>NC_142478.1:66063969-66369594 GCF_049115385.1 Moschus berezovskii
CTGGATCGCCGGGGAATTCCCTCTTTGTTTTTATACCATCAAATACTTATTTTTCCACATCACTTCTCCAACAACAACTAGATGTCCAACAATTCCATTCTGACACAGATTCCCAGTGTTAGTGCAGACCCACAGGCTAAAGGCACAGTCCCACAAGACTGGCCCCATTTCAGATGCCAGCTGCAGACAGTGTTCCCAGGTTACCCTCACTTTGCCCGGCTAACTACAAATTTGGGTTCCCACAATCGCCTCCTTAGGTTTGATAATTCTCTAGAATGACTCACAGAACTTAGGAAAGTACTCTACTTACTATTACAGATTTATTATAAAAGATACAACTCCAGGAACAGCCAAATGGTGGAGATGCATAAGGTAGGTTATTGGGGGATGGGTGGGACAGAGTTCCCATGTCCTCTCAGGGAGCACCACCCTCATAGCACTTCATGGTTTTGGAGTTTACATGGAGAATTCAGTACATGGGCATGGCCACTGGTAACTGAACTCAGTCTGCAGCCACTCTCCCCTCCCAGGAGGTCAGGAGATGGGTAAGAAGGGGAAGGGGACATGAGAAGGAAAACAGGGCTGAAAGTTTCAACTCTCTAATCACATGGTTGTTTCTTTCCTCTGGTGACCAGCTATCCAGATATTGGAAACTATACGTATATCTGAAAGCATCTTGCCTCCTTCCTCACAAAGAGTTACCACATTACCTAAACTCCAGTGCAGTTGATAGGGGCTCATCATGGTAACAAATGATGCTCTTAGCACTAAAATATTTTCAAAGGTTTTAAGAGTTCTGTGCCAGGATCCTTGGACAAAGACCAAATACATATATATATATATCAGTGCTGTTCAGTTCAGTTGCTCATTTGTGTCCGACTCTTTGCAGCCCCATGGACTGCAGCACGTCAGGCTTCCCTGTCCATCACCAAGTCCCGGAGCTTACTCAACCTCATGTCCATTGGGTTGGTGATCCTATTCAACCATCTCATCCTCTGTTGTCTCCTCCTCCTGCCTTCAATCTTTCCCAGCATCAGGGTCTTTTCTTCCCATCAGGTGGCCAAAGTATTGGAGTTTCAGCTTCAGCATCAGTCCTTCCAATGAATATTCAGGATTGACTTCCTTTAGGATTGAACGGTTTGATCTCCTTGCAGTCCAAGGGACTCTCAAGAGTCTTCCCCAGCACCACATTTCAAAAGCTAAAAGCATAAATTCTTCGGCACTCAACTTTCTTTATAGTCCAACTCTCACATCCATACATGACTTCTGGAGAAACCATAGCTTTGAATAGGTGGATCTGTGTTGGCAAAGCACTGTCTCTGCTTCTTAATATGCTGTCTAGGCTGGTCATAACTTTCCCTCTAAGGAACAAGCGCCTTTTAAATTCATGGCCTCAGTTACCATCTGCAGTGATTTTGGAGCCCCAAAAAATAAAGGCTGTCACTGTTTCCATTGTTTCACCATCTATTTGTCATGAAGTGATGGGACCAGATGCCATAATCTTAGTTTTCTGAATGTTGAGTTTTAAGCCAACTTTTTCACTTTTCTCTTTCACTTTCATCAGAGGCTCTTTAGTTCTTCTTCAATTTCTGCCATAGGGTGGTATCATCTGTGTATCTGAGGTTATTCATATTTTTCCTGGCAATCGTAATTCCAGCTTGTGCTTCATCCAGCCCAGCATTTTGCATGATATACTCTGCATATAAGTTAAATAAGCAGGGTGACAATATACAACCTTGATGTACTCCTTTCCTGATTTGAAACTAGTCTGTTTTTCCATGTCCAGTTCTAACTATTGCTCTTGACCTGCATACAGATTTCTCAGGAGGCAGGTCAGGTGGTCTGGTATTCCCATCTCTTTAAGAATTTTCCACAGTTTTTTGTGATCCACACAGTCAAAGGCTTTGGCGTAGTCAATAAAGCAGAAATAGATGTTTTTCTGGAACTCTCTTGCTTTTTTTATGATCCAACAGATGTTGGCAATTTGATCTCTGGTTCCTCTGCCCTTTCTAAATCCAGCTTGAACATCTGGAAGTTCACAGTTCAGGTACTGTTGAAGCCTGGGGGCACAGAGGCTCATTAGTTGTGGCTCATGGGCCCTCGAGCGCAGGGTCACCAGTTGTGGTGCATGGGCTTAGTTGCTCTGAGGTACATGGGATCTTCCTGGACCAGGTATTGTACCTGTGTCTCCCGCGTTGTCAGGTGGGTTCTTATCCTCTGTGCCACCAGGGAAGTCCTGCACTATGTTTTAAGAAATGAATTTGTGACCAATATTTGAAAATGATGGTATTTATAATAAAAATAATTCCAATTTCTGGTCTCTCTTGAAAATCAGATGATTTAGCAAAACTGGGTCAATATTCCCAAATAGCAACATGGCACCTTTGTTTTTTTGGCCCCACCGCTTTCAGGATCCCCGACCAGAGATTGAACTCATGCCCCCTGCAGTGGAAGTAGAGTCCTAACTGCTGGACCACCAGGGAATTCCCTGCTTGGCACCTTTAAACATGTTTTGCTGTTTGCCACAGCCCCCTCCGCTCCCTATTCTGCCTCCTCCCTCAGCTCATTCAGTGTTACCTGCTTGCCCCCTATGATGTTGGAAAGATTAGGTTATTGTGAACCAGAAACTCGAGGATGGGGCTGTAACTTACTCTGGGTGAATATTTGAAGCATCCAAATCCTGCATAGTACATTTCATTTACAACTAGGAGATATTTATTGCCTGCCTCAATAAATATCCTATAAGCAGATCAGTTCAGTTCAGTCGCTCAGTCATGTCCGACTCTCCGCGACCCCATGAATCACAGCACACCAGGCCTGAGAAATGATTTTGCAAAAATAAATGGTAAAGGAATGAAAAAGGCAGTTGGTTCCTAGAAACAATAACCCTGAAAAGATCTCTTGGGGTTAAACACAGGCCAGAAAAGCATGAGTGTCTGACAGTGCTCTTCCTTCAATTACAAAGGACATAATTAGGGTCAAGAGCTGGTTGAGATGGGCAAAAAACACAGGAGATTCTAGGGAAGGTAGGTGCTATAAATGGGAAAAAACCTACAGGCATTTATTGAACAAATCCTCTTATCTGTTAGAAAACCTTAATATCATCCCATTTCAATCTCTTTTTCTTCAAACTGTAAGAAAAATGCACAGTCTCCTTAGCTCCTTAGCTAAATGTTCTAGAGTCATATTGAAGTTAAGAGAATGGATTTTAGGGTCATACAGACCTGGAATTTATTCATTAATTAACAGCTTGAGCTTTTAATGAAAGTCAGTTTTCTAATCTGTAAAATGGGGAAATAAGACCTGGTACTTAAAAAAATATTTATTTATTTATTTGACTGTGCTGGGTCTTACTTACGGCACTTGGAATCTTTAGTTGCAGTATGTGGGATCTAGTCCCCTGACCAGGGATAGAACCTGGGCCACTAGACCACCAGGGAAGAACCAAGACCTGGTATGTTTAATTCAATGCATATCTAAGTCAATGCATGCTATGTGGCAGACGCTGAATTTGATGCTGAAGATGTAGGAGTGAACAAGACAGGCAGGGACAGATAGATAATAACCAAGCAAATAAATACATGAGATAATTCACGTGAATTTATTCTGAAGGAATAAATGGGGCAAGTACCATAGAGGAAATAAATAATAAAGTAGAGAGTAACTGAATGTGGTGGTAGAGGGTAAGCAAGATGATTCCCTAGGGAAGGAGGCATTTGCGCCTCCTCCTGCTCAAATCTAAATGAGCAGAAGTTATGGCAAGAGGGAGATGGGAGCACAGGGGTCCTAGGCACAGCTGTGGTGAAGAACAACTAAATGAACGCAAAGCACTGGGTGGGAGGCAACCACTCAATACACAGCTGCTGTTTTACCTCATCCTTTTAATGAATCTCAGCTCCTTCTGTTCAAACAAGGAGAAGCTGGCCAAACCATAGATCACAGGGAGTAAAACTCTATCTATGAAAAGTAAAGGCCCCCAAGAGAGATTCAGGCTCTGGCATCATAGTGAGATTCCTTAGCTCTGAATCATACACCCAAGACAGGTAGAAGCACTAACCCAGCCTCACTCCTGTTGCCAATTCAACTTCTTCAAGAGTGACACCAGGAAGAACTACGTTAACTCCTCAAATAAATAACCCCACCATTGGAAACCTGAAACTGGGAAAAGCCTCCTAATTTAATTGATAAGCATGTGTCCTACCAGAGTTTCTGATTATTCCCACCTGTTTCTCTTTGACTCTTGTGTGCCTTTGATCAAATTGTCAAGGGCTTTGGATTCCCTGCTGGTTCAGATGGTAAAGAGTCTGCCTGCAGTGCCAGAGATCCAGGTTTGATCCCTGGGTCAGGAAGATCCCCTGGAGAAGGAAACAGCAACCCATTCCAGTATTCTTGCCTGGAAAACCCAATGGATGGAGGAGCCTGGCAGGCTACAGTTCATGGGGTCGCAAAGAGTCAAACAAGACTGAGCAACTTCCCTTGGCTTTTTTTTTCTCCTGGATTAATGAGAGTGGGTGGTCAAGTAGAAACAGGCAGAAATATAAACAGAAAGCTTTTGATTACATGGTTAAACTGGTAACTTGTTTATGGAAATTGAAAAACACATTATAGGCATTGAAGTGTTAGTTGTTCAAAACCTTGTCATGACTCTTGGAACAGTTATTGGCAAAATTCTTCCAGCCCTTGCCATGTGCAGAGTACTTCAAATGCATTGAACGAAAGTGTGGAAGCGTTAGTCTTTCAGTCGTGTCTGACTCTTTGTGACCCTATGGACTGTAGCCCGCCAGGCTCCTCTGTCCATGGAATTCTCCAGGCAAGAATACTGGAGTGGGTAGCCATTCTCTTCTCCAGGGGATCTTCCCATCCCAGGGACTGAACCCGGGTCTCCCGCATTGCGGGTGGATTCTTTTCCGTCTGAGCCACCAGGAAAGCCTATAAACAAGATACCAGTTTAACCTTGTAACCAAAAGCTTTCTGTTTATATTTCTGCCTATTTCTACTTGACTACCCACTCTCACTAATTCAGGAAAAAAAAAAAAAGTGAAGTCGCTCAGTCGTGTCTGACTCTTTGCTACCCCTTGCTATGTGCAGAGAACTTCAAATGCACTAGTTTATTTAATACTCCCAATATACCTATGTAGTGGTTTCCTTTTATATTTAATCCCTTTACAGATTAGAAACCCCGAGGTCCAAAAAGCTAGTAAGATGACAGGGCTAACATTTAAATATTTAAAGCCAGACTTGACCTTGCTTCCAATACCCCACCCCAAGTCCTTGTTGTTTTTTTTTTTTTAAACCACTTAGTGGTTAGTCTCCCTAAACCAGAGGAAATACCTCTGAGGGATGCCTTTTTATTCATTAGAACACCACGGTCCTAGAGGTAAATCGCCACCAAGAAACTCCCACACCGGAAAGACTGCCTCATCAGAGCAAGAAGCTCTACCCTGGTCACACCCCACATCAGCACTCCCAAACCCACCCAGAGGGTCCCCCACCCTCTTAACGGAGATCACCATTGCCCAGCCGGGAGACCCCACTCTTGGGAATAATCTTTAATTTATAAGGAAGCCCTCTTCCATTCCTGAGCATCTCCGACACCCCCCACCCCCTATATTGCAGAGGCGGTCCGGCTGCATAATTTGCATGGCCCAATGCAATATCAAAATGTGGCGTTCCTTGTTTAAAAAAAAATTAAAAAGAATTTCAACAGTGAGACAGTAGAGTATTAAACCAAACCCTAGGGCTTCTTTTCTGAGACTGCACCGATTATTTGCCCACGAAGCCCTCCCAGCTTAAGAGATAACCCTTTAGTGAAGGGACTGACTACTTCAGTCGAAAGGGTAGTTCTTTCTGACCTGGGTGGGCGAGGGGGCACGTAGGATACCCAACTTCCAAAGACTGTCCTTATTCGCGAATGCATCCTGGGACAATCTCCGAAATTTTGTAATAATTTCTCTCGGCCCTGGCGGAAGTTCCCTTTGCATCTCTCTAGCCCGGGGTACGTCCTCGACACCCCGCCCCTGCACCATCTTCGCGATGTTTGGGCCTCACCTCGTGCGGCCCATTGCCGGGGTAACCGACGCCGAGAGCGGTGCATTGTGGTCTGCAACAAAATGCAGGAGAAAGATCCTGAGGGAACCATTGAATCTATGAGCCAATGGGAGAGTTCTAAGGGCTGCGTCAAGCCAATAGGGACGCTCGGTGGGGGGCGGGGTCGACGGGAGAAGGGCGGGGCTTAGGTACTAGGCGGCGGCGCCTGGCGTGGGCCTCCTTAGATGCGCCACGGCTTCGGTAGCGACCGCCTCTCTACGCGGGTGTGAGCTTCGCCAGCCCCTCCCCCAGGAGACCGTTGCAGTCGGCCAGCCCCTGCTCTTTGGTGAGAAACTCAGGGGGCTCCGCTCTCTAGCTTCGTCCCCCACAGGACTTCTCCCGCCTCTGTTCGCGCGGCCCGCGCTTCCTGAGAAGTGGGGTGGGGGGCGTCGTCCTGGGGTGGCGTGGGGCTGACGGAGTGGACCGGGGAAACTGCGCCTGCAGCCCATACTCCCAACTCTTCATCCTTTGCCTCGGCCTCGCCCCTCAGGTAACCATGTGTGACCGAAAGGCCGTAATCAAGAATGCCGATATGTCGGAGGAGATGCAACAGGACTCGGTGGAGTGTGCTACTCAGGCATTGGAAAAGTATAACATAGAGAAGGATATTGCGGCCCATATCAAGAAGGTGAGGACGGGGCGCGGGCGGGGGCTCGGGCAGTTTGCGCACTGTTGGGGCGAGTCACAACTTCCTTCCCCTCGATAATGCGTCCCCGGAGCGCTGGCAGAGATCCTTGGGGGCACGCAAGGTGGCGCGGTGTAGAGGTTTCCAGAAAAGGGCGCAAATAAATTTTGCACTTCTCTTGAAGATCGGCCCCTCAGCGCCCGAAGTTTTTTTTTTTTTTAAAACCCAGTTCCACGGGGAAAGCGCCACCTAGCAACGGTTTCTAGGATCAGGGAGCAGCGGTTCCCCCTTCTGCATGATTGCTGCGCCGAGGATCCATCTGGGTGTTGGAGAGGGGGGAGCTGCGTAGGTGTTGCCAGCAGGGCCGGAGGGAGATCTTGCCAGCCTCCAGTGGGGAGTCAGTCGGCAGTTGAGGGAAAGTGGGTGGTGGTGGTTGGGGGATTGGTAAAAGGCAGTCTGTAGAAAGCTGACAGGTCTGCCAGCTTCTCGAGCTGTGTTTTCTAGAAGGGAAGGAAACTGGCAGCCTAAGTCGTGGGAGGGTTCCAGTCGAGAATGAGAAGATGAAAGATTTCAGATGAAACAGAAATAAATACCTTTTCTGACAAAGGCAGCAACAACAATGCGTTTGTCTAGTCTATAAGAATGTTATTCCCCGTAATCTGAAAGACGTTCTCACTGTATACAGTACATCAGTAGCCAAATTTCGCGTAACTGGCCAGACACTCGTAATACTTTTATAGAGAAAGACTAGCTTTGGCCCCTACCTAGAGCTACCTAGTGATGAAATTCACACAGGCATTCTAGTTCCTAGAGCTTCTGGGGGTGAGGGAAAAAAAGGGAAAAGTTGTTAGTGCAATTTGCTAGCCTTGAGGACCAGGTGGTAAGGTAAATTGGCACCATCAGGATAGATGGGGGAAGAAGTGCTGTTGACAGTAAAGATAAAATTTGCCCAGGTGGCTGTCAGGTTCTGCTTCCAGCTTTCTTTTTACAGGGACAGTGGAGCGTCAAGTGTCTTGTCCGGTAAATTTTGATCTCCAGTGGTTTTGCTGCTCACTGAGGCTCTGTTCTTTTGGAAACCTTTTGTTTTCAGCAATACTAAAATGAGTTACAATGGCGGTATTTTGGGCTAAATACTATTCTCTTGGATTTGGGGGTACATGTCATACAGTAGGATAGCTTAGTTCTTTTAGACATAAAAACTAGAGGGTAAACTATAACTGATGTCACCTGCTGTCCCTGAATATTATAGAAGTTAGAAGGTGTAATTACCATCATAACAAAGCACTATCAGAGGCTGCCCTTTCTGACTTACTTCCCCAGCCCCCATTCCCAGTTGAGCTCAGACTGCAAGTATGTTTGCATTAATGCACTATGTAGGCGATTTGGAGCTGGGGAACATTCTTTCATTTTAAGAATTTGCAGATGCTGAAGTTCCTCCTTTCTCCTCTTACAGGCTCTGTTTATCTAGGAGGCAAACTCTGACCTCAGGTTTAGCACTAAAATTCTGTTTTTTCTCCACCTCCTCCCCCCAGGAGTTTGACAAGAAGTACAACCCCACCTGGCACTGCATCGTGGGGAGAAACTTCGGTAGTTATGTGACACATGAAACCAAACACTTCATCTACTTCTACCTGGGCCAAGTGGCCATTCTCCTGTTCAAATCTGGTTAAAAGCATGGACTGTGCCACACACCCAGTGATCCATCCAAAAACAAGGACTGCAGCCTAAATTCCAAATACCAGAGACTGAAGTCTTCAGCCTTGCTTAAGGGAACACCTCCATATTTGAACCTTTATTGTGTTTGTACAGGGCATTCTCTGTACTAGTTTGTGGTTATAAAGCAATTAGTAAAACATCTTACATTTGTATTTATTTTCTATTCCATACCTCTCTGCCCCGTTTTTTCTCTTCAAAATCCATTCCTTTAAAGAAATAAATCTGTTGGAGAAGTGTGCGTTAATTACTGTTTGTTCAAATAATCTATTGAAGATGGCCTATTACTTGATCTTGGGTAGGTTGGTGGGGGTGATTCCTTGAAGTTTCTGTGGGATGTAACAGACTAGCCTATTAATCACTCTTGAGTTTCATTCTTGCCCATCCTGCTCCTCTTGTGCATGGAAGACTACTACTCAGAAGTGCACGTTGAGAAATGCATGGCAGAGAAACCACTGGATTAACTCTTACTCCTAACCTGATAAATACATTCCGCAAGTGCTCCTCTGTGATAACTGCTATAGAGTGTTCTAGGCCTTAGGCTTCAAGAGATGACGAATGTGTCATAGAACTTTAAGTTTTCTGTGACTGTAAAATGGAAATAAGCTGGTGAGAAAGTTGGGCTAATGAGAAGTTTGTTGGGCTCTAGACATTTACCCTCCCCTGCTTTGGCCAAAGTATACTCTATAGAGATTAAAGGGGGTCTAAAAAGCTTTTGAGCACCAGTCCTCCATGTGATTCTAATAAAGCCTGCAGGAATTTAAACTTAGAAACATGCTGTGCTGTGGTTTTAACTAGCTGTGTTCACATGTGAGTTGAAGCTTTCATTAAAAGGCCCAATTAAAGTTGTGGATAAGTAAAGTTTTCCTGCTATCAGTTTTAGGGAGACAGATGTCTGAATAAAAGCAAGTGTAGCAGACAGCTTTTTTAGATAAATGATCCAGCGGCTAAAACAACCCACACCATCTTGGGAAGCTGCAAGGAAGGTCCTAGCTTTGTTTCCCTTTGTTTTCAGTGTTTATATGAAGTAAAGCTCCTTTGTTTTGGACCTTGCAGCCAGGCTACAGCTACACAGAGGAAGTGATAGATCTGAATTGATCAATGATTTCATCTTATGGTATTAAGTTTGTAACATCTTTGGGAGACTTTTTCTTAATGAGAACTTGGGGTTTTAGAACTTCTGATGAAGCTGAACAATGTTAGGACTGGGAAAGTTTCAGGGTAGAAAGCAAAAAATTGTTTTAGGGTAATTAAAATGGAAGAAGAGTTTTTCCTGCTTTCTGCAGGAAAAGGATAAGGAGGTACTGTGGAACAGGGGGCTGCAATTGGGGTGATTTAGCTTTGGGTAATGGCAACCCACTCCAGTGTTCTTGCCTGGAGAATCCCAGGGACGGGGGAGCCTGGTGGGCTTCCGTCTATGGGGTCACACAGAGTCGGACACGACTGAAGTGACTTAGCAGCAGCAGCTTTGGGTTTACGTGAACAGACTGAAAAGGTTCCATCTTTCTTCTAGCTCCTTTCCCACTTTTGTGATCTGGTTGTATTTGAAACCTGACAGGTATTCAGCCTCCAAAGCTGCATCAATCTTGTGATTTTAGCTTTTCTTAGTAGTGCAGCAAAGAGCCTAAAGCTGCTTTCAGGCCATAAACAGCTGGACAGTGGGAGTTCTAATTTGACCTGGCCCATATCACCAGTAAGTGACAGCTTTTAACTTTTATTTCTTGATTCAGATAAGAGAATCACTGCCACTTAGATAGGACTGGGTTGATCGCCTATGAAGATTTTTAAGCGCCTGGTCCTTGTTAATTTCAAAGGCTCCAACTGGCTGAAGACAAAATCTAAGCTGAAAGTTTTTCTAAGATTTAGCATTGTATCAAAAGTTCTTAAGTGCTGTTCTTTGAGACATTTGTATATAGTTAGCTGTATACAAGCTTTTCAATGACAGGGCAAGATCTTGTGAGTGAGCGTACATAAATGACCCCTTCTGTGTTGGGGCAAGAGGTAGCATATCTGAAGACATTTCAAATAGCCTTGAACTGAGGTCTCTGCAGGACCTCCCTGGTGGCTCAGCAGTAAAGAATCAGCCTGCCAATGCAGGAGATGTGGGTTCGATCCCTGCATCAGGAAGAATCCTTAGAGAAGGAAATGGCAACCCACCTCAGTATTCTTGCCTGGGAAATCCCACGGACAAAGGAGCCTGGTGGGCTACAGCCCACGGGGTCGCAGAGTTGGACATAACTTTAGTGATTCAACAACAACAACAGCAAGGTCTCTGCAATTAAACTGCCAGCAACTCCCAGGTTGATTTCTGTAATTTCTTACCAGCCCTTCTCCCACCCCTGCTGCTGCTGCTGCTAAGTCACTTCAGTAGTGTCCGACTCTGTGTGACCCCATAGACGGAAGCCCACCGGGCTCCCCCTTCCCTGGGATTCTCCAGGCAAGAACACTGGAGTGGGTTGCCATTTCCTTCTCCAATGTGTGAAAGTGAAAAGTGAAAGTGAAGTCGCTCTGTCATGTCCGACCCTTAGCGACCCCACAGACTGCAGCCTACCAGGCTCCTCCATCCATGGGATTTTCTAGGCAATAGTACTGGAGTGGCTTGCCATTGCCTTCTCCCCTGCTGCTGTTACCCCCCTGCAAAAAAGAAAACACTTAAATTTCATCCACACTGAAAATGTTTATGGTTTGATTTTAACATCAAATAGTGGACTGTAGTAAGGAGACAAGAGCTCTGCCCAGCTCTGCTGAGTACTGGAGGGGGCCTGGCCAGCTAGTTACCAAACTTTTTTTTTGGCTATAAGATCCTTGCTTCAAATGTATTCTGACATTTAGATGTGAAAGCAGAAGTCTGCTGGTACATTTATTCTTTCAACAAGGATTTGTCAAGTTTTCTCCATGACAGGCCCTGAGGACACAATAGTGGCTTTTGGTCGAAGAGTACTGAATGAGTTATGAAGGAAGCGTACTTTCACCTCCCTCAAGAAGAAACTGACAAAATCCATGAGAACTGTAAACTCATTCAGTGTTTCAGCTGCACAGTTTTAGTTGTGGTCCTTAGTCCTAGTTGTGATCCAGAAGCCCCTGGCTTTTGGCCCCAGACTTAGTCCTAGGCTGAAAGGTGAACTTGGGTATAGCTAGCAAGTTTTCTGGTTCAAATCGTCATTGGATTCAAATGATTCATTATCCCTCTGGAAGGCAGCACTGGCAGAGAAACTACAAATACACTTCAAAATTGAGTTTTACTGCTGGTTTTACCTTAACCACATACTGCACAGCCACGAAAAAAATAGGACTTAAGCAAAAATACAGACAAATAACTCTGGGAGAAGGCCTGAAGCAGCCCCTAAGGAAAGCTGCAGTCAAGTGACAGGAACTTGGTTCTTTCACTTTGAGATTGGTCACATCAGAACCTGGGTCCAAGGCACACAGCCTTAAGCAGAGATGTTCTGCTGCTGGTCACACTAACTGGATTATCCTCCAGCTCCAGACTTCTGACAGGATGTGACTGGTTCACACTTCAGAATCTTAAAGGAGTTACAGTTTGAAACCAGAGTGAATGGCTACAATGCCTGATGTGAGATTTTCATAAGTCACCTTCTGAAAACCTGCATCTTCTATCATCTCCTTGAATTCCTCCTAGAACACAAAGAAAGACACAGTAGAAATTGCCTGGATTTCAACTGTGGGGCCTTGGGTTGTAAGCTATAGATTCTTTTGTACCTGAGATGGGAACTGTCGGATACTCTCTACAAGGTATTGGTAGGACTTCCAATCTCCTGCAATGACTTCTCCCAGGACAGGAATGACCTGGAAGCTATATACATCATACAGCCTAAACAAAAAGGCAAAAGATTAAGATTAGAACATGACCGTTAATAAGCAAGAAGGTCTAAGCCTGGGATTATAAACTCAAAAATGCCCACAGGGTCAAAAATACCTTCAGGGGTCACCTGAAGTAAGTGACCCAGTTGAGGGTGTGGTGAGAGGCACAATTAGGAAGGTCCAGAAAAGTGGGGAAGGGGCAGTTACTACCCAGCTCTGATTATTGCCATGTGGGAATATGGGCTTAACCAGGGTTGCCATATTTCTGATATCTCAAGTGAAGCTGGAAATCCAAATTTTTAGTAAAATTTCTCAATTTTCAAATACAGACATCTAAGTCAATTTTCTAAAATAACCATGAGCCAAACAAAATACATATGCAGGCCCACTTGAGTCTCTGGTTATTGGTTTGAGACTCTTCTGGTCTAGGTGTTGTCATTCAGAACTGGCTGACCACAGAGGTGGCACTGTCCCTCAGGGACTCAGGGACTCTGACGTTCGTGCTTAAAGCTACTGGCTATTTTCTATCCGTTTGGGGATGGGAAACCCTTGGCTGGATGGTGAAAATCAAGCCCTGTTAACAATACCAACCTGGATACAAGGGGATTGTTTACTTGGCTGAACTCCAGACAGAGAAACCTTCCTCCTGGTTTCAGGACCCGATGGGCTTCCTGTAGTGCCTGAGCAAGACAAGAACAAGGACAAGCAAGGACACACTCCTCAGCTACTCTCACTCATCTCTGGGAGGCTGAGGTGGCACTAGCTTCTGTGGGCGTTATAAAGAGTGTTTTCCACAGATCCTGTGTTCAATCTCAGTTGGGAAGCTGTAACAGCAGAACAAACCTACAGTCTCCTAAATCTTTTAGCCATTCTGCTGCCCATGACTAGAGAAGGTTACCTGGAGTAATCTAAACTGACTCAGATAGGGGGAGGGCAATTTTTGAATTACTTCTCAAAATCACGATGGATATCCCTCTTTGATCCAGCAATTTTCCTTCAAAGAGTCTATCTTACAGAAATGCTTTTACTGTGGAAATGATGTGGGGTTATTCATTACAGCATGATTTGAACAACGTAAGAGCAGAAGCATCTTAAATCATCAACCAGAGACTGGTTATATTAGGGAATATATATATAAATGGAATCTATGCAGCTATTTAAAAAACGAAGAGCCAGAGTTCTTTAGGGGCTGACATGGAAAAGTCTGCAGATATATATATATATATTTTTTTTTGCAGGTATATTTTTAAGTGGAAAAAAAGCAATGGACAAAATGTTTCATATGCTAATATTTTTATTAAAAAAAAGAAAGGAAATGAATATACTTAATATGCCTGAGACATCTTTGCAAAGATACGCCACTCAGAAATTGGTGACCACAGAGGGAGGAGGTACATCCTTAGCACACAAGGATGAAGATTTTTCAGTGATATATCCCTTGTGCTGCTTGAGCTTTGAATTTATTAAATGTTTTTTTAATTTAAAAAGAATAATAAACTGGCTATAGACACAGGAAAAAAATGAAATTAAAATACACCATAAACGACATTCCACCCAAAGGAGGCAACCAGGCAACTGGAGTCCATGTTACAGAAATGAAACTGGGGGCCTCGCCTGTCATCTTCCAATGTTTGGACAGAATGTTCAAGTAGAAATAAAAGAAGAGCTGCATCAAATTAAGGGCTGAACATTCCCTTCTTCCAACAGAGGATCTGTGAATCTAGGCACCTTCTGCCAAAATAGGGGCTGAGTGGCTTTTCCTGTGTCAGCCTTGGGAATTGCACTGATCTGCAAACTCTGAGTCAGGAGGCTTCATGGAAAGAGAGGAGGCAGATGACATGAGAGAGCAAGACTGACAGGCTCGAAGATGTGAATACCGACTCAAGCAAAAAAGGCTTTTATGGGGATCAGCTCTATGGTTTTGGTTTTTTCAATTTTGTGAGCAGGAAAATTGGCAATTTAAAGGATTAAGACCTCTCAGCCTGAAACATTCAACTCAGGAGCTGGGCCTGGTGCTTGCTTCGGCAGCACATATACTAAAATAGGAGCTGGGCCTGGAGAAGAATCTCTCCCTTTCCTCATTCACTGTGGAGCCACCCCACAGAGCTAATATCCTGGGTCACGCCAGCAGAAGCGGCCATTGGTTACCCGATCAATGTGTGTGACGTTCCGGATCCCAAAGGCAATGGTGTAAACATCAAACTTGTCATCGTCGAAGGGCAGTTCTTCCGCATCTCCCAATATCCAGGCAAGTCCTGAAAGAGAAAAGTAGTTCTGGCCTCAGCCTGGGCTGCTGTCTCCTCTGCACCCAGGGAACTGTCAAACCTGGGAAGGGGGTTGTGGGAACCCCTGAATTTGTAGTCAGCTGGACAGAAGTGTGGGTACCCTGAACACCCTGTTTGTGGCTGTCTTGTGAAGTGGGGGCAGTCTTGTGGCAATAAGCCCTTAAACCTATGGAATCTGATGCTAACTCAATTGAACTGTTGGACAGCTGGCTGGCACTGGAGAACTGGAGAACTGCATGGTGCTGGGGGAACATCACACGTGTGGTATCTGAAGCGGTGTCAGAAAACACCTGCCTTCTCCAGTGGATTCCTGACCACCGTCTTCAGGGTGTCCTTCAGTCCTGAGAACTTGAAGTTTCTGGTGTCCTTGAAGTTTAGAAGCAAGTTTTCCCCAAGGTTCTCAGAGTAGACACTGGTTACTGGTTATGCCTTGCTGCTGCTAAGTCACTTCAGTCGTGTCCGACTCTGTGTGACCCCATAGACGGCAGCCCACCAGGCTCCCCCGTCCCTGAGATTCTCCAGGCAAGAACACTGGAGTGGGTTGCCATTTCCTTCTCCAACGCATGCAAGTGAAAAGTGAAAGGGAAGTTGCTCAGTCATGTCCGACTCTTAGCGACCACATGGACTGCAGCCTACCAGGCTCCTCCGTCCATGGGATTTTCCAGGCAAGAGAACTGGAGTGGGGTGCCATTGCCTTCTCCGAGTTATGCCTTACTCTTGAGCAATTTTTATCCAACTAGGTGCAAAGCACTGTGGTTAAGAGCCCAGGTCCTGGTGTTGCCTGGGTTCTAATGCCAGCTTCCCCAATTATTAGCTATATAACCTTTTTTTTTTAATAATACAAGTTTTTGAATAGAGTTATTTTTTATTTTTGGCCGAGCTGGGTCTCTGTTGCTCTGTGGGCTTTTCTCTAGTTTCAGAGAGCAGGGGCTGCTCCCTAGTTGCGGTGCGTGGGCTTCTTATTGTGGTGGCTTCTCTTGTTGCGGAGCGCAAACTCTAGGCTCCCGGGCTTCAGCGGTTGCAGTACATGGTTTCAGTAGCTGCAGCTCCTGGGCTTTAGAGCACAGGCTCAGTGGCTGTGGTACATGGGCTTAGGTGCTTCATGTCAAGGATCTGTACCAAGGATCAAACCCATGTCTTCTGCACTGGTAGGCAGATTCTTTACCGCTGAGCCACCAGGGAAGCCCTGAGCTATATAATCTTGGATAAACTACGTTGCCTCAGTTTCCTCGTGTGTAAAATGAAGTCAATAATAGTACCTACTTCAGATAGTCATTAGAATTTATTCTAAGTACATAATTGGGCATAGTTATATTGGTTCTACTGGACTCACAGAGAAGCAGTGTGTCTTGACCCCAAGTCTGGTCATGAATTCAGAAAACACCCAAGGGAACTGCTTATCAGGGTGGCTATATCCTCTGAGAATCCTGATTCAGCTTCAGTATTATTTGACATGCAGTGAATCAGACACAAAGTATGATTCAATAGGGAGGCTTCATAGAGGAAGGTAAATGGAAATAATCTTCCTGGGAAGCACGCTAACAGTATTTAACAAGAGTCTCAGCAAAGAGCATACCCTTTAACATAGCCATTTGATTTTTCAGAGAAAGACATTAACGACATTATCATCAAAGCTACTGCATACTAAGCCTACGATGACAAGGTCTATGTAATCACTTTACATACATTATCGTCTACAGGCCCTCTGCAGTGACAATGCTGAGTCCTAACCACTGGACCACTGGAATTCCCAGGAATTTTTCTTTTTAAGATCTTTTTTCTTTTTTGATATGGACCATTTTTAAAGTCTTTATTGAATTTGGTTACAATATTGCTTCTGTTTTATGCTTTGGTGTTTTTGACTGTGAGGGGCATGAGAGAATCTTAGCTCCCTGACCAAGGATCGAACTCCTACCTCCTGCATTGGAAGGCAATGTCTTAACCTTGGACTACCAGGGAAGTCCCCAGAAATTTTTAATAACATGGAAAAAATCTCATGATACAATGCTGAATTAAACAAAGCAGAATACTAAATTGTATCTCCAAGATGTTGTCAATATTATAAAAAGGAAATAATTAGGAAAAAGCTAGGGAGGAAATATACTAAAATACTGAGGGTCATCTCTGGATGCTGGAACTATGGTTAATATTTACTTCTTCATAATGTAATTTTTCAAATGTTTGGTTTCTAACATCCCAAATATTCCCAAATATATCACTTTTCCAACCCATCAAATCTTTTTAAGGTTTCTGCCCTCCAAGCTTCTACTTTGGGAGGAAGTGCTACATGTAAATGAAACACATAATAGTGCTACACACAAAAATGCCTTTATACATCAACTTTTATAATTATTAAATCATTTCTAGGATCCTTCCACTTAGTTTCAACTTTATTTTGGCATGATATGTGTTGCAAAGGCATTATTATTGGAGACTGGTACCTGGTAACTCAGCTGGTAAAGAATCTGCCTGCAATGTAGGAGACCCTGGTTCAATTCTTGGGTCGGGAAGATCCCCTGGAGAAGGGAAAGGCTACCCACTCCAGTATTCTGGCCTGGAGAATTCCAAGGACTCCATGGGGTTGCAAAGAGTTGGACATGACTGAGCGACTTTCATTTCACTTTCAAAGCAAGGAGGAAAAATAAAACCAAACTCTGCAGCACCTAATGATTCCTACACAGGAATCTGGATCTGTCTTGGCTGTTAGGAGAGCCTGAAGGGCAAGCTATGCTATGGTAGAGATGATTCCAGAAGTGGAACATTACCCATCATTCCCATCTTTATTCTCCACTCTTCGTGGCTGAGCACGAGAGAGAAGGGAAACACGTTTTTCAGTAGGAGTAAGAACACAGTGCCTTTGTTTAGAAACAGTAGTGACTGTCGGCCTTCTGATCAGTGTTGATGGTTAACAAAAGAGCCCTTCATCTGGGGGGCCAAGTGGGCTGCAATTCGTCTAGGCAGCTCGTTCTGGGGGTGGAAGCAGGAGGAGGAAGAATTGAGCTAAAATAACTATAGACACTCGTGGTGGGGAGGTGGTAGGGGAGGAGAGAAGTGCTGATCTTGACCTGAGGGACTTGGGTTCTTTGTTGGGTACCACTGCCTCTCACCAGGGCTGCCTGCAGTGCTCAGCCAGTGTGGCAGAGGGCAGCACAGTGGCTCTGAAAAGCTGGGTAAACATGCTGCAGCTACCAGATCAGTACGGCTACTGGGGCAATTACTGGGGGCAAAAGTATTTCAAAATATTAAAAGAGAAAGCCAAATGTAAAACGTGTATCTTTAAGCTAGAAAAGAAACTGTCCATTTGGGAGCTGAAGCAGCTGCCTGGAGTCACTTTCCCCTTGGCTGAAGAGCAGACCGTGCGAGGGAAGTTTGAAGAGTACCATTTATGGGTGATTCTTCAACTGCATCAGCTGCACCCTCTGAGAAACCCATGCTGAAATAGAGGTAGGAGGGCAAAGTTTTCTTTTCTGGGGGGGGTTGGTTGAGGGGTGAGGGGAGACACCTGGAAAAAAAATAAAAATAAGAGGAAGCAAGGATGTGTGGGAAGAGCCATGAGACCTTGATGCAGATATGAGAAAGCCACAGGCAACCCAACAGGGGGCTCTGGAACAAAGACTGCCTGTGAAGAGAGACCCACGTGGCATATGTTCAGGCCCAGGAGCCCCATGGTCCTCGGTCACTGGCTGGGTGCTGCCAGGTTGGAAAGCTGAGGCAGAGCTTAGTTTTGGGAGTGGGATGAAATGGCTCAAGAATAGGATGTTGGGGTCATCAGAAAGCTGCTGGGAATTGAAAGCCAAACTTCTGTCTCAGGGTCCAAGAGCTGAGACCCAAAGAGTCAGTCCCCACTTAGGATCTGCTATTCAAACTGCATGACTTGAACAAGATACTTAACCTCTTTGGGTCTGGGTTGTCTCCCCTGTCACTTGAGGCTGATAACTGGTTGCTGAAATAATGTATGTAATGGGCTCAGCCACACGAATTATCTTCCACTCCTATGTATCTATAAGTTTTTGAAATCTGGAAAAGAAAGCACTTCAGCATTGTACACATTCCATCTCATAAACATCTCCTCCAGGTCCACTTTCTGCAGGACTTACCAGCTTTGTATCCTTGAGCATGGGCTTTCTGTTTTCCAATCTTTAGCATCTCCTTGTTGATGTCACAGACCATGACATGAGAACCGCCCAAGGAATCTTCTTCATTCTGGTACTTTCTGGCAATTTCTTCCCAGGATAAATTTTGTTGGGCCCTTAACTGCCTCTTCTGCTTTCTCTGATGCTGCGCCTGAACATAATTAAGGAACCGGAATGCAATGTCACCTGTGGGAAGTCAACAGGAGGAAAGATCAAACACAAACACAACTGCAACATTTCTTAAACCCAAAAGGAACAGCAAAGGTACAGGGATTGAGGAGTGCATGAAAACTCATTTCAATAGTTCATTTTTTTTTTTAACAGCAATTTTTTAACTGCTAAGATTCTTTAAATAAAAAACCTTTAAAAACTGCACATGTGATGTATGGAAACATTCTTACTCTAAAAGGCTCAATACTTAAATATATAGAATAAAACATGAAAGTTGCCATCTCCACACTCTCCAGACATAACAAGTGTGAAGAGCTGAGTGTACTGCTTCCTAGTCTTTTTCTAATAATTTTTGTGACGGTAACATGAAGATACACTCATGAGCAACAACAACTCACCGTCCCACCACTTCCCATAACCAGTTCAGTTCCCCACAGACCATCTTTCCCAATCCCTTTAGCGGTTTCTTCTGTTGGTTACAGCTATTTCTTTACTTACAAAATTTATAAAGCTACCCTGCCCCCATCTCTGCTTGCCTCTGTCCTCCCAATATATTTATCTCACTTTTAATAGTTCCCCACAGATACCTGTGTAACCTAGAGTAATAAACTAATCTATATTTTCTTTTTTTTAATTTTTATTTTTTAATTAGGAGTACAGTTGATTTACAGTGTTTCAGGTATATAGCAAGGCGACTCAGTTACACATATATTTTCATTTTCAGACTCTTTTCCATTATGGCTTATTACAAGATATTGACTATAGTTCCTTATGCTTATTTTATATGTAGCAGTATATATCTGTTAATCCCATTCCAAGTTTATTCCTCCCACCTTGTTTTATTATTCCATCAACTACAGATAGTATCTTTTGACTCTTTTCAACCTTCCATTATATATATATATGCGTGTATATATATATGTGTTTGTGTGTATATATGTTCTGTCAAGCCTGATAACACTGTATTTGTTCTATAGCTCTAAGTTTTCTGTGCTTTGTTGATGGTTTGAGTTTAAAAGCAGAAAATCAAGTGTTTACATTATTGTGACCACATCGTCAATACTGTTTAGGCAAAGCCAGTGCTTTCAGGATCATAATTCGCTTTTTAAAACGCTGTTTCCTTGTCTTTGTTTTCTTCTTTCACTGTTTATAAGAAATACAGCCTTAGTTTTTCCATTTTCTTCATCCAATTAGGTATTCTCCAGTCACTTTCCTATAAATTTAAATATAATTATATGTACTCACATGAAACAACTTAAAAACACAAATGAGGGTTATATTATATCCATTGTATATAACTTTTCTTTTTCTTCCCACTTAATATGTCCTTGATACTGTTCCATCAGTATTTATAGGCTTTTCTCATTCTTTTAAATAGCTACCTAATATTAATATTTTATAGTATTGATGTATCTTAAAGTCATTTCTTCACTGAGGTAGAAATAGGTTACTTCCAATTTTTCACTATTACTAAAAATTATGCAGTGTGAGCATATTTGTCACTGTATGTTTTAAGTGTCTTTTTAAATATATGGGCTTACTTTCTAATTGCATTTTCTAAATGGGCAGTTGTTGGCATGTGGTAATGTTACTGGCTGGGGGGCACTGGAGATGGTGGCAACTCTGACTGAAACTTTTCTGTGGCTATATCTCTGTGCAAGTTTTTTTTTTTTTTCCAGATTAAAAGTCTAGAATTGGATTTGTGGGATCCTAGACTAAAAAGCATTTTAGATTTTGATAGATTCTGCTAATGTCCACTACCTCACTGCCCTCTGTGCTTCCTTTTGGGCAGAGGATCACACGAACAAAGCCAAACATAAACATGGACATTATTCTATTGCACCTTATTATTATACATTATTCTATCAGTATAGATTATTACACTATATGACACTCTCCAAATGCCTAGTGTGCACCAAGAAACAAAGGACCATGAATAAATAAAAAGGTTTTTTTTCCTAATAAAAGAGCTTTTGATATCTGATATGACAGTAGATTAGGCAGAAAAGGCTGCCTTGAAAACTTATATGATAAAAGCCCCTCCCCTACTCAGCAAAGACAGAGGGCAAGTGGGTGAAAGGTTAAACAGAAAGCAAAGATAGCTGTTTAGATGGGGAAAGGACACTGGAGGAAAAAAATTGGTCAGTTTACTTTGTAATCCTCTGAATTTTAGAAAAATGACAGGCACAAAGTTGATATTCTGTGTTTTTGATTGGCATTCAGTTGGGCTTCCCTGGTGGCTTAGTGGTAAAGAATCCACCTGCCAATGCAGCAGACAAGAGTTCACTTCCTGATCCTGGAAGATCCCACGTGCTGTGGAGCAACTAAGCCACAACTATTGAGCCCATGCTGTAGAGCCAGGGAGCTGCAACTGCTGAGCCCACATGCTGCAACTACTGAAGTCTGTGCACCCTCGAGCCTGTGCTCTGCAACAAGAGAAGCCACCACAGTGAGATGTCCATGCCCACAACTAGAGAGTAGTCCCTGCTCGCTACAATTAAAGAAAAGCCTGAGTTTCAGTGAAGACCCAGAACAGCCTAAATAAATAAAACTAAAGAAAAGAAAAAAGAAAATAGCAAATCTTTCTGAGAAGTGTATTGATTTTCAATCACCATGTTCAGCCTAATGGAAGGTGAGCCAGCTCATTACAACAAGAGAAACTAGTTTTTATAAAAGGAGCTCAGTGTTACCAAAACAAACTGGACATTACCTGTGCCTCCAGCAACATCCAGCAGCTGGGTCCCAGGAAACGGGCGCATCTTCCAGAGCAGCAAATCCTTCCAAATACGATGGATACCAAGACTCATCATATCATTCATCACATCATACTTCTTGGCCACACTTTCAAACACCTGATAGACTTGACATGAGAGAAATACAACATGACTGGGCTACTAATAATATTAACTTGGAAAAGTCCTAAATGTAAGATAGTTCCCCGTTCCCCCCATTAATTAACTATCTGTAAGGTGGAGCCAAGTCATAATGCTTGATGCCCAAATCTGCATGTTACCGCTTTTAAAAAAAGGCTTAACTAGGGACTTCCCTGGCGGTCTAGTGGCTAGGACTCCACACTCCCAATGCAGGGCACCCTTGTTTGATCCCTGATTGGGGAACTACATTCCACATGCCACAACTAAGAGTTTGCATACCACAAGGAAGACGGAAGATCCTGCCTGCCGCAACTAAGACCCAGTGTATCCAAATAAATAAAGAATTTAAAAAGGCTTAAATTGCTTCAAGTAAGAAATAAGCCAACCTTTTTTCTGTTATTTTAGCTTCACATAGGACCATTTCCTTGCAGTAATGCCATGCACATGCTTAGTAGTATATCGCTTTCTTTGTTGGCCACACTGCATGGCTTGCGGGATCTTAGTTCCTTAACCAAGGATCAGACCCAAGCCAAGTTCTAACCACTGGACCACCAGGGAGTTCCCCAGTTTCCATGTCTTAGAGGAAGGGGCGGGGGGATTGGAATTTTTTTCTAACAGTATCATAATTAAAGACAACAAAATCCATTAGAAAGACATGAAAAATGGATGGGAAGACCTCAGCTCATTTCTGTCTGTGTCACTGAGAAAATCCTCAGGTTCAACTTGGTGGGCAGATGAATGGTAGGATGTGAGTCAGGGCCAAGTTGAATTGTAGAGGGTTCTCGTGACTCTCCACAGGACCAAGGAAGAATGTGGAATATGGACTGGCTGAAGAGTTAAGGAATTTACTATCTAAGATGCTTCAAAGCACAGGCTACATTTAACTTCCTTGCATCTCCATTTCTGTTCATGAGATAACAATATTAGTGCGAGCCTCCTATCTACCTGCCAAAAGGACTGAATCAGGTAAAGAAGAGGAGATATGTTTAGTTGCTCAGATGAAATGTGCTGCTAAGACCCAAAACATTACTGTCCTCTGCTGAATCAGCAGACAATAGAGCCCTCTTTTCACTCAATCTTGAACATCTATTCTCAACCCTGGGATCCTATAAGCTTGCTCTTTGCTTTTGAACATCTGGGATATTTAGAGGGACACTGAGGCTCAACCCACTGAGTATAAGCCCTTCTTGCTTTATGTGGTTCTAATATGCAAGAATTTCAGTTACTGTGGTTTAGGACTGGTTCAGTAACACCAGTCCTCTAGCAACATCATTCAAATACAATGGTATTTTAACTGTGAGTAATTGCATAAAGTACAAATCTTGCTAGTAGTCCTTCAGTCCACAAATCATGCATAAATAAGAGATATGCATCATGATCAGAAACCAATTATGTCACTTCTCTCACTTTGTAGGGGGTTGGTCACTATACATCCCTTATTCACATGCAGACAGCAAAGCATATAAGTGCGTTACCTTCTGATCTCAGTTGTGAATCTTTGTGGCATTTTACAAACCTAGACAACTGAAAGAGGAAACTGGACTACAAAAATGAAAGTGCAACAAAATAATGAAAAGGGATAACCTTGGAGGTGAAGTTTGAACAGAATGTCAATGGAATCATAGGAGAAACATGACCATGGGGATCTCAATACTGCCACCCCAGGCATTTTGGAATTGCAGCCACAGGAACTATGGGAAGATGAACTTATGGAGTTTACTATCATTTTACCTGGCTCCACTTATTTCACCCCACAACCAGTTATCAAGCTCCTAACATGCATCAAATGCTGAGAACACAGTTATGAATGAGTCTTAACTTTCTGGGGATTCACAATGAAATGTGTTAGTTTAAATCTGATATTCAAGGAGTTATAGTAGAGCTATGTATTTAGTAAGGTTGAGGTGAAAGGTAATACAATATACTAGCCTATAAGAGGATAAAAAATCTATTGTAGGCTCTTTTTCTTATTTCCTGGGTGACTACAGGGCAAGTTAAGGAACCTCTCAGAACCTCATCTTATCTATCTGTAATGTGAGCATAATACCTTTGTCATTACAAACGGTACAGCTGGAATTTTAAAACAGGTCTTTTCCTTTCCCAAGTCTTATGGTGAAAACAAAGAAAGTGCTGAACAATATCTAACACTTAATGAGCAATTATGAAGTGCCAGGCATTATTCAAAATTCTTTAGTGTATGAAGTAATGTAACCTTCACAAGAACTCTATGAAGGAAATTACTATCTTCCCTACCTGGCAAATTTGGAAGCTGAGGCACATATTAATAGATAATAGTCTCCTTCTTTCTTTCTATAAAAGACGGCTTATCCCTTTAGCAAGAGATTAACAATATGGGCTCAGTAGTCAGACGGAACTAGGTTGGAATAGCAGTGCCACCACTTGCTACATTAAACAGGGCAAGGTTTTGCTTAACCTTTAAGTCTCTGTTTCCTCATGAGTAAGATGGAATAACAATACTCACCATCAGGAAGTTGAAATGAGAATTGTAAATAATGTCTGCACACTGCCTGGCACATCATAAATGCTCAACTGATGGGGTTCTGTGATAATTATTTGAAAAGAGGAGGCTCTAAGTTTGGCAGAGACAGACTAAGGGTACTCCTTGGAGGTCAGGACTGCACAAGTTAATGCATCAGAGGCGCCTGCGTGCGTGCTAAGTGGCTTGAAGCAGTCGTGTCCGCCTGCCAGGCTCCTCTGCCCACGGGGCTTCTCCAGACAATAATACTGGAGTGGGTTGCCCTGCCCTCCTCCAGGGGATCTTCCCGATCAACTGGATTCTTTACCACTAGCGCCACCTGGGAAGCCCCTCAGCGGAGCTCATAGGACGTTCAATCAACCCTTGGTTTGGGCAGAAGACACTAGACCGCAGACGGTGAGATCCTCCCCATTCACCCTCCCACCCCTTTCACCTTTGCCCCCCTTCTCCTCTTCCGACACAGTCTCAAACCCGAAGTGCGTTTCGGTTGCCTCCTTCTCTTGGGACAAGAGCCGTGCACCCAAGGGGCCCCTGGGCGAGGAGCTAAGAAGCCCGGGGAGCCTGCAGCCCGACACTGCCCGCGACCACCCACGGCCGCAGAAGCTCCATAGAGCCCAGCTCCTGGGGGCTGCCATCTTGACAGTCGGGTGACCGCTGTCAGACAGGACGTAGCATTGCATCACTAGACGGCTGACGGCGGCCGACCGGAGACATTATTAGCTGAACGCGTCTTGAAACCTGATGTTAAGTAGCTCTGCAGGATCTCTGGGATCCTGAGGCTGTTTCGTCTTTGAGCACGCGAAATCCCTTTCTCTCTGTCTTCAAATTAAATATAGAATTCGCAAGGAATCAACGGACCTTAGGGAGAGCCCCCAGTCACTTCAGATACCAGGTCTCTGAATCCTGCCAATCTGTAGTGTATGTTAGTGTCGCTCAGTCGCGTTCGACTCTGCGATCCCACGGACGGTAGTCCGCCAGGCTCCTCTGTCTATGGAATTTTCTAGGCGAGAATACTGGAGCGGGTAGCCATTCCCTTCTCCAGGGGATCTTCCCAGTCCAGGGATCAAACATCTCTTACATGTCCGGATCGAATCGGCGTCTCTTGCCTCTCCTGTATTACAGGCGGATTCTTTACCATCTGAGCCATCAGGGAATCTCTAATCGGTAGTACTAACTCCGGAGACATCAAGTAACTCCCTTTTTCCGGTGCGGAAGAGGGCAAACGGAGCTTTTGAATCAGTAAATGATACTGGGAATGGATTCTAGAAATCTTTTTGACGAAATTATCTGGTGATTTGTATGAGAGGGATGTACAGAATAATCTTGAGAAACATATGCTAGATTACTCTGAATGATAGCCATAGCAAAGACAGTTCTCTGGTCTTTCCATCTTATGAACCTAGGAAGTTCATAAATGGGAAAGAAAGCTCTGGTATGTATTTAACTTACTTTTCTTTATTTACTTTTTGGCTACGCCCTGCAGCACACAGGATCTTAGTTCCTGGACCAGGGATCCAATCTGTGCCACCTGCAATGGAAACTATTCTTAACCACTGGACCACCAGGGAAGTCCTTCTGGTATCTATCTATTTAGTAAGTCACAATCAAGCACCATTCAGCCTGCCTCCTACTATCACAAAGCTACATTTCTAGCTCCAGCTGGCACAGAATGAGTGGTTTACTTTAACCTCAGACTTTCCCATTATTTTCTATGGAAAGGGTAACATAGACCACCTTGCGGAAAAGAGGATGGAGGTGGTGAGTTTTATTTGGATTTCTTTGTGTTTCTGCTTTACTCTATGTAAATGTATGTTTCCTGTAAATGTTTCACAAGGAGAAAGTGCCAAAGCCCCTAAGAAACTACTTTGAAAGTGGAAAATCTTTTCTTGGCATAATGTAGCCTAACAGATGGACACCTACTGCTTTATTTTGGAAGGACAGAACGGGGCTTTCTCTCTTTTTCTCACTTTTAAGAGTGATAGAAGAAAGAAATGATTTACCCATGTCATCAGAGTTCCCACACCTTTGTTAAAGGAAATAAAAAATCACCCAGGAATCTTAGTGTATCTTCCAAATCTAGTCATATGTAAAAATGGACTTTTAGGTAAAAATGGACTTTTAGTATTTTCTAGACTTAATTTGATGCATTAGGTAGCCATTCACTCATTTCAGTATGATTTATGGGGGGAAAAACTGGAAAAGAAAAAACAAGATAAGGACTGGTGGAGGGCATTTAAGAAATGTAAAAAATGTGAGATTAGTATCTAATTTCTTTTATCCCAGCTAAAACTGTTGTTTAAGAAATTGACTTCTATATACTTATTAATGTTTTGTATAACATATGATGATTAAAAAGAAACCCCAAAGGGCCTAATTAGGAGATGTCTAGGATTTTGTCTGTTTATTTGTTCATGTATGACTGCCGAAATTCCACTCATCTTTCTATGCTCAGCTCAACTAATATCACCTCTGGGGAAGCCCTCCTTTACTCCTCCTAACTTTTTGTACTTCTTTCCTTCAGGCCTCTCCTCTGGTCAGCATTTTGTGTTAACTTTATTATAGTCCTTATCACATTCTCCCATTAATGTATTTTGGAATTCTTTGTTCTCAGCACAGTGCCTGGCATATAATAGGTTTCTAACTAGCTAAGGTTAACCTTATTTACTGTTATAAGAATTATTTATCTTTTTCACAGTTTTTCCGTGATCCTTTGAATCTCAAACTGCTATGGTTGGAAGGAATAATTTATAATGTTTCAAAGTATGTGTGGGTGTCATATGGTTTCTAAAATACATATATAATTTCCTAAGTCTCAATGTCCTTATCTGTAAAAGGGAGAACTGCTTATCTTACAGGTAGTTGAAAACATCACTTATTAGCTGTGTGATCCCATTTCTTCGTCTTTAAGTTTGAGTTATTGTGAGGAAAGATGTGATACTTCATATAAATTGCACAGAGCAGTGTCTGCTAATAAAAGGACTCAGTGATAAGTATTAGGGCTTCCCTGGTGGCTCAGATGGTAAAGTGTCTGCCTGCAATGAGGGAGACCCGGGTTCAATCTCTGGGTTAGGAAGATCCCCTCGAGAAGAAAATGGCAACCCACTCCAGTACCCTTGCTTGGAAAATCCCATGGACAGAGGAGCCTGGTAGGCTACAGTCCATGGGGTCCCAAAGAGTTGATTAACTATTATTATTAACAACGAAATGAAATATTAACAATGATTTATATTAATAAGTGACAACAATAAAATGAAGTAATTGTATAAGGAAGTGATATTAAACGTAAAGTATTGTCATCATTATCATTATTATTGCATGCTCATGCTCATGCATGCTCAGTTACTTCAGTCGTGTCCGACTCTGTGCGACCCCATCGACGGCAGCCCCACAGGCTCCCCCGTCCCTGGGATTCTCTAGGCAAGAACACTGGAGTGAGTTGCCATCATTATTATTAGGAGGCTGAATAAGAGCCATAAATAAATTGATATTAATATTAGAATAAGAACTATAAAATAATGAGTCAGTAAAGGAATTCCACAGGTAGTCCGATATTTGGATGCATTATTATAAGAACTGATGCTGAAGCTCCAATACTTTGGCCACCTGATGCAAAGAACTTACTCATTAGAAAAGACCCTGATGTTGGGAAAGATTGAAAGCAGGAGGAGAAGGGGACGACAGAGAATGAGATGGTTGGATGGCATCACCAACTTGATGGGCATGAGTTTGAGCAAGCTCCGGGAGTTGGTGATAGACAGGAAAGCCTGGCGTGCTACAGCCCATGGGGTCGTAGAGTCGGACACGACTGAGCGACTGAACTGAACTGATTAGTAGTCTATATTATTATTACGTTCATTAGTGTAATAAGACTAAAACCTGGACTGCAAGTCCAATCACTCTGTAAGCTCTCTCACACAGTGAGGAGGATGGGAAAAAAAAGAATCACTGGACCCGGATGTAGACAGAAAACTACATCTCCCAGCATGCTTCACTCTCACAGTTCCACTATATATATAGTCCATCCGGGTTCTTCGAGATGCTGTTTGGCGACTCGTCGCCATTCCCGGAGCAGCTCGGCCTCGGCCCAGAGGCGAGTGTCGGTCGCTGTGTCGGAGACACCTGTCCCCGGCACCAAGACAGCCAGCCCTCTCCGCTGCCCCGCGGCGGGAGAGCGTGTCCGGCCGGCCGGCGGGGCTCGCGCACCCTCCCTCCTCGCCTCCCTTCCCCCGCAGCCTCCGCCCCGCCAGGCCCGGCCCGGACCTCCGAGCCCCGGCCTCCTCCTCCTTCTTGGTCACCGCCGCCGTCGGGCTGAACAGCCCGTACAGCCGCTTCTCCTTACAGTTTGAGAAGCCGAGAAAGGAAACAGGGAAAAATGTCGCCATGAAGGCCGAGAACCGCTGCCGCCGCCGACCCCCGCCGGCCCCGAACGCCATGAGCCTGGGTCCCCGCCGCGCCCGCTCCGCTCCGACCGCCGCCGCCGCCAAGGCCCCCGTTGATGCCGCAGAGCTCTCCCAGCGCCGCCGCCACCGCCTCCGACATGGACAAGAACAGCGGCTCCAGCAGCTCCTCCGCCTCTTCGGGCAGCAGCAAAGGGCAACAGCCGCCTCGCTCCGCCTCGGCGGGGCCGGCCGGCGAGTCTAAACCCAAGAGCGGTAAGGGCGGGTTCCCACGGCGGTGGGCGGGGGGGGCGACTGCCCCTAATGCTGGGATGGGGGTGCAGAATCCTTCCTCGGATGCCTGCTGGGTCACCCAGGGACAGGCTCCGCTTTCTACTATTCTGATCTCTTTTCCATGGTTTCCATTACTTCCAGTTAACACTTAATGAGAACTGCCTGGTTTACATAAATCTTTGCATGAAAGTTGGAAACACCTCGGGGAAGTAGTTGCTGTTTCTGTTCCCATTTTGCGTATGAGTAAACTGAGGTTCAGAAAAGGTCAGGTCACCCAGCTAGTCTGTGCAGCCAGGCCCGAAGACCGGTTTGTCTGACGCATCAGTGTACAGCTCCTAAAACCACCAAGTTGATCTACCCTTTAATGTTGAGTTAGTATTGGATAGTATTTAAGTATAAACAGAGGAGGCTGGCCTAAATATTTGTTAAACTCAAATTTTTATGTTGAATAACTTGACCCCAGATCCGCTCAGACGAAAAGGACTCGTCTTGGAATGGCTTTGTTTAGTGTGGAGTAGGAGTTAAGAGCACAGGCTCAGGATTCAGTCTTTTTAGGTTTAGACCTTGAGTGAATGTCTCAGTGTTCTTACCTTTAAGTTGGAGATGGTGAGAAAATAAATTAGCAAACGGACGTCAGGAGAGTACCTGACGCCTGTTATGCACCAGATATGCATGGACACAACCTGTAAGGCTAGAGTTGTGTCCTTTTAGGGGAAAGATTTTGTCTTTTCTGTAACCATGTTTCTCAGTATTGAATTTCGACCATCATGATGGTTATAGCTACCATTTATTGAGGGCTTACCATGTTCCAAGTACTGGACTAGGCTTTTGTTTTTTTCCAATACTCCAGTCACTAGCCTGTCCAGCAGGGTGGAATTGTTCACATCTAAAGAAGGAAAAAGGTGAGAGGCCAGGAGTTCAGGAGTTGGCAGAGTCTGGAGTTGAATATTCTCTGCCTTACTTCAAAGGCAGAAACACTTATCTCTTCTCTTTGGTATTTCTGATTATATTAGCGGTAATAGGAAAATGTTTTCCGTGGGAATAGGGGGGATGTATGGCAGAGAGGGGAACATTTGGAGCCCTGAAATGTGGAACTCCAGTGGTTTAAAGCGTAAAAAGATTAAGAAAACTGCAGAGCTAACTTAGAAACCACATAAACAGCCGTAATGCTGACTTTGGTTCAGAGTTAATCCACTCGATAGAGCAATTTGCTTACCTAGTATGTTGAGGGTTTCTAGAGCTTGCTTTTGGAACTCAGGTGGAAAGCAGTTGTCTTGATGAGAAATGAATGCTTTTAATATCTTAAGCAGAGATTAGTGTAGAGTCTTGGGTCATGTCAGGCAGTGTTATGGAGACTACTTTTGGAATTTTGCACATGTGTAGGTTTATCACAGATCCCCCAAGATCTAGAGATTTGCCAGTCCTCTTGGCCTATTATTTAGAGTGAGTGGTCTGCCTGTTTTTCAGTGTAGTTGATAAATTACTTTTGCATTCTGTTCCTAGATGTTTAAGATTCTGGTTCTATAGCTATCTGAATTCTCAACTAATTTTTCGGGGGGCTCCTGTTTAAGCCACTAACATATGGTCATGAGTCAGTTGCAGTAAATGCCTGAAGTTGTTCTGCTGTTCAGTGAGGCAGCAGGTGAAAGTTTGCCAGAACCTGCTGCTGCTGCTAAGTCTCTTCAGTCGTGTCCGACTCTCTGCGACCCCAAAGACGGCAGCCCACCAGGTTCCCCCGTCCCTGGGATTCTCCAGGCAAGAACACTGGAGTGGGTTGCCATTTCCTTCTCCAATGCGTGAAAGTGAAAAGTGAAAGTGAGGTCTCTCAGTCGTGTCCGACTGAGTGACCCCATGGACTCAGCCTACCAGGCTCCTCCATCCGTGGGATTTTCTAGGCAAGAGTACTGGAGTGGCTTGCCAGTGCCTTCTCCGTGCCAGAACCTAGACAAAGTAAATTGGAGAAGGAAATGGCAACCCCCTCCAGTACCCTTGCCTGGAAAATCCCATGGACAGAGGAGCCTGGTAGGGTCCATGGGGTCGCAAAGAGTCAGACAGGACTGAGCGACTTCACTTTCACTTTCAGACAAAATAGCAACAAAAAACTGAGGCATGTAAGGCATTCCCCTCATGTGATCTCTGACTCTGTGACTGTGTCGGCTAGTGCAACTGTCGGTAACAAATAGGACGATAACAGTTCTGTTGTGGTTTGACCAAAGCAGGTATTTGTCAGACTTGTACAGAATATAAGTTGTTGGGTTCATTCTGACTAAAGTGAATTTTTTTTTTAAACAAATACATAAAGGGACTTCCCTGACTGTCCACTGGTTAAGACACTGCTTCAACTGCAGGGGCACAGATTTGATCCCTGGTCTGGGAACTAAGATCCTGCATGCCATGTGGCACGGCCAAAAACCAAAAAACTGCCCCCCTCCCCCAAAAAAGCAAAGCACTATAAAATACTCTTAAAACTATTCAGTTTATTAATTGAAAGTTTCTGAGGAAGGAAGTAGAAACTCAGTTCAAGGAGTTCTTTGCTGGGTTTTGTGCAATACACAGGTGTCCCCATGTAGCATTAGTTTTTGTTTAATGTGTTTGTGAGAGAGCTTGAATGTTTGCCATTGCTATTGCCTACTTTTCTGACTGCTGTTATTAATATATTCCCTTAGCAATAAGGAAGGATAGGTCTGTAGCTAAATAGAATTCTTCATAGCATATTCTGCCTTAAGAACTTTACAGATAAGACCAGTGCTACCACAGCAGATACCACTCGGCACCTCTTACTCAGTGACTTCTAGGTGGCCACTCTAACAAGACACTCAATTCAAATTCGGCGTAATTTCGTAAAAGGATTTCTGTAGGATTTCAAAAGCTGACTCAACACTTGATGTACTTGATTCAGCTGGAAATTGTTGAAAGGACCTCTTGAGTGTAAGAGTACTAAGTTGAAGGAAGAACAGGAAAAGTAAGGTGAAAAGACATAACTTGTCTTTCTGTCACCAAAGTAACAAGAAAAAGGTTTTCAGTTTTTAACTATTTATTTCCCTTTTCTGCTTCCCTTTCTCTGCTTCCCATGAGAAAAAAAAACTTTGGTTTCTAGTCTCTAAACCATGTGTGTCATAAATGGTTATTTGCTTCCTAGTTACATGATTAATATACTTGAGGTTTTGTTCCTGCCATTGGCTTAAGTTTGGCTTTCATGCACACAGGAAATAAGTCAATTTGGCTACCAGGATTTACTTGATCTTTCCGGCCAGATTGGCATACCAGTTTCGTTGCTTTGATTAATTGCTTCAAACAGTCACATAATACTTCTTTTCTTGGCTCTCTCCCTACAGTTTTGTTCCAGTAGGTTTAAGATGTAGTTCTAAGAACATTCAACAGTGAACATCCCAGGAATGTAGCCCAGAGGAGAGAGGTGGGTTAGAGTTCGGGGAAGGTTGTTTAGAAAGAGCAAAGAAACAAAAAGAGGCAAGAGAGAAACCTGGCTGTTTATGGGCAAACAATGGACCCTGGCCCAGAACCAGGTTCTTGCTCCATCCTCCTGGGTGGGGGATGGTACTGCCATGGAGGTTAAAGGAAGGTCAGGTATTATGAAGCAGTTATTTTGAGGTTGGCGATATGAAGCACTGTCATGACTCTCTTCCTCCTATTCTGGTACCAGAAGCCAGGTGGCTGGTGGTAATCTACCTTGAAGAAAGCCTTTGAGCTGTAAATGGACCTGAAGGTTTAGATGGATTTGAAAATTGAGGTGACCTGAAACCTTCAGTAAACACCATTTAGGGAAGTTACAAGAGTTTGCAAGCTGTAACAATAGGCTTTCCAAAAAAAAAAAAGGAAAGACTTCCAAATGACAGTAGCAACTTTGTGCCAGCCACCATGGTAGGCATTTTACAGAAATTTTCTCTTAGTCCTTATGACCCAATGAGGAGGGAGAAGAGAGGATTAACCCTATTTTAACTGATAAGAAAACCAGGGCTTAGTTAGAGTGCCTGTGCAAGTAAATTCCTAGGAAGTCCCAGGCAATATTCCTGAATACACTTTGTATAAATTCACCGAGCAAGCATGTACTGGCATATGCATATTCCTGATATCTGCCCCGCCCCCTTCCTTTCATTCAGAATGACTAATTTCAGCTGGAGTCAGTTTGTTATCAGTTGATTCTGTAGTAAACCATGTGCACTCTGGAGGTGCTTCTCAACCACTCTGGATGACGGATAAGCAGTCTGCTTGTGGCTATAGTATGAATCAGCAGCAGAAACTTCCTGGCTGGTATTCTGACCTCTCGGTTGTGCCACCTGTTAAAACTACAACTAGAAATGTTGATGATGCCAATTTTTTTCACTGAAAAATTCATGGGCTATGATTTTGTAATGGGGAAGAGACTGAGATATGCTTCCTTTTACCTGGAGAGACCTTTCTCGAAGGGAAATGTGGAACAGCTGAGACACACTGATTAAGTTTTCAAGTCTCTTGTTGACTCTGGGATCCTCAGTGCTGAATTTGAGCCATTTAACTAATGGTCTGGTTTGGAATGTGTCTCGATGTAGATTTTGGCAGTTCTCAGCTCTGGGTGTGCATTAGAATTTCCTAAGGACCTTTTTTACTTTTTTTTAAGTAAGGATGTATGGGAATGTTCTCTAGCAATTCTTTCTGATTCTTTACGTCTAGGTTGGGCCCTGACATCCATAGTTTTAAAAAGTTTCTGCAGGTGATTTCTCTTATGCAGCCAGGACTGAGAACAACCACTTTGAAATCTAAAACTTTCAACAGAGAATATGTTTGTCCTAGGAGCTTTAGTTTGACTGTTTTGTCTGTTTTCCAAAATCTAAAGCAGATCACCTCATTTCTATCTCCTATCAGAGAAGGGAGGCCAAGTTCAACCCCCAAGTTATTCACATGTAGATCCTGGCAAGTTGCCTATAGGACATCTCAAAAACAACACTCTTGAGTTTTATCTATGGGGCCCAGGCCTGACTGTTCCTTCAATCTTTAGCTGCCTGTTGCCTAGGTCTAGAGATAAGAGCCAGCCTCTCACTTTAGATGTCTGACTTCATTGTTGTTGTTCAGTCACTCAGTCATATCTGACTTTGCGACCCCATGGACTGCAGCACACCAGGCTTCCCTGTCCATCTGACTTCATACCTGTAGGTAAATATAAGATGAAAGAGTTGGTTTCGGCAACTAAGATCATGAATCTTTATGTGGTCAGTTGTTGAAATGTTTTAGGAGTGAGCAGTTTTCACTGTCAGAGAGCAGTTCTGTAAGCGTTATGAAACTGTTTCCTTGCCAGTGTGGTAACAAGTGAAGAAATGAAAACAGCCCTTCTTCAGAGTGCCAGCTTGCTTTCTTGAGCCCTTGCAGTGTAGAACCTGACTTTACCTAAGTCTGCATAGTCTAACTCTGTTAAGTTTTGAAAACAACAGGGTCAAATTCCAGGTCATCTGAAATAGTCTTGAATAGTAAGGTTTGGGGAACATACGTTTTCTGTATATGCCTGTCGTCTTCATAAAACCTCACTTTCCTGGTAAAGTTATCTGGAGTTCTGTAGCCCTGTGAATTCTGTTTATTTGGAATGCTACTGTGAACTAGTTCCATGGGTTGAGAGCAAGGCAAAGTTTGTGTGAGGTTTGAAGCCTCTCTTTCTAGTTGTTACTGCTGATGGCCGTGTCTGACAGTAACTGTTGTTAACTGAAATAGCAGGTACAAGTCTAGTTCTTAAATTCCAATCTAAGAGTAAACTCTGGTCACTTTCCCTGACTGGGATTAAAAGGTGACGGACAGGAGTGAACCCTAGCCTGGCAGTGTTTCTTGGACCATCTGTTCTCTGTTTATAGTGCTGCCATCTCACAGGACTGTTAGGTCAGGTTTGAAGAGGATGGCATACCTCTCATTTATTTTCTATGTTGTTGGCAAGCTGAGTGTGTGTGAGGTGGTTGCTTTCAACATTTGGACTCTGCTTTGTCAGCTACCATTTCCTTTTCTCTGAGGATATGCGTCACTTTGGATTTATTTAGTCTGCTGTAAAGAAGCTGGTCATCTTGTTAGAAATAATTTCTTCCAGGTACTTATAGTTACTAAATTATCCAAATTATTAGTATACAGAACAGTAAGACTGTTTATTTAAATCAGAATCTTAGAGGGTGAGGCCTCAGCACAAGAATCCCTTAAAAGCTCATCTCGGTGATTTCCTGCCAACTGTCAGGATTGAGAACCATTGTATTAGGCCAAAGTGAATAGTTTTGTTTCCCAAAGGTTACTGTCATCAACAGCCTACTGTGTTGTCTTTACAGACATGTTTTTATTAATTGTACATTTTAACATAGTTTAACAGGATTAAACTATGGGGGGTGAGGAATTGTAGTTTCTGAGGCTCATGCTGGAGTCTTCTTGACGTTGAAAGTAACCACCTCCGTAAAGTTTGCGGGTAAGCCTAGTGGATTTCATTAATTGTCCCTCCAACTTCTGTTTTCTCTGTTTCTGTTAAATTAAAAGAAAAAAATTTATTGAAGTATAGATGACTTAGAATGTTTCAGGTGCACAGCAAGGTGGTTCAGTTATACAAACACACGTTATTTTTTAAAATTATTTTCTATCATGGGTTATTACAAGATATTGACTATAGTTTCCTATTCTATATAGTAAACCTTTGTTGGATATCTATTTTTTACTTAGTAATCTAGCATTCTATTCATACTAAGTCAAACAAGTGGAATCACAATGTCATAACTTTTTTAGTTAGGCAAAAATTGGTAAGTTTTCTGAAGTATATATATTATACATATTTATATATGTATACACAAAAGGTTTTCTACTACACTTGATAAAGGCTTGAGAAAGAACATCAAAAAAGAGAAATTGGAGAACATAAACTAAATGAAATGGGAGCACTGAATATGAAATAGAAAAATGAAACAAATTAGATAAAGGTAAAACATCATTATGTAGTCCAGTTTAAACATGACTGCTCATTAGAAACATACCTGGAGCTCTGGAGGAAAAGTGTGATACCTGAGTGTTTGTATTTTTCAAAAGTTTCAAGATGATTCTGAATCAGTTTTCACAATCAATAGCTAGAGAAAAAATAAGAGATAATTACAGTTGCAAGCCATAATGAGAACATGATTAACTTAACAATATAATTACCTACAACTTGGAGGGGGTCAAGCAGAGTGATGTGGTAAGTGGAAGTGCATACATGCATATGTTTTCATCCACCCATCTGGTCTGTGTCTTTTGGTTGGTGCATTTAGTCCATTTACATTTAAGGTATTTATCGATATGTATGATCCTGTTACTGTTTTCTTAATTGTTTGGGGTTTATTTTCTGTAGGTCTTTTCCTTCTTTTGTGTTTCCTGCCTAGAGAAGTTCCTTTAGCATCTGTTGTAAAACTGGTTTGTGGTGCTGACTTCTCTTAACTTTTGCTTGTCTGGAAAGCTTTTGATTTCTCCATCAAATCTGAAGGAGAGTCTTGCTGGGTAGAGTCTTCTTGGTTGTAGGTTCTTCCCTTTCATCACTTTAAATGTATCCCACCATTCTCTACTGGTTTGTAGAGTTTCTGTTGAGAAATTGGCTAGCCTGATGGGAGTTCCCTTGTATGTTATTTGTAGTTTTACCCTTGTTGCTTTTTGTATTTTATCTCTGTCTTTAATTTTTGTCAGTTTGATTACTATGTGTCTCCGTGTGTTCCTCCTTGAGTTTATACTGCATAGGACTCTCTGTACTTCCTGGACTTGGTTGACTATTTCCTTTCCCATGTTTGGGAAGTTTTCAGCTCTTATCTGTTCAGATATTTTCTCAGATCCTTTCTCTCTCTCTTCTCTTTCTGGGACCCCTATAATGCGAATGTTGGTGCGTTGAATGTTGTCCTGGAGGTCTCTTAGGCTGTCTTCATTTCTTTTCATTTTTTTTTTTTTCTATATTCTGTTCTGTGGCAGTGATTTCCACCATTCTATCCTCCAGGTCATTTTTCCATTCTTCTGCCTCAGTTATTCTGCTTGTTGATTCCTTGTAGTGTATCATTCATCTCTTTGATCTTTAGTTCTTCTAGGTCTTTGGTAAATATTTCTCGCATCTTACTCTTTGCCTCTGTTCTTTTCCCAAGATCCTGGATCATCTTCACTCTCATATTCTGAATTGTTTTTCTGGAAGGTTGCCTATCTCCACTTCATTTAGTTGTTTTTCTGGGGTTTTATCTTGTCCCTTCTTCTGGGACATAACTTTCTGCTTTTTCATCGTGATTAGCTTTCTGTAATATGGTTTTGTTTTAGCTCCTGTGAGATGGTGCTTTTTGCTTCTTCTGTCTGCTCTCTGATGGATGAGGCTAAGAGGCTTGGGTAAGCTTCCTGATGGGAGGGACTGGTGATGGGAAAAACTGGGTCTTGCTCTGGTAGGTAGGGCCTTGCTCAGTAAAGCTTTAATTCAATTATCTTTTGATTGGTGGGGTTGCACTCCTTCCCTGGTGGTAGTTTGGCCTGAGGCGACCCAGCCCTGTAGTCAGTGGGCTCTATGGTAGGCTTAATGGCAAACTCCAAGAAGGTTTACACCAGGGGGACCGTCCAGTGCCCCCGTCCCTGTGGGGAGCCCCTGCCAACCCTTGCGCCACAGGAGGCCCTTCAGCTCCAGCAGGTAGTTCTGGTTCAGTCTCCTGTGGGGTCGCTGCTCCTCTCCTCTGGGTCTTAGGGCGTGCAAACTTTTGTTTCTGCCCTCTGAGACTGGAGTCTCTGTTTCCCACAATTGTGTGGGAGTCCTGTAATCAAATGCCGCTGGCCCACAAGGTCAGATTTCCTGGGGACTCCCAGTCCCTTTGCCGGGTCCGCAGACTGGGAACCCTGACTTGGGGTTCAGAATCTTCACAGCACTGCGAAAACTTCTTTGGTATTACTGTTCTCCGGACTGTGGGTCACCCATCCATAGGTAGGTATGGGATTTGAGTTTATCGTGGTTGTGCCCCTCCTACTGTCTCACTGCGGCTGCTGCTTTGTCTCTGGACGTGGGTATCTTTTTTCGGTGGGTTCCAGCGTCCTCCTGTTGATTGTTGTTCAACAGCTGATTGCTGTTTTGGTGCTCTTGCCGGAGGAGATGAATGTATGTCCTTTTGCTCCACCATCTTGAACCAGAAGTCTTGTTTTTGCTTTTAAAGCCATTGAATTAGTGTTCAGAATTGGTTTGGTCACATCTCTATGTTGAAATAAGGCAATCTGGAGTGAGTATTGAAGGGACAAGAAAAAATTAGTCTTTTTTTTTTGTCCAAAAACTAATCTGGGTTCTTTCCACCTTTATCCACCTTTACTTACTTGGTGTGGTTCTCAGGTTTTATTTTGCCCCCCTTTAAGCTGGTAAACTTTGACACATGTTAACTGTGTCTGGTCAGGGTTCTTTGTTCAATTTGGGACAGAATAATCTGTGCAGTTCAGCTCCCCAGTAGAAAAAATGGGGCAAAAACAAACGAACTCTTTACACAAAATACAAACGGTTAATAGAAAAATGTTTGCTGCTAGTCTTCAGAAATTCATGTTTAAAACAAATTATTTTGACCTTTCAGTTTAGCAGTTTATCCAACTCAGTATTATAAAGAGTGTAGTAAGATATTCTCTTTTGTAGTGTTGTTAGAATATAAACAAACTGGTATGGTGATTCTAGAAAGCAGCCAGAAGATTTTGTAAAAGGCTTTATGATCATACTTGATCTGCTAATTCTACTTTGAGACTTTGACATAATCATGCACACAGGTCTGTGTATGAAGAGGCTCCCAATACTGTTGATGGCATCGTGGTAAAAGAATCCGCTTGCCATGCAGGAGATGCCAGAGACGTGGGTTCAATCCCTAGGTCAGGTCCCTTGGAGAAGGAAATGGCGACCTACTCCAGTATTCTTGTCTGGAAAATTCCATGGACAGAGGAGCCTGGTGGGCTACAGTCCATGGGGTCACAAAGAGTTGCAGTCAAAAGCTACAAAGCAAATTGGTTATGTTACACTGTAAGCATACAGTAGGTACAGTGTGGCCATTAATCTTGCTTTTGAAGCCTAGGGCTGCATGAAATAGCTCATGGATTAATAAGTGAAAGACAGTATATCTTATATGCCTATCATTTTGTGGAAGTGTGTGATGAGTGTATAAAATGGAGAATAAAAGGAAATTAAACACTATAGTTTGCTATTCTATGGGCACTGGCAAATTTTTTCTTTCTGAATTCCAAAATTGAACATATGTTCTGGTAACTGGAGAAAAAAAAAGCAGGAAGCATTTTTAAAAGGATATAACTTAGGCTGGTATACTATTAGAGTTCTTCGTTTGTGAATTTAGTAGCCTCTCAGTTTGACCTCTAAAACATTATGTTGTTATTGTTTTGTTTTTGTGCCTCTTGAATATATATGTGCTGGAAACTGGACTACACCGTTGCAGTATAGGATCTAGCTGTGCTGCAGTAATTTAAGAATTTTTTTTCCTACCTCCAGATAAAGTACTTTTTCCTGATATAGACAGACTGTTCCTTTTCTATCACTGTGTCTGAATGGACTTTTGCAAGAGCAGTGGTTAAGCTCTGTTGTAAAGAAAGACATTGTGAACTGAGTCTACGTGGTTTGATCTGTAGTGTGTCCCTTCTGAGGGACAGACCCTTTAGGCTTCATTAAAAAGGGAACTCCACCTTACTGTGTAATGTCTTGTCCAAAGCACTAATGGTCTGGGCCAGCCCAGAGTTCTCGGAGGTCATAGAAGGACCCATTTACCCTTGTTTAAACACAGTTTCGTTGGGAGGTGGAGGGTAATTGGCCAAGTATGTGTATCATTTCTTAACTAATTTTTTCACATTTATTGCTTTCAGATGGAAAGAACTCAAGTGGATCCAAGCGTTATAATCGCAAACGTGAACCTTCCTACCCCAAAAATGAAAATTTTATCAACCAGTCCCGTCGCTCCAATTCACAGAAAAGCAAAACTTTTAATAAGATGCCTCCTCAAAGGGGCGGCGGCAGCAGCAAACTCTTTAGCTCTTCTTTTAATGGTGGAAGACGAGATGAGGTATGGAATTTGAGAATGTCCTTTCTAGAGCATAAGAAGCGTGAGGTCTGACTCCCCCACCCCCAGTTTATTAGTGGTTGGAGAAGATGTGGAGCAAGAGGTCCCCACTTCTCAAACTGTTTGAGTAGTTGAAGAGCCAGAGGAGCAATCTTGAGTAGTTGAGGGTTAACTTGGTTTGGAACTTTGCCTCCTTTCTTTTAAAGATTATGAAAATTTTCTTAGAGGAAGAAGACATTATAATCATGGATTGTGAGACATTGTAGCAAATTTGTTGTTGTTCAGTGCCCCAGTGGTGTGACTCTTTGTGACCGCATGGACTTCGGCACACCAGGCTTCCCTGTCTTCACCATCTCCCGGAGATTGCCCAAGTTCATGTTCATTGCATGGTGACGCCATCCCGCCATCTCATCCTCTGATGCCTCTGTAGCAAATTTAGGGTACTTTAATTTGTATCAGCCTTTTATTACTGCTCTTGACTTGTAGGTTCTCTTTGGAATATTTAGGTAATAAAACAGCACTACTCAATGACATTAATTTGCCATGTGAAGTGAAGTGAAAGTGTTATTCGCTCAGTTGTGGTTGACTCTTTGCCACCTCATGGACTAAAACCCACCAGGTCCTCTGTCCATGGTGTTCTCCAGGCAGGGATATTGGAGTGGGTAGCCATTCCCTTCTTCAGAGGATCTTCCATGACCTAGGGATTGAAACTGAGTCTCCTGCATTGCAGGTGGTTTCCTTACCATCTGAACCATGTATAGTATCTAGCAGTCCCAGGTACTCTGATTTAAGGAGTTCCTTAGAATCTTCTGAAAGTGCATGAAGACTTATGTAGTAGGGAGTTCACTGCCACATTGTAATTGCATGATTTAGGAAACAGCCTAACTGCTATCAGAGTTAAATATATTATTGGTTAAATATATTATCCTGCTGTTCCATACTGTGTTCCATTCATAACATTCCATACTGTGTAGCCAGTATAGAATAAGATTTAATGGATGCACTCATGGAAGAATTCATTCATTCACCAGAAATTTATTCCTCACTGTGTACCAAATACCATTTAAAGCTTGAAATAAAACATTGGGTGGAGTTTATATTTTAGTTTGGGGAGACAAGTCATTTTGTAATAAATATAATGGTAAGTGCTTATTAAGAGCACTTAATAAGTAATGGAGAAGGAAATGGCAACCCACTCCAGTGTTCTTGCCTGGACGGGGGAGCCTGGTGGGTTTCCGTCTATGGGGTCACAGAGAGTCGGACACGACTGACGTGACTTAGCAGCAGCAGCAGCAGCAATAAGTAATGGTAAGAGCAGTAGACTGAGAGGGAGAGGGATGGAGATTAATAAAGACAAGTTTTGGGAGGGGAGTGAGGAAAGCTGCCCTGAGAAGGTAAAAGCTTCTCTGAGGATTCTGAGTCCTGAAGGAAGCAAGGAGCACACAGTACAGTTTTGAGGAAGGGTGTGTTAGGCAGAGCGGGTTTACAAGTCCATAGGAGCAGAGATGGTAGTGTTTTTGCTGTGTTCAAGGTCAAGCAGATAGGCTACCATGGATGGAGAAGTGGAAATAAAGCCAGAAAGGGAGAGAGAGGGGTCAGATCACGTGGGCCCTCGAAGGACTTTGGCTTTTGTTCAGAGAGATGGGAAACTATTGGGGGCTTCAGAAGAGAAGTAAGGTAACCTGCCCTTGAGTTTAAAGTGGAGAGTAGGAACAGGGAGACTGGTTAGGAGCTGATTAAGGTATCCCTGGTTCGAGTGATTGAAACAGTGGTAATAATTAGAGATGAGCAGACTTGGGGAGAAATTTGCAGAAAGAGCCAGCAGAATTTTTAAATAGACTAGGTATGGGGTCTGGGCAGAGAAATAGTGACTGATGTTTTTGACAGGGGCCCGATTCAGGTACCATGTGCTGAATTGGGGGCAATTTCAAGAGGTACAAGGTTTTGGGCTGGGGAGGAGATGGGGTGTTGAGATAAAGAACTTCATTTAGAAGTGTTGCCTATTGGATCTCTAAGTATAGCTCAGCTCTTAGTAACTGAGTCTAGAGTTCAAGGAGAAGACCTTGGCTAGAGAGCTGTCCAGGTACACTTGGTGTTTGCAGCTGTGGAACTAAGTGTGATCGTGAAAGGAGTGAGTGTTGCAAAAAGGGAGTGGATTCAAGGACTGAACCTGGAGTCAGGATGATAAGGAACCTGCAAAAAAGGAGAAAGAGAACTAGAAACCGTTTGGAGAAAGTGATCAGTTTTTGTCCTGTGCTTCTAGGCTGGGTAAGAAGATTGAGTTGGAAAGCTGACCGTTAGATTTGGAAATATGAAGGTGGATTAAGTTGTTGGCCTTGTGCTGCTTTGGTGGAGTGGGCATGGACAAAAACCTGATTGACATAGATTTAGAGAGAATGGGAAGAAGAAAGAGCAAGTTTAGATAATTACTTTCTAGTGGTTTTGCTCTTGTAGGGGACCAGAGAGGTGAGGCAGTGACTTGAGGGGAATGTGAGCTCAGAAGAGATTTTAAGGTTCAAGAAATTGCAGCATACCTCTGCTCATGGAATTGTTTTGGTGAGAGGGAAAAGGTGATGGAGAGAAGAGGAAGAGAGTTGCTGAAAGTGACCTTGAGTTTTTGAGAAATTGGCTTAGGGGCTTCCCCAGTTCATCCACAGTAATAGAGGAAGGCAGGCGACTGGAAGGAAAGCGTAGCAGTTCTTTGATTGTTCTTACTGTCTCAGCGACATATCAAAGAGGAGCTGAGAGAGAAGGTTTGGAAACCTGAGGACTGGAGGAGTTGTCTCAGGGACTCAGGGGGAATCAGTGGAGCACAGAAGTGTAATCGGATTGTAGTGTGACTGCTGGGCAGCTCAAAAGTCTGCTTTACTGAGGCTGGTTGGCACGGCATGGTTGGCACAGCACAGTTTCAGCCGTGTTTACTTGCTCTGATGCTGGTTTGAATTAATCAGGGGAAAGTTTTGCCAGATAAGTACAGTCAACAAAGAGAATGGGGCAATGGACCATAAAATCAGAGCCAAGGAAAGAAAATTTGGGGAGAAGGGGATTGGATCACTGGTTTGGAGATCCCAGTGGAGGTGAAATTGTTGTCAGAATCAGAACTAACAGAAACAAGCCAGGAAAGGAGTGAGATTCTGGTAGAGTGCTCAAAGCTAAAACGGTGGAAGAGGTGGAATTGTTTCCACCAGGGTCTGGACTGTAGAGCAGTGCCGTCCAATTGAGAGGCTAAGCCATTGGGGGAGGGGAGGGAGGGAGGCTCAAGAGGGAAGGGGTAGATGTATACTTAGGGTGGATTCGTGTTGTTGTACAGGAGAAACCAACACATTTTAAAGCAATTATCCCCCAATCCAAAAAAAAGAAATGAAAGGCTAAATAAGCCATGTATGTAACAAAGTTTTCTAGTTGCCACAGTAAAAGGGTAAAAACAGTGAAATTAATGTTAATATAGTTAATCCCGTATAGCTAAAATGCCATTTCACAGTGTGGTACTGGCCACAGATCAAGTTCTCAGCAGCCAGCATGCCTGGATAGCAGTAACTGCTTCATTGGACATATAGCGCTCAGTGGTGTGCCCATGGGAGCGGGTGGCAGAGGTAGGGTAGAAGGTCAGCAGGTCAGAGGAGAAGATGTCAAGGAGCTGAGAGGTGACAGGTTGGAAGCTGTAATCAGGAATTATGATGGGCAGTGTCAGAGACAGTGGGCCAGTTAGAGTAAAAAGATGAAGGCAGAGGATGAGAATGAGGGGGGTTTTGTTGAGTGAACACACGCTCTTATCCAAGTTTGGGGCATTGGAGTAGAAGACTGATGAGGGGATGTGGAGCTCGTTGCAGATAAGACTCTCGGGAGTAAGAGATAATGGATGACCAGGAAGTCTTGGGCTTCCTGTGGTGAGTTACATAAACAGTGATGGGGTGGAGGGGTGTGTGTGTGGAGTGTTGTTTCCCAGGATATATTGTTACGATAAGAGCTTGTCTGACTATATCTTGTGCTGCTGTATTTAATCATAAAGGTCATATACTCTGATTCCATAAGCATTAAAGATCTCAAGAGGGTATATTGGTTGCCTCTGGAATGGAAGGTATCTTTGACTGCATCCTATCTTGTATTCTTTAGATTTCTTTTTTTTGTGTGTGTAATAAAGTTTTATTAAAGTATAAAAGAGATAGAGAAAGCTTCTGACATAGGCATGAGAAGAGGGCAGAAAGAGTACCCCCTTGCTAGTGTTAACAATGGAGTTATATACTCTCCAATGAATCCAAAGAATGTCTGGAGGTTGTAAAGACCTCACCAGACATACTCCCATAATTTACATTTTAAGATAACAGGATTAGCCAGAAAGTTTAATCCAGAGACTGGTCAGGCAGGATACATTATTGTTATATAATACTAAGGAATGTAGAGGGAAAAAAAGTTTGTCCTTTCTTCCTGCTTGAGAATTCCAGACCCCTCTCTCCTTGGGGACCCCTAGACTTCTTATCAACCTGCCTAGGAAATGACTTTCTCATTCCCTGCTTTTCTTTAGATTTCTTTGTAACGTGTGCAAGTGCTGCTTATATACCAGTAAGCAGCAACACCCTTAAATTTGAATTTCCTTTGATTCAATAATTCCCACTATACATTCAAAAGAAATAATCATAGGCGCTCAAATATTTGTGCACAAAGGTCTCTCAAGTGTATTTATCTTAGCATTATTTCGTTAACACTGGAAAAGCCATGAACAGCCTGCATCCGATACTAAAGGATAATAGGAGACTCATGTAATGGCATATAGTCTTGTAAGGCGACTGTTTACTAGTATTTAGTGACAGGGCCGAGTGCTTTTGACATTTAAGTGGAAAAGTGGGGTTAGAAAATGCACTGACTGACTCACAGCAGGTACCTGTACCACTTCAGTCTGGGAATGTCAAGTGGACTGAAAAAGCCACAGCACAACGAAGATTCCATCTCTGTGTGCAGTGGCATTTCTCATAGCTGGTTTCTTGCTAAACTGTTTTGGAATGTGCTGATTGGATTTATTTCTGGACACGGAGCTAGTCTGCCTACGTGTTCTAATTCTGTCAGTTTTAATTAACAGTGAATAGCAGTGTGTGTCTTAGATGGGAGGTCTCTGGCAGGATCCTGAAGCCTTTGGTAGTTAACAGCTGCTTGCAGGCCACCTCCAGAGTGTAGTTCCATAGACTCAACGTTGGCCAGAAACGGACCAGGGAGCAAGTAGCTAGCAAGAGTGAAGGTTTAGGAGTCTTATGGGACTGTGGAAACATTAATCCAGTAAGTAAATCTCTGTGTTTCAAGATAGCTAGAGGAGTTCATGCTGGGTTTTGTCATGTAATGGTTAATTGCCACTTAGGGTAGACTAAATAGTTTATAAGTATCTGTAATTGTATGTTAGAGGCTTTTTTTCTTTTTCCATCCCCGTCTAGATCTTGGGTGGCCTTTTCATTACCCCCTCCTAGGAAAATTGTTTACTAAATATAAGCCTGTGTTTTTACTTAGTTCATAGTTTAAGCCGTGTAGGAGGAGGGGTGTGCTGGCTTCTGCTGTCACGTAGCCAGTGTCATCCTAACAGGAAATCCTCTGCTTCGCTCTCATTCTCTCTAGGTAGCAGAGGCTCAACGGGCAGAGTTTAGCCCTGCCCAGTTCTCTGGTCCAAAGAAGATCAACCTGAACCACTTGTTGAATTTCACTTTCGAACCCCGTGGCCAGGCCGGTCATTTTGAAGGCAGTGGACATGGCAGCTGGGGAAAAAGGAACAAGTGGGGGCATAAGCCTTTTAATAAGGAACTCTTTTTGCAAGCCAAGTGAGTACCTCTAATTTTAGGAGGGGAGTGAAATTGAGCCTCTGGGCATTTGTGGTACTGAGAGGCTTCCTTTAAGCAGCTGTGGGAGAGAGGCGGAAAGGGAATTGATTTCTTCCCCTCTTTCTCACCTGGCCTTGAAAACACAGATGTGTTTCAAGCAGGTGTTCTTGGTGTTTAAAAGAGTATAATATTTAAATAAATTAAGTAATGCTTCAGTATTGTGATGAGGTAGTAAAAATGTTTCCTTTGGAATTGAATCCAGATTTGAGTCTTATTTTGGCTTTAGACTTTGAGTAACTTACCTTACCACTTTGAGATTCAGCTATTCCTCTTACATATAAAGGAGGAGAAATTACTTAAGGGAGAATTGAATGCCACGCTGGAGTGTTTTGGTGTGTTTTATGTAAAAAAAAACTGGTGGGAGTTTCTGGTGGTATAGTGGTTAGGATTCTGGGCTTTCACTGACGTGGCCTGGGTTAAATCCCTAATTGGGGAACTGAGATATCCCCAAGCCACACTGCGCGGCCCCAAAAAAATCCCCCAAACAAACAACAACAAAAAAATCCTGGTACTCAAATGACTGAGTGGGGACAGTCTTTTCTGCTGCCTTGAAGCCTGGTGGCTTCTGGTGGTGAGGAAGGACATCTGGCTTCCCTTCTCGTTGATGGAGCCACAGTCTGGGTTAATTTTAGTTCAAGGGGAGGGCCTGCAGGCAGCTTGGCTGGGCCTGGAAGCAAAAGAAACAGAGTTCATGGATTTGGACTCCTACCCGCTGAGTCTTTGGATTCCCTCCAAAGCCCGGACTTGGAACTCAGGCTAAAGTCCTAGTTCAGTGCTTCACAAACCCTGGCTGCTAATTTCTGCGTTTGATTTCTAAGTGAAGAGATGGTGACTTTCTGCCTAGGGCTTGCGGGTGATTTCTGACAGTCTGCCCCTTTCTTGTCTCTGCCTGTTGCTAGCTGCCAGTTTGTGGTGTCTGAAGACCAAGACTACACAGCTCATTTTGCTGATCCTGATACCTTAGTCAACTGGGACTTTGTGGAACAAGTGGTGAGTAGTTCAGCTCAGCTTATGCGCTGAGAGTGGCAGAGTGAACTCAAGAGAGGGACTGTGGTGACAGCAGCTTTTGGCTGAGTTTACTGCTGACCCATCTTTCTGTGTGGCCTTACTGTGGGCATTTTCCAGAGATCACTGCTGGTTTCCTCTAAAGTCGATTTTCTGCTAATTGGCTCCTGCAGGACTGGGCACTGGAGGGTAGTAGGGTAATAGCCATCCTGTCTGCTACCTCCTTTCCTCTGGGAAGACATAACCAGGGGAATAGAGAACTCTGGTTATCCTCCTGACCCTGGATGGACTCATAGCATGTACACTGCTTCATGGGTAGCCATGTGTAGTCATCAGTATGAGATTGGGCCTTGGCCTTGTGACAGGTGAAATGAGCCCCACAGCTGTACTTCTGTCCACGCTACTACTGCATTTGTCTTCTCTTGAAGTTACAGGCTCTGGGTATCCCTTTATCACTCCTAGTTATATGATGTAGAATACCTTTCAAAGTGATAGACTCCAAAGCCTGCACTCTCATTACTGTGAAAATTCATAAAATCATCTGAAAGTGACATGGAAAGCCTATGGAACTTAAGTTCTATATGCACTGGTTTAGGGAAAAAACAGACATAATGTGTAAGTCTCACTGACTCCTCTGTTGGAAGTTGCTGGTACATTACTTCTAGACACTTTTTATGCGTGTGTGTGTGTGAGTCACTCAGTCGTGTCCAATTCTTTGAGATTCCATGGACTGTCGCCCATCAAGCTCCTCTCTCTGTGGTATTCTCCAGGCAAGAACACTGGAGTGGGTTGCCATTTCCTTCTCCAGGGGATCTTCCTGACCCAGGGATTGAAACTGGGTCTCCTGCATTTCAGGCAGATTCTTTACCATCTTAGCCACCAGGGAATCCTGCCTTTATGTATGTGTACACATAAGTCTTTTTTTGTTAATGGGATCTATATTGATTGTCATTTCTTCCTTTTGATACCGAACCCCGAAAATACCTGTTATATGGTGGTTTTATTATATTATTATTTTGGTTTCCTTAATGATTTGCTTGAGGTACTCTTGTGCATATACCTGCACTGTTGAACAGTATTACGAAGATGTGTTTTTAGAGATGTGTAGGGGTGAGGAGGGGGATGGAAGAGGCTTTGACAGGCCCCAGTCAGTTCTGAAAGCAGTTTGACCTGTGGTGGCGTCTGTTTCAGCGCATTTGCAGCCATGAAGTGCCATCTTGCCCAATATGCCTATATCCACCTACTGCAGCCAAGATAACCCGTTGTGGACACATCTTCTGCTGGGCCTGCATCCTGCACTATCTTTCACTGAGCGAGAAGACCTGGAGTAAATGCCCCATCTGTTACAGTTCTGTGCATAAGAAGGATCTAAAGAGGTAAGATGGAGATGTTGACTAGATTAGGCCTCAGTCTGCCAACTGCTTGCCTTTCTACATACGAATGTCCATGTTACAGTGTTGTTGCCACAGAGTCACGTCAGTATGTTGTTGGCGATACCATTACAATGCAGCTGATGAAGAGGGAGAAAGGGGTGTTGGTGGCCTTGCCCAAATCCAAGTGGATGAATGTAGACCATCCTATTCATCTTGGAGGTGAGTTTGGTTTATTTGGATAACACATAATGGTGGGTATATCCGTTAAGGCTACTTGAGTATGTCTTTCAAAAACTGAGCCTTTAAGCTAGCCATTTCTAGCATTTCCAAGTTAGACATAGGATTCCAGTAGGTTGGGGGTGAAGTTTGCAGAAAATGATTTCACTCTTGATTTCGAGTTTAGTTCATTTGTGAGATGAAAAATTAAAATACATATAAGGCTTTGTTGAGTAGTATCTATCGCTGTACTGTATCCAGTTTTGGGGGGATTCCACAGTCAGTCAGTCTTGACACCTGTCATCAAGGAACTCGGTGGTCTGATCAAAGAGACAGACTGGTAGCCAGACATTCGGATCTAGAGTGTGGTCAGTGCTTATGGTAGGGAAGTGCAAGGGGTTGTATTCTCTGTATTCCATATGGAGATGAGCATTAAAGTGACATTTCAGTTTTTGGGCAAAAGAAGATTTTCAATAAATGGTATTGAAACAATTGACTCTTATGGAAAAAAAATTAGATCCCTATCTCATACCATTCATAAAAATCAATTCCTGATGGGTTGAAAAATCAAGTATAACAAAATTCAAAACTTTTAAAAGAAAATATAGGAAAACATCTTTATAAATCCTTGGGGTTTTACCTGGGAAGGTGTTTGAACCAAGCTGAAACCATCAATACTATAAAATAAAAGATTGATAAATTTGGTTTTATGAGAATAAAGATTCAGCAAAACTCCTTAAAGTCAACAGGTGATAAATAGGGGAAGATTTTCACATTTAAAATACAGATTAATGTCTAGACCATACAGATGTTCTAGAAATCAACAGTCTAGTAGAAGAATAGGCTAAGCATGTGGCAAATTATTTCCCAGGAGAGGATATCTGAATAACCTCCCAAGTATCTGCAGAGGTTTAACTTTGCCTAGAGTTGCTGCTGCTGCTGCTAAGTTACTCCAGTCGTGTCCGACTCTGTGTGACCCCATAGATGGAAGCCCACCAGGCTCCCCCATCCCTGGGATTCTCCAGGCAAGAACACTGGAGTGGGTTGCCATTTCCTTCTCCAATGTGTGAAAGTGAAAAGTGAAAGCGAAGTTGCTCAGTCATGTCCAACTCTTAGCGACCCCATGGACTGCAGCCTACCAGGCTCCTCCATCCATGGGATTTTCTAGGCAAGAGTACTGGAGTGGCTTGCCATTGCCTTCTCCGTGCCTAGAGTTACACAAATGCAAATCAGAATGCCTGTAACAGTGACACACACAGGATGAGGCAAATACAGGCATACCTCATTTTACTGTGCTTCACAGATACGCAGTTTTTACAGATTGAAGGTTTGTGGCAACACTGCATTGTCAGGTGATGGTTAGCAGTTTTTTGCTTTTTGACTGTGCTGGGTCTTCATTGCTACGTGGGCTTTTCTCTAGTTGCGGTGCATGGGCTCCTCATTGTGGTGTCTTCTCTTGTTGTGGAGCACATGCCCCAGGGTGCTCAAGCTTCAGTAGTTGTGGCACATGGGCTCAGTAGTTGCAGCTACCAGGCTCTGGAGCACAGGCTCAATGGTTGGGGTATATGGGCTTAGTTGCTCTGAGGGATGCGGGATCTTCCTGGACCAGGGATTGAGCCTGTGTCTCCTGCATTTGCAGGTGGATTCCTTACCACTGAACCACCAGGGAAGCCCATGGTTACCATTTTTTAACAGTGTTTTTTAGTTAAGGTATCTACATTGTTTAGACATAATGCTATTGCTAGCCTATAGACTACAGAATAGTATAAGAATAACTTTTGTATGCACTGGGAAACAAAAAAATCTGTGACCTACTTTATTGTGATGCTTACTTTATTACAGTGGAACCAAACAAGCGTAATCACTGAAGTATGCCTGTGCTGGGTTTTGACAGGGGTAGGGAGGTGGGTACTCTTGCTCCTGGTAGGAGTTTAAATTGATACAGCCTTTAGTGTGTATGTGGCGGGGGGGTGGGTGGTATATAAAATAGACCCAGCCTTTGATTCAGTATCATAAATCATTTGTACCAAAGAGCATGTATAGGGGTTTTTTTGTTTCACTTGTTTTTTGGTTTGTTACTTGGCAATAACCTAAATGTCCACAAGAAACTTACTCATTAGAGTATGTCTTCATGTCTAACACAATACAGAAGGTAAAAAAAGAAATAGATCTAGACCTTTATTTATGAACGTGAATATATAAATGTATAGGAAAAAGTGTGAAGGTCACACATTCAGATTTGTAAATAGTTATCTCAGGGTTTTTTAAGTCCATAAAATATGGGAGATGGATGTGAAGGAAGTAAATCATCCTTGATCCTTTTACCCAGAGCTACCCCAGAATGTTAATTGTAGTTTTTTCCCATACATGTAAATTTTTGTGAGATTGGAATTGTTTTCTTGTTTGGCATTTATTTTTTTTCCCGCCATGTGGATATTTCTCCATGTCACTAAATGCTTCCTTCTTAGAATAGCGTTTTTAATGTCTGCAAAATTCTCTTTAATGAATATACCATCATGTCACTATTTCTTTATTGGACTTACTAGTTGGTTGCAGCTTTTCTGTTACTAAAAGCTTTTTTTGCGGGGGGCGGGGGAGGAGGCGGGGGCAGCACATCATATTACTTTCTGAATCTTAGTTCCCAACCAGAAATTGAACCCAGACCTCCAGCAGTGAAAGTATGGACTACCAGGGAATTCCCAGAACATTAATTTTTTTTGTTTACATCTTTGGTTTTCTTAGGATAGCTTTCTTGTGTTATGGAGTCAGAGTTGTAAACTTTAAGTTAAGGGTCATTGCTAAATATTTTTCTTTTAAGGAAAATACATTAAGTCATTCTATTTTCACCTTAGAAAAAAAGCCGTATGTGAAAGTTGCTATTTAGCCACACAGCCGCGAGCTCTGAGTTTTGCCTCTCTGTGATCTCGTTGGCGTTGTTGCAGATGAACAGCACAGCCAGTACTCCAAGCTGCTGCTGGCCTCCAAGGAACAGGTGCTGCGCCGGGTGGTGCAGGAAGAGAAAGCGGCGCTGGAGCGGCAGCTGGCAGAGGAGAAGCACACCCCCGAGTCCTGCTTTATTGAGGCAGCTATCCAGGAGCTCAAGGTGAGGGGAAGCCCTGGAAGTGGGGTCGGGGGTGGAAATTAGTTACTTTAGCCCCACCCACGTTTGAGATGATGAGCAGGGAATAGCTAAGAAAGCAGGTCTGCTCTTGGCTTTGGTGATAGGAGGGAAAGGGTGACCTAGTGGTTTTTCAGGTGCTTCCTGGAACTGAAAAGATCAAGGCAGGGTGATCTTAAAACTCTGGAGTTTCTTAGATTAGCTGTGTTCTTTTTTTGTTTTAAGATTTATTTACTTTTGGCTGCTCTGGGTCTTCATTGCTGTGCGTGGGCTTTTCTGTAGTTGCGGCCAGGAGGGGCTACTCGTCACTGAGGCGTGTGGGCTTCTCATTGCGGTGGCTTTTCTTGTTGCCGAGCATAGACTCTAGTGCGCTTGGGCTTCAGTAGTTGTGGCGCACAGGCTTAGTTGCTCCGTGGCATGTGGGATCTTCCCTGACCAGAGGTTGAACCTGTGTCCTCTGTATTGGCACATGAATTCTTAACCACTGGACCACCAGGAAAGCCTTAGCTGTGCCCTTAATTAAGCAACATAGGCTTTTGTTTGTTTTTTAGGAAAGTGCCTGGATTAATTTTTGGAGATGTTTTATTTAAGGAACATTGTGAATAAATTATTATGGCCTCTCTAGCAGGCTCCACCAATGCCTGCTGAGGATTTTGGAGCAGCAGTATCCAAATACAGAATTCCCTATTTCTTGTGTCCTCTACAATAGGAATTCTTAAACTTTAAGAGGCAGCAGAGTTGCTAGTTATTGGGCTCTGTCCTGAGAGACTGATTTCAGTAGGTCTAGGCGTAGTAAGGTTAATAATTTGCATTATAACAAGTTCCAGGGGAGTCTGGTGCTGCTCACCCCCAGAATCAGTGATCTGTTAGAACAGTGAAAGCCCTGATGAAAGGGCTTGTGACAGGCCCTTGCTGCTCTTGTATTTATCTCATGTAGCTTCATAACCCGGAGAAGGCAATGGCAAGCCACTCCAGTACTCTTGCCTAGAAAATCCCACGGATGGAGGAGCCTGGTAGGCTGCAGTCCGTGGGGTCGCTAAGAGTCGGACACGACTGAGCAACTTCACTTTCACTTTTCACTTTCACACATTGGAGAAGGAAATGGCAACCCACTCCAGTGTTTTTGCCTGGAGAATCCCAGGGATGGGGGAGCCTGGTGGGCTTCCGTCTATGGGGTCACACAGAGTCGGACACGACTGAAGTGACTTAGCAGCAGCAGCAGCAGCTTCATAACCAGGTGTGATAGAACTGCTGTCCCCTTTCACAGTTGAGGAAAGTGGAATCATGGGTTAGGTAATTTACTTGAGGACATACAACTAGTGAGAGGTGAAGCTGGTATTTGAATTCTTCTCTCTCTGACTCACAAGTCCTCTTTGGGCAGGATTCTGTATTTACTTTTTATTTTCTTTCTGTAATGCAGGGCATTAGTTCAAATGCATTTCAGGGAGAAGGAAAGCTTCATATAAGTAGATCTGTCCAGGTTGAGGTGGGGGTTGCCCAAACCCTTGTTTCCTGCAGTGGCTCTCTTATCTAAGCTTAGTTCATAAAAACTAGAAGACCACTTCTGTGTCCTTGAGTTTCTGTTCAGGAAGCTTTTGTGTAGTGTCGTCATTGTCACTGTCAGAGATGCTAGGCAGAATACCATCCCATTGGAGTACGAGATGCTTTTGCTTCCTGCCTTCTTTAAAGATAGAGAATTTTAAGTACTTAGACTCTTCCTTTTTGCCTTTTAACTTTTGCTCCTGTCGAGAGGCCGTTGCAAACTTTGGTCCTTCAGACTCAGTATGTTTCTGGTTTTCTCTCTCGTGCTCTAGGCTCGGGAAGAGGCTCTGTCAGGATTGGCTGAAAGCAGAGGGGAGGTCCCTGGTGTCGTGGCTGCTCTGGAACAACTGGTGCTGATGGCTCCCTTGGCGAAGGAGTCCGTTTTTCAACCCAGGAAGGTTGGTGTCCTTGTTACTGACTGAGTGGCCGCCATTCTTCTCCACCTGGTAGGCACTGTTAGATATGGAGAAAAGGGAACTATGAGTATTTCCTATGTGCTTTTTTTAAAAAAAAGTTATTTAAAAATTTTTCCTATATGCTTGTCCCATGTGTGTTCTTTCTTCAGCAGTGTTAAGTCAGTGACAGCTAAGATAGACCTCGAGAGCTTGGTTCCTACCTTTGCCACATGTTCTTTCTGTAACCTGCAGTTTGTCCCAACAGGGTGTGTTGGAGTACCTATCTGCTTTTGATGAAGACACCACCGAAGTTTGTTCTCTGGGTCCTCCTCGGCCTGTTGCTCTCCCTCTGGTAGAGGAAGAGGAAACAGTGTCTGAACCAGAGCCTGAGGGGTTGTCAGAGGCCTGTGAGGACCTGGAGTTAGCAGAAGACAATCTTGGAGAAGGGACCATTTGTACCGAGTCCAGCCAGCAGGAACCTGTCACCAAACCAAGCGTCACACACCTGAGCAGCTCTCCTTGTTACTACTTTTACCAAGGTGAGCCTCCCTGAGGGGGACGGCTGGGTGCTGCTGGATGTTTCAGAGAAGTTGTCTGGCTCTCTAAGCAGAGGGAGGTAGTGGCACTAGACCCTGGATAGTTGGGCCTGTTGTGCCTTTCAGTCTGGGGAGGGAGAGTCGGGCCAGATATGAGGAGGGTCCTGACTTGAGGACTGGCCGAGACCATGGCGTGACGGATCTGCTTGTCTTCAGCGGAGGACGGGAAGCACATGTTCCTGCACCCTGTGAACGTGCGCTGCCTCGTGCGGGAATATGGCAGCCTGGAGCAGAGCCCCGAGAAGATCTCGGCCACGGTGGTGGAGATCTCCGGCTACTCCATGTCTGAGGTAAGGGCCTGCCTTGCGAGGTGGAGGGGCAGGGAGCCGCATTAACCTCATCTCTCTGTGCTGGGCCTAGCCGATCCAGGTTCACAAACCTTCAAAGGCCTTTAGTTTTTGAGTGTGTGTGTGTGTTTTGGAGCCTGTGAATTTTTAAAAACTTAAATGGACCTCCCCTTCCATGTGGGGGTTCTGTTAGGTCAGTCCACCACAGCTGTCTGTATCACAGGTTCCTTTATTGTGGTGTGGGAGTAGACATGTCTCCTGCTTTCATTTGAGATGAGTTTGTTTTTGTTTCTCTTTCTTCCTACTGCTTGGGAGAAATGGCCAAGAAAACAAAGTCCTTGGAGGCTTTAAGGTAGCTTATGAATTTTGGCTTAGCAGATAACTGTGAATTATTGTCTGATAATTTACATATGTGAATATTTGCTCTTTGAGAATTACCCTTGTATTGATCACAGTTTAAAAGCTTAAAATTAAGAGACTTTATGTACTATAACCTTTCTATCAAATGTGAAGAAAAAGGATAAAAAAATTAAATCAGCTTCATTTTTATTGTTTTAGGCCAAGCTTGGTTCAATAGGGAAACCTGCTTTGTCTGCCTTCCCAGTTACCATTAATTCTGTTGGTGGTTCCCAGATTTTTTGCCAATAAGTAACTCTTGTCTTCCTTATTCTCCCTGTTTGTTGTGGACCCCCAGAAAATCAGAAACAGCTGATCAGCTTTGGATCATTCGTTACTGGGCTCAATTCATTTGCATCACAAACCCAATAATTGCTTTTGATTGCTTATTCTACCTTACTGTAGGTTAATTGACAGTTTCTGTTCAGCTTTTCAAAATGGTGATAACTTGAGCACTGCTCTGAGCCGCAGTGCCATCTGAGCGAGTGTGTTTCCCTGCTGGATATCTGGGTGGGAACCTCTGTTCTCAGAGTCACGGCTGGTCTTAGTTGAGCATCGGCCCCTTTTCCCTTGCAGGATGTGCGACAGCGTCATAGATACCTCTCTCACTTGCCGCTCACCTGCGAGTTCAGCATCTGTGAACTGGCTCTTCAGCCTCCTCTGGTCTCTAAGGAAACCCTAGAGATATTCTCAGGTAGAATGCTCTGTACTTCGCTTCCCTTTTTTAGTGGAATTCAGGGATTCTTATGACTAAAAACCCAGTGTAGAAGGAAGTAAGGATTTCTGTCATGAGTCTCCGAATCTCCTGATACTCTCCATCCAGTCCAGCTGGGCCTTCCCTTGTGCCCTTACCTGCTAGTCATCTGGGAGGAGTTAATTGCTGGGTTGTCCTGGGTCTGCCTCCTGACCACCTCACCACCCCGCAGATGACATTGAGAAGAGGAAGCGGCAGCGCCAGAAGAAGGCCCGGGAGGAACGCCGCCGAGAGCGCCGGATCGAGATGGAGGAGAACAAGAAGCAGGGCAAGTGTAAGTTCAGGAACGCTCATCTGTGACAAGCACAGCTGTGCATCATTGTGCAGAGGCCCAGGCCCAGCCCAGTCATAGCTCAGCTCTGCCACTTGCTTTCTTCAAATCTTAAATGTGAGTTGTGAGAATACCTCCCTCATGGGCTTCCTGAGAGAATTGGAGTTGGCACTGATCAAAGTGGATAGCACATAGTAAGGAGTAAGAGTAAGTTCATCCTTGGCAAAGTGGGTGGAAAACACCCAGGGCGGGGGTGTGGGTAGGGAATTGGATGTCTGCTGTGGGTAATTGGCCCGTGTGCTCTCTGGGTATGTATGCCTCGCCTTCAATTCTGGAGACATAAAATACATAGCTAGTCTACCAGGAGAGTCTGAAATAGTAGAAACCTGTTGACATACTAGGAAATACATGCAGGGAGTTAGACTTGAGCTCTTTCATACCAGTAAGGTAGAGTCTTTTAATCTGGTTCCACAACATAAGCTTCACTGAACTAAGGATTTTGTGACATGAGGGCCTGCTTAACCTCCAGAAACAAGGAGTTTAATCCTTGGCTAGGGAAAAGACTTGACTATTCTGACTCCATATGGTATGGTAAATACAAATTTTACTTCTTTAACTGGGATAAGTATGTTGCTGGCATCCTGGTGTTGTGTAGCTGTTTGGCACAAGTCCTAAACAGTTGAGAAAACTGATGTTTCAAGAACAAAGACTTTTATTTTATGGGAATATTCAAAAATAATTATATAGAACAGTATGATTAACCCCCAGGTTTATTACCCAGCTTTAACATGAATAGTTAAAACAAGGGTTTTATATTAAAGAAATAAAGTGGCAAATATTACAAATTTGGGGTTTAAAGCTGTCTCCATCCTGTGTACACCTGGGAGATTCATGTTGACCATCCATAACTGTTGGACAAGATTTGAAGAATTCTATAAATGGGTCTGCTCTTCTCATCTTGTCTTTGCAGACCCGGAAGTCCACATTCCCCTGGAGAATCTACAGCAGTTTCCTGCCTTCAATTCCTACCCCTGCTCCTCTGATTCTGCTTTGGGTTCCACCAGCACTGAGGGCCGTGGGGCGCTCTGCCTTTCTCCACTTAGCAGAAGTCCAGGTTCCCAAGCAGGTAAATGGAGTTTGGATTTAGAGAATAAAGTTGACCACCAGCTGTAGACCTTAAGCCGAACCCTAGTGTCTGAATTTACAACAGTGACCTCAGTATGGTGGGGTCTGTAGGGGATTGATTTTATTTGGGTAGTTAGTAGATTCCTGAGATACACTAAATTCTTACCATTTGATTCACTTTTCCATTGGCTGTACCAACTGCTTTATGCCCTGCTAGCTTTTGAATACCTCAGGCAGCCCTTACAACAGGATAGTTAAACCTAGGTTCTTCTCTGCAGCCCAGCTGTTTTATTTCTAGTTCTGCCTTTGAAGTACTCTCTCTGTATGTGCGAACATCTTTATATATGTCTTATTGTAACATTGTTTATGGTGGGGGGTGGAGGAAACAGCCTACAAAGTCTACTTTTATGGAAATGGCTCAATTACAGCATTTTTACTATGAAATTATTTACACCTACTGAAAAGGGAGGTAGCTCACTTCCCGAACCTTTAAGATGAAAGGAATTTATGGAAAAGACAAAGCATGACACCATTTTTGGGTTAAAAAAGCCACACAAAACAAAGCATTTCAATGTAGGTTTATATATCTAAATGTATAGAAAAATCCTGGGATGATTGTGTTCCAGACCACTAACGAGTGTTCCACTCTAGGGACTGAGATCAGGATTGAGAGGCTGTCGGCTTTTTAAAAACAGTTTTGCTTATATATAGAATATATTACTGTGTTATGAAATTAAACAGTTATAATTTCAGAGAGCTGTCTTCTGATCTTCATCCACCTGGCAGATAGTTTTCGATACTTAAAATTTATTTTTCTCAGCCTTTTTCAGTGAAATGTCCAAGATCAGAACATTTGGTGACTCTTGTGATCATTTTCCTGTCACTTCGCAGATTCAGGAGCCTGAGACGAAGGCTGGGGCTTGGTTAGTGGCAGGGACTAGAGTCTAAGGGCTATACAGCCATCATGCTCTTCAGTTTAGCTGAGATGAGAGCTGATGTACAAAGGAACATGGCAAAACATTGACTGCATCATCTGTGACACAGAGATTGTGTTTTCACAGACTAGCTTTTCTGAAGGTATGTGGGCTTTAACACATTCAGGCAAGAGCAGTTGGACGGGCCTAGAAATAAATACCACAGAGCCCTGGCTGACTGTGGAAAGGCCTCTCCCTACCAGCAGTGATCAGGGCACTGGGTGGGCTGATCTGTGGGAAATGTTCAGCTCTGGGCCAGAAAGGATGGAGATGACAACTTAGGGAAGGGAGTAGCAAGGAAAAGCTTGCATTTTGTTGGATTGTGTTGCTATGTGTGTTTTGAATTCTAACTGAATATTCCCCAGGTCATAGACATCTGCTGGCTGGAACATAAAGGCTGACCTGATTACATTTCATTTCTTTTTCTTGAAGCTTTTTATCAATATAAAACTAGTCCATGACATCCAGTACCTACACCTTGAGAGCTGGCTCACATGGAAAGGGTTTTTCTTACTGTGGGAATGGATTTTGCAATGCCTTCTAGCGTTCTCATAACCTTGAAACTTTTCTTTCCCTATTCTGATCACTTGTGTGAACAGTAGGCCATGTTCTTGGCTTTATAAGCACATGGCCGAGTTGAAGGTAGATCAAGGTTTAGCTTTTTGAGGCAGTGTTGCTAATCCAGACCTGATTTGGTGTTAATCTCTTCTGTTTCATTAAGTTGACTTGTATAATCAGGTCTCCGGTTCCCTTTCAGACTTTCTGCTGACCCCTCTGTCACCCGCTGCCAGTCAGGGCAGTCCTTCATTCTGCGTTGGGAGTCTGGAAGAAGACTCTCCCTTCCCTTCCTTTGCCCAGGTAAACCCTCTGCTTGTAAAGCAGCCCACGGGCATTTAACGTGAACTCTGCTGCTTGTTCTTCCTGGAAATCTGTCTGCTGGAGACAGATTTACAGGCTAGTGTTGCACTGACTTTCAAAATCATGGAAGGCTCTTTGAAGAGAAGCTCGTGGATTTAGTCTGAGATACTACCATAAACTTACCAAGGACAGAAGCCAAGAATAGCTGAGGAAGAATCAGAGTTTTAATTATGTAACAAGTCACTAGATTATTTGTGTACTAACACTGATCTAGAGGCTGGGGATATGTCAGTCAATTTTAACTGACCCCTAGTTCTGGGACCTCTGACTTAGGTAGTATGTATCTGTTACAGATAATAAACCATTCTTTGCTTTGGGAAAGGGAAGGTTGTCTTGGTTATCCTGTAACTAACTAGCCAAAGTGGCTGTCTTGAGATGGGTTGAAAGGAACATTTGATAACTGAGGAAGATGGACAGACAGGTTGACAAGCACCCCATAGGAAGTTAGTGTTCACTTCTTTGGGACTAGTTTGGACTCATTTGCTTAACAGCTCTTTAAAGCAGGTAGTTGATACAGACATTTCTCACATATAGATGAAAGTTTGTGCTGAGAAATAAGCAGGAATTCAACTTTGGTGAGGAGAGTCCTTGAAGTCAAGGATGAATAATTGAGAGTGATCCTGAAAATGAACTACTTGGTTTCAGAGTTTCTAAGCAAGTGGCTCCCAGGAGTTAGGTCAATGCCTGAGTTGTTTTTTTAGCTAGGTTTTACTGCCATTGTGTTTTTCATCTTTATATTTTGAAAAACTTCAAACTTAAAGAGTTGAAAGGATAGTGTAATGAATATTCATACTTTTCACTCAGATTCACCAGTAGTTACCGTTTTGCTATCTTTGCTTTTTCTCTCTTTTTTTGCTGTGTTGAAAATAAGTTATAGACCTCATGAATGACATTTCACCACTAAATACTTGGGAGATACATTCCACTCAAATGACATTGTCTTGTATGCCCACAATTATCATTGTTACATCAAAGACATTCAGCTGATTTAATGCTGTCTTAAGATGGCACATATTTCTATTTTCCCATTTGTCTCAGTGTCCTATATTGTTTTCAGTCAGATTTAATCAGTGTTCATTTCATTTAGTGTGTCAGCTCTCTTCAGTCTCCTTTGACCCATAACAGTTCCCCTGGCTTCTGTTTTTTTTTTTTTTAACATGTGGCATGGATATTTTGGGGGCTTCCCTCATAGCTCAGTTGGTAAAGAGTCTGCCTGCAATGCAGGAGTCCCTGGTTCAATCCCTGGGTCGGGAAGATCCCCTGGAAGAGGGCATGGCAACTCACTCCAGTATTCTTGCCTGGAGAATCCCATGGACAGAGAAGGCAGGCAGGCTACAGTCCATGAGGTCACGAGAGTTGGACACGACTTAGTGACTAAACCACATGGGTATTTTTGAAGCATCTAGACCCATTGTTCTATTCATGATCCTACACTGTAGATTTTCTGATTATTTCTTCATGAGTGGACCCAGGCTAAACATTTAAACATTTTTGGCAAGATTAAAATATAAGTGATATTTTAATGATCTTATAACATGATTCGGATGTTGTACTGTTAGACCCCAAACTCTTGGGGACCAAGGGAGCAGATTTTCACAGTAGTACATGATGAAGAAAGTTTTATCAGTGAAATCAGTATCTGCCAGTTGAATTAATCTTGCACAATATGCAAGCCCCAGCTTGGGACACATTCGGGACAGGCATGCTGACGTGAATCTTATGGGGTTTGTTTCTTGGTACAATGCACCCTGCTTTAGGTGGCATGGCATGTGTGGTAGATAGGATGCAAAGTGACCCTCAGCACTTACAGAGCTGGCCTTGGCCAACTGAGATGAAAAATTCTTCTCTTGGGAAGGATTGTTCTGATGTTACTATACTTTCAGGAATCTGGTTTATGACTGAATCTAAACATTAATAGTTAAGGAGCTATTGGAAAAGCAAAGACTGAAAGGTAATGAGGGCTGTGGGAACAGTTTTGTGATAAAGTTAAAATTGGTTTTCGTGGCCTTAGGTAACTGAGGTTTGCTTGGCAGGTGGTTTGTTTTAAACTTGGAAGGTCCTGTACACTCCTTACTGCAAGAGGAGTAATGTTGATGTTTTTAGGCCTCTCCAGAAGAGGAGGAAAATTTTGTCCAGAAGAAAGGACACAAAGTCGGAATTCCCCACTTCAAAATCAGAGTGTAAATCTCTTGTGCCTTCTTTGCAGTATTCTTTACCTGTTTCCTAAGGAACAGAACAGCTTTTGGTTTCCCACCTTGTTAGTTTCACTGCCAGTTCAGGATATAGGGGACATGATGAAAACACTGTGTTAGGAAAAGAAGTATCCAGAAAATTTTTTCCCAGTAGGGGTAGTTGATTCTTTGTCCCCTGTACCAGTCAGTGTCAACGTAGGAGTCTGGAGAAGAAATAGGATCAGTACCTTAAATTCCCTTCCTTTTCCTACTTTGGCAGATGCTGAGAGTTGGAAAAGCAAAAGCAGATGTATGGCCCAAAACTGCTCCAAAGAAAGGTGAGAATGGCCCTCTGGTAAAGGGGAAGCTTGGGCCCTTTCAGAAAGTAGACGGCTCTGGAGTTGTTTCTGCAATTTTAACACTGGTCTTTTTTAGATGAAAACACCTTAGGTCCTCCTGCCCCTGTGGACAGCGATGGGGAGAGTGATAACTCAGACCGCGTTCCTGTGCCCAGTTTCCAGAATTCCTTCAGCCAAGCTATTGAAGCAGCCTTCATGAAACTGGACACACCAGTGACTTCAGATCCGCTCTCTGGTAAAGGCACAGGAGCAGGGTACTTGGCTCGGGGCTATGGTTCCCTCCTGGATCCAGGGGCACTAATCACTAATCACTTGGCGCTTTCCCTCTGAACCTGAGGGCTCACGTTCTAGTGTTAACTAACATTTCATCTGGTATATCAGATGGCTCCTTTTTGTACCCCCAGATTAATTCTTGAGGCCTTTGTGAATTTCTGCCTAACTATTTTTATTTCCAGCCTTATAGATTTCTGAATCCTGAGGTGGTGAAGGTGGCTAATAGATAGATGGAGGTCAGACGCAAAGCACACCCCTACTCTGTGGTATTCACGACATTATGATGTGCTTCCTACACACCTAGCATTGTGCTAATTTTATTCTCCCAGTAACCATATTAAATGGGTATAACTCACATTACAGATGAGCTGGGCTGGGCATCTAAGTCATGTGTCTGAAGACAAACACCCAGAGAATGCAAGGTCCGGTATTTGAATCTAGGCAGTCTAATTCCAGAGCCTGCACTCGTGTTGCCTGTGACTCTCATCAGTGGAAACTGACCAGCGGGTAAAGGGGTGGCATTCTAAGCTAAGTTCTTTCTGTTTTCTGTTTAGAAGAGAAAGGAGGAAAGAAAAGAAAAAAACAGAAACAGAAGCTCCTGTTCAGCACCTCCGTCGTCCACACCAAGTGACACTACTGGCCCAGGCTAACTTCTCCATCTGGTTTTCTTTTTATTTGCGCTTTTGTTTTGCTGCTGTAATTTTTAAGTATTTGAGTTTGAACAGATTAGCTCTGGGGGGAGGGGGTTTCCACAATGTGAGGGGGAACCAAGAAAATTTTAAATACAGTGTATTTTCCAGCTTCCCGTCTTTACACCAAAATAAAGTATTGACACTCACAAGAGAGCTCTTCCTGCCAAGGTTTTTAGTTTGCTGCCAGGTAGTCTTTTTGACCCATGTGTAATTAGTTTTTCTCAACCCCAACTTAAGTTTTAGTCTCTTGGAGCAGCCCAAACCAGTGTTAGGGCACCTTGCTTTCAGCACACCTATTGGTGTGTCTTTTAAAAATAGTTGAATCTTTTCTATCTGTTCAGTACTCCTCTCATTAAAGAAACAGAGGAATGGGAATAAAATGGATGTAGGATACCCAGCTTGAATTGTAGTTTTTCTTCTGACAACCAGGCTGTGGTGTCAGACCCAGGTTGCACTTGTATGTGCGATGGATGGTTTTACCTTCTGTTTGGCACGGAAAGTTGTAACTGTCATTGACTAAGGAGGCCCTTGGGCCTGATAGCCTTTAGGTCAAGCTTGTTTCAAGTGACAGTGGCCTGAATGAATTACAGAAACGGAGGAGTCTGTCACACCCAGAGGCAGAGCAGGACAGGTTTGAAAGCAGTGGGGATGCCTCCCCCAACCCCTGCCCACCCCTGCCTCCCTGTTGTCTAGAGCAGTCTTATGCCTTGGTTTGAGCTGAATGAATTTGAGTGATGTGAATTCTTTTGCTGCTTAATAAAGTGACCTCTAGGTATAATAGACTATGAAGGCAAATAGTTGCAATAAATCACCTGCATAAGCATTGTGAGCTTTCTGGTTTCTTTAAGATTTATTTCAGGTCAGCTAGACATACACTTCTTAATAGGTTAAAGTAACAGCTGCTGTGAACTTGAGCAACTCTGTTTTCATGGAGTCATGTTTTTCCTAGTGTCAGGCCTAAAGGGTTCTTGATCTGGCCTTATTGTTCTAACCTCCCATTCTTAAAATGACAAATGTTTGTTAAATGTATTAATATGTAAGGGACTTTTGAGTGATGTCCATTTGATGGAGAGAATAGGTCCTTGAAGTGTCTTTAGTAGGTAGCAGATCAAAACGGGTCATATCTCTTGTCTCTCATCTCTCCTAATTCCTGTGAGTGCATTGCCTCACCTACCTTCATGTGCCAGGCAGGTATAAGGCAACAGAGAAGGGTGGAACTGCAGAAAACAACCAGATGTTGGCAGCTGCTATTTGACTTTGTAATAATGAGGTCAGGTGACATCATTATTACAAAGATATTTTCCCCCACTCAAAAATGTAAGAATTGTATTGTTTTTGTCAGTTTACCTCGTTAAGTATTGGCAAAGAATCTGTTTATTTTTAAGGTCCTTTGGGTCATTGAGACCAGCTCTAGATCTGTGCCGGTTTAGTTGCTGTGTCTCAATAATACTATTACTCTGGGGACTTCCCTAGATGTCCAGTGGTTAAGACTCTTGAGTTTCTGCTGTGAGGGGCCTGGGATCAATCCCTGGTCGAAGAGCTGAGATCCTACATGCCCCGCACTGTGGACAAGTAAACTTCAAAACTGCTACTCCGAATGACCTGGATTGCTTAGGGCCCAACCGAGGGGCAGGCGTATCGGGTCTCCAGTGGGAGGCTATACATCTAGTACCACACAGGGAGCTGGTCTTGCTACTGAAGCCAGGGACAGAAGGGGAAAGAGACTAGGCCAACCATGAACTCCACGTGCACACTAAGTGCTAACAGAAGCCAAATACATTTATTAAACCTGCTCCCAGCCAGGCAGTTAGATACAAAGATGTCTGTAAGGACAGGGGCTTCACAACCTGCAGAACCACTTAACCAGGCAATGCTGGGTAAAGGTGACTTTGATTAGTTTTACATAAGTCCATTTTGAGCTGGTCACCTGGCCTCTGGTCCGCAGTCATCCAGTTTGGGAACTGCAGAAGATGCCGCTGCCTCTTAGAATGTCCCATCCCAGCGAGTGTACCCTGAGGCCTTGGCACAGCACAATGTGCAGAGGTTCACTCCATTGGCTCAGCAGTCTCCTCACCGCCACTATCGGAAAGCTCCTCTCCAGCCGACTCTTCCTCTAGTAAACAGCTTTTAGTGACAGACTTCTGGATAGCCTCCCGCTCTCCTGGAGGAAGAGCATGGTGAAGAGCATGAGTGACCTCTCATTCAGCCAGAGGCCGTGACCAGTCCCTGCTCAGTGGGCGCAGGGCTAGTATCCCTTACCTTCATCAGTGCAGTTCTGCAACAGGATCAACAGCTGTCTCCTGTTGTACTGAATCAGGAACTTCTGACATGTTCTAATTGTACCTGGTACAGGTAAGAGCTTTGTGGTCAGCAGCTTGTGGAAAGTATTTGCCTCAGAGTTTTGTAGAGCTCGGAAAAAGTATCTTGCTCTAAGCAGAAAAGCAGGAATACCCACCTACCACAGAAGACCGAATGCTGAACCTGCTACAAAACCAGCCATATCCCATGCACCCCTACCTCCCACATGTAAGGTGTTGAGAAAACACGGGTAGCGGTGTCCTTTGTTCTCCAAGTATGTGATGAAGGGAAGAGCTGACCACACAAGCCGGTAGAATTCCTTCCTGCATCGAAGTAGCACTATTCCGGTATAGGCATTGAGGTATCTCACTACAGCAGGGGGAAAAAAAATCATTTGGGGAAACTGGACTGTCAGGGATGGGTTAAAAATCTTTGGATAATTTAACGCCTATGTACTAGAGATCAGAGATGGCTCAAGACAGTGGCACTTGGAATGCATCAGTAAGGAAAAAACTTCATTTCTGAAGGGGGGAAAAATTAGGATAGCCATTTACAGATGGTAAAGAATCCCCCTGTAATGCAAGAAACCCAGGTTTGATCCCTGGGTTGGGACCATCCCCTGGAGAAGGGAATGGCTATCCACTCCAGTATTCTTACCTGGAGAATTTCATGAATCGGACAGAGGAGCCTGGTTTGGACAAGACTGAGCAACTTAACACTTCATTTATGGAAAGGAGAAACATCCAGTGTCTTGCACACCACTCAGAATTGGTGAATTTAGAATTTAAAATGTTCTTCTAATGCATTGGCTAGTTAATAAATGGGTGGGGAGTGCAGAGATCTACCTTCCTCAGAAAACCCCTGGCTGAAAACCAAGCTGTCCTGTAACTGGGCTATGTAGGTTTTTCAAACAGTCAACGGAGTCTCACCTGAGGTAGGACAGCTACGCCTATATGGATCACCTCTGAAATTCAACTTCAAAGAATATGGTAAAAGGGAATGACAGTGTGGAAGTTGAGAGGGCCTGCTCCTGTTTACATACAACTGTGCGTCCTGTACAGGCCCTTTTCATGGGTAATTAGATATAAGGGGTTCTTGCCCAATGTCACACTGCCTACTAAGTCACTTCATTCGTGTCCGGCTCTGTGACCCAATGGGCCGTAACCTGCCAAGCTCCCTCTGTCCGTGGGATTCTCCAGGAAAGAATACCCTTCTCCAGGGGATCTTCCCAGCCCAAGGACTGAACTCGTGACCTACTATTAGCTAGCTCTCCGCCTAACTGGATTCACCCAGACGCCGGGATACCTCCCTGCTAAAACGAACGGAATCTTACATAGGACAGTGCACAAGGCTTGGCAGTTCCCGGGGTCGTTCGTGCCCCTTCTTTCTCCCTCCTGTGGCCACCGCCCCTTCCAAGCCCCACCGTCCGCCCGGTTCCCAAGCACCCTCGCACCCGCGAAGCCGATGGAACAGGCGGCAGCACCGAAAGTCCCGTGCACGCGGGCGATCGTGTCCCGTACCAGGGTGCCCAGCACTCGGTCCTCCAGAGTCAGGCGGCAGCGAGGGTCGTCAGACACCACTTCGCAGAGCAGGTACCTGCGGCGGGCGAGAGGGAAGTAAGCACGGGGCCAGGCCCGCGGAGACCGGGAAAGGGGCTGTTGGCAAGAGAATGCTTACCTGTGCTTGAACCGCACCATGGCTGCCTCCACCTCCGGCGGCTAGACGCGCAAACCGGATGTCTGCTTTCTCGGCGGCGGCCAATAGGAAGTTGGCCTGGCAGCCACTCTGGGAGGCGGAGCTAGAATGTAGGCGGAGCCCTGTGTCAGTCTCCCCTGAGCTCCGCCTCTCTCTACGGTGCGCAGGCGTCCTGCTCAGTTCCGAGCTGATGACTGAAGTGACTTAGCAGCTGGTCGACTCTGTGCGACCCCATAGACGGCAGCCCACCAGGCTTCCCCGACCCTGGGATTCTCCAGGCAAGAACACTGGAGTGGGTTGCCATTTCCTTCTCCATGATGGGAGCTAGGCTGCGCGATTGATCCGTTTTTGTGCCTGTGATGGGTGGTTGTGCCCACTCGCACCCGCGGCATTTGGAGCCTCCACGATGTTTACTTTCTATTACCTTGCAACACAGTCGTGCGTGCATTTATATTTCCTCCCCAGACTGGAAGGTCTTGAGGGCAAGATCTTGCACTCACAAGCCAAGGATTCACAGAGGGGAAATTAGGACTCTTATATTAAGATTACAGCTCGGTTCAATTTCCCCTTACAGCCAAATATGTTATTACTGTTTAGGCCTTTTGACAACCTTATGGAGTCAGGTGTATTGTCTCATTTTTTGTGCAAAAACCATTTGTGATCATTATATTTTGTTTCTGTTTATTCTGTGTACTCGTTTTTTAAACAGAAAAGCACAAAGAAGCAAATAAAGATAAGTTATAACCCCAGCATCAAGAGAATAATTTATCATGTAGTGAGTTTTTTTCCCTAGTTTTCCCCCTATGCCTGCAGTTCTCTATGTGAGGTCCAGGAGCCACTGAGTTTTCTGAGCTTCTTTCAGAGAGTCTCCAGGATCAAGTTACTTTCATAATACTACTAAGATGCTATTTGTTTCACTTTCTCAGAGTGGACAGTGAAGTTTTCCAGAGGCCACATGACATGTACTGACATTATTGCTCTGATGGTGAAAAGAATTGTGCACTGTGTTTTAAATATTTCTCAGTTTTAATAAACATGGTTCAGTTCAGTTCAGTTCAGTCGCTCAGTCGTGTCTGACTCTCTGCGACCCCATGAATCACAGCACGCCAGGCCTCCCTGTCCATCACCAACTCCTCGAGTTCACTCAAACTCATGGTAAATATCAACATATTCCATGAAACAAAAGCTTTTTGGGATCCTCAATAATGAGTGAAAAAGTGTCCTGAGACAAAAAAAAACTGAGATGAAAACTTCTGCTGTATATTTTTCCTTTTATTTTCTTTTTAAGAATAGAATCATACAGTTTAGTATTCTTTCCCCCCCGCCCGAATATCCTTTAAAAAATAAAGGTTATCTTAGTGAGGCATAACATCCATAAAGGGTATATTAAGTGAATTTTTACATAAACTGTGGAACATTCTGAAAGAGATGGGAATCCCAGACCACCTGACCTGCCTCTTGAGAAACCTGTATGCAGGTCAGGAAGCAACAGTCAGAACTGGACATGGAACAACAGACTGGTTCCAAGTAGGAAAGGGAGTACGTCAAGGCTGTATATTGTCACCCTGCTTATTTAACTTATATGCAGCGTTCATGAGGAACGCTGGGCTGGAACAAGCACAAGCTGGAATCAAGATTGCTGGGAGAAGTATCAGTAACCTCAGATATGCAGATGACACTACCCTTATGGCAGAAAGTGAAGAGGAACTCAAAAGCCTCTTGATGAAAGTGAAAGAGGAGAGTGAAAAGGTTGGCTTGAAGCTCAGCATTCAGAAAACTAATATCATGGCATCTGTTCCCATCACTTCATGGGAAATAAATGGAAAAACAGTGGAAACAGTGTCAGACTTTATTTTTGGGGGTTCCAAAATCACTGTAGATGCTGATTGCAGCCAGGAAATTAAAAGACGCTTACTCCTTGGAAGGAAAGTTACGACCAACCTTGACAGTATATTGAAAAGCAGAGACATTACTTTGCCAACAAAGGTCCGTCTAGTCAAGGCTATGGTTTTTCCCATGGTCATGTATGGATGTGAGAGTTGGACTGTGAAGAAAGCTGATCGCCGAAGAATTGATGCTTTTGAACTGTGGTGTTGGAGAAGACACTTGAGAGTCCCTTGTACTGCAAGGAGATCCAACCAGTCCATTCTAAGGGAGATCAATCCTGGGTGTTCATTGGAAGGACTGATGCTAAAGCTGAAACTGCAATACTTTGGCCACCTCATGCGACGAGTTGACTCATTGGAAAAGACTCTGATGCTGGGAAAGGTTGGGGGCGGGAGGAGAAGGGGACGACAGAGAATGAGATGACTGGATGGCATCACCGACTCTGTGGACATGAGTTTGAGTGAACTCCGGGAGTTGGTGATGGACAGGGAGGCCTGGCGTGCTGTGATTCATGGGGTCGCAGACAGTCGGACACGACTGAGCGATTGAACTGAACCGAACTGAATAGACTTTTGCAACTATTGCCCAGATAAAGAGATAGAACATTTCCAGTGCCTCTTCTCAGCCAAAAATCTTCCCAGAAGTGACCTCTATTCTGATTTCTATCATGATTGATAAGTTTTGCCTGTTCTTGAACTTTGTGTGTGTATTAGTCACTCATTCGTGTCCGACTCTTTGCAACCCCATGGACTATAGCCTCCCAGGCTCCTCTGTCCATGGGATTCTCCAGGCAAGAATACTGGAGTGGGTTGCCATGCCCTTCTCCAGGGGATCTTCCTGACCCAGGGATTGAACCCAGGTCTCTGGCATTGCAGGCAGATTCTTTACCACTTGAACTACAGTTTTCCCATGTGCTTGAACTTTATATAAATATAAATCTCCAACAGCGTGTTTGTGTGTGCCTGTGTTTATGGCTCTTTTGTCTCAACGTATTGTCTTTAGATTCACTCTGTCATTTGACTATATTTTCATGTCAACTGTTTACAATTTAGTGACTGAGCCACAACAACAACAATTCTTCAAGGTTATTTTTCAGCTGCCCCAGACGGCATTGTTTAGATGTACCACTGCTAACAGGTCTATATTTCCATGATGGACATTTAAATTTGTTCTAGAATTTCTTGTTATATCCAGTGCTTTGATGCTCAGCCTTATATCTAGCTCTTTGTAGCCTTCCTTGACTGTTTATTTGTAGACCTGTCAGGGACCTGGCAGGCCCTGTGAGAACCATGAAGGGAGTCGGATTTCACAACCGATTGTTTGCAGTATTTGGAATGAGTTATCAATTTTTCCATCTCTCACTCTAAATCACCGTAAAGGGGGGACAGCTGTGGCCCTGCCGAAGGCTCTTTTCTCCTAACCCAAGAACCACCTCATTATCTAAAAACGGTCTCCGCCAGCTTCCTCCTTTGGCCAGCAGGGGGCAGCAGATGCTCGTAATGTGTGGAGAAAGTCTCCGCCTCTGCGTTTCCCGCCTCCTCTTCCATCCTTGGAATGGCAAGCCACTCCAGTACTCTTGCCTAGAAAATCGCATAGACAGAGGAGCCCAGTGGGCTGCAGTCCACGGGGTCGCTACTAGTCGGACACGACTGAGCGACTTCACTTTCACACATTGGAGAAGGAAATGGCAACCCACTTCAGTGTTCTTGCCTGGAGAATCCCAGGGACGGCGGAGGCTGGTCAGCTGCCGTCTACGGGGTCGCACAGAGTTGGACACGACTGAAGCGACTTAGCAGCAGCAGCAGCAGCGGCAGCAGCAGCAGCTCCAACCTTCAACTCTTTTAATCCCCAAATCGCGCCATTTCATAGATGCAGCTGGGGCTTTGACCAAAATCACACGTTCAATAAGAAGCAAGATCAGAATTCCAACCCCAGGCCATCCGACTTCGGGGTCCTGGCTCTGGTCTACAACGCTGAAGTCTTTCTGTGAGCGGTTTCGCCGTCCACTTTGTAATATACATTGGAGAGACTACAGGTGTGTAAGTTAGAATCTCCTCGTCGTCGTTTACCAGACACGTGCTGTCGGGGCGATTAATTCATGTCTCTAGATCTCAGTTTCCTCATCTGTGTGATGGGATAATAACGGTTCCTCCCTCGTGCGTGGTACATATGAGATTTAAGCGAGATACTTGAGTGCACTGTAAACGCGATTTTGAGCGAATGATTTACTGCCACCCGCAGGCACAGCCCCGGGGGAAGCACACCGGGTCCGTCCTGGGCCTCCTATCCTCGGATCCTGCCCGGCGCCCTGAGTCCCCGACCCACCGGGGTCCCGACACCAGCGGGCCGGGCTGCAGGGAGGGGAGGCGTCGGCGGCGAAGGCCGCTCCCAGCGGTAATCAGCCGGTGTCTGCTCCCGCCTCGCCAGCCGCTAATTACACGTCTCCTAATGAGACCGGCGGCTGTTTGCAATCACTCGGGTCCCCGCCGCGCGGCGCGGGAGGCCGTGGGGGAATCCGCCCACGGGGGCGTGGACGGCGGTTGCAGCCGGAGACCGAGAGATCCGCTGGGCGGCGGCGGGGGTGAGCCCCGGCGGCGTCTGCCCGGCAATGTGCGCCTGGCTGTCAGTCTTCGGAATCATTATCATCCCACTTTACAGATGAGGAAGGGGGCTGAGGCTCGGAAAGGTGAACTCAGGCGCAAAACTCACGCTGAAATAGTCTAATCCAGTGCTCTTAACACGGTACGGCCTGGATCAATGGGGTATTTGCTGTTGTGACTTTTGTGACTTTCAGATGCTTACATCCCAGATCAGATTAAAAGAGGCGGGGGCGGGGGTGCCGACGTAGAGGGGGACTTCCTTTGAGTTCTTTCCCTCCTTCCCATTTGAAGATTCTCACCATCAATTTGCCCTTTTGGATCAGACACAAAACCGAGTATCAGCTCCAGTAAGGCCTTTAAAGTTTACTTGGAAAGGTAAATCACACAACCCATTTCAGACTGGGAAACCTGGTGCATTTCCTAGGAGGTGGTTGGGGCTACTGCTAAAATGCTCCCATAATGATGCATGTGGGTGCATGTGAGATTTAAATGAGATACCGTGGGCAAACGGCTAGCACCGTGAATTCCCTGGTGATCCAGTGGTTAGGACTCGCTACTTTTACTGCTGACGGCCCAGGTTCAGTCCCTGGTCAGGGAACTAAGATCCTGCAAGCCACATGGGGTGGCATGGATGGAGGAGCCTGGTAGGCTGCAGTCCGTGGGGTCGCTAAGGGTCGACTTCACTTTCACTTTTCACTTTCACACATTGGAGAAGGAAATGGCAATCCACTCCAGTGTTCTTGCCTGGAGAATCCCAGGGACAGGGGAGCCTGGTGGGCTTCCGTCTGTGGGGTCACACAGAGTCGGACACGACTGAAGTGACTTAGCAGCAGCAGTAGCAGCAGCAGGGGGGGAATAAAAGCTCCCATAACATCAAGGTGGGCTTCCAGGATGGCTCAGCCTAAAAAAAAAGTGAAAGTGAAGTCGCTCAGTCGTGTCTGACTCTTTGCAACCAGGCTCCTCCGACCATGGGATTTTCTAGGCAAGAGTACTGGAGTGGGTTGCCATTTCTTTCTCCAGGGAATCTTCCTGACCCAGGGATTGAACCCAGTTCTCCCACATTGTAGACAGACGCTTTACCATCTGAGCCACCAGGGAATGAATGCAGGGTCCCTGGGTGGGGAACATCCCCTGAAGGAGGAAACGGCAACCCATTCCAGTATTCTTGCCTGAAAAATCCCATGGACAGAGGAGCCTGGCGGGCTACAGTCCATGGGGTCACAAAGAATCAAACACAACTGAGCACACAGTTCAGAGGTTCAACATGAGGGTAGGAAGCTACAACTGTGTTTCTTGTTCTCTTCTGGGATGGGATCCAGTGTAGCTGCTTTCCTTCTTCTTCTTTTTTTTAATATTTATTTATTTTTGACTGCATCAGGTCTTAGTTGTATTGCCCAGGCTTCTCTCTAGCTGTGTCCTGAGGGTTTAGTTGCCCCATGGCATGTGGAATCTTGGTTCCCTGACCAGGGATGGGACCTGCGTCCCTTGAGTCAGAAGCAGATTCTTAACCACTGGATCGCCCAGGAAGTCCCTAGCTGCTTCTATTCTTCATCCTTATGTTCTGGGCTACTACTTATTAGGCTCTCACTATGAGCCAGACACTGTCCTGAGCACTTTGTGGGCTTGACTTCCTTTAGTTCTCACGATAACCCCATGAACATAGGCCCCATTATTCTCTGAGGCTCAGGGAGGAAAGTGACTTGCCCAAGGTCACTAAGGCAGTAATTTTGTATTCAAGCAAGCAGTGGAGGCCCTTACAGGGCGCCATTGCTGTGCCACCCATTACCAGGCAGTGGTTATCCTAAGACCAGTAACGTGGGCCAGTTAGTGCGGCAGTTAGAAGTCCCATCAGCCAGTGGGCGGCGCCACAGCGGGCCCCTCTCCCAAGCGAGCAACTCACCGAGCGACCCTTCGTGGGCTATTCAGCCAACAGTCATTGGAGTGGTGGTACTCAGGAGGAGAGTAAGATAAGAGACTGATCACCACCTGCTCTCTGGGGTCCTCCAACTCACCCGGCCTTGGGCCAGCGAACAGGGGACCCAGGGAACAGGCTGTGTCCTGCAGGGCTCCAGAGCCCTCACTATGGCCGCCCATGGCTGGGCCCAGGCCTTGAGGTGGCGGGGACCCTCTTCCCTTTCCCTGCCTCTATGCTGTGACCTACTGGCAGTGGCCGGCCGTGTGTGATGCCATCTGTGGGACCTGGCCCCGGCCATTTGGGTGGCCTGAGGAGCCTGAGGGCTGGCTGGGTTGATGCTTTTGAACTGTGTTGTTGGAGAAGACTCTTGACAGTCCCTTGGACTGCAAGGAGAGCCAACCAGTCAATCCTAAAGGAAATCAACCCTGAATATTCATTGGAAGGACTGATGCTGAAGCTGAAACTCCAATACTTTAGCCACCTGATGCGAAGGACTGACTCATTTGAAAAGACCCTGATGCTGGGAAAGGCTGAAGGCGGGAGAAGGGGATGACAGAGGATGAGATGGTTGGATGGCATCACCGACTCAATCGACATGAGTTTGAGTAAACTCTGGGAGTTGGTGATGGACAGGGAGGCCTGGCCTGCTGCAGGCCATGGGTTTGCAAAGAGTCGGAGACGACTGGGGGACTGAACTGAACTGAACTGAACTGAGGAGCCTGAGGGCTGGCTGGGTCCAGATGCCTAGGTCCCTCAGTGATGATGGCTGGGCAGAGCCTGGGGACCTGAGGGTGCCACCAGCTGAGACCTGCCTCCTCAGCTGGGCCTGAGCACTGGCGGGAGGACCCAGATTGGGTGCTGGACGAAGGCTTTGGGACAGGGTGACAGCTTCTGCAGGGACCCCTTCCTCTTAACCAGGGCCTGGACCTTGTAGGGTGACGTGTGTGCCTTTGGGACCTTGCCCTTTCTTGTCAGAACAGAGAATAACATTTGTTTGGTGGAGATTTATAGGCACGTTGTTACCTGATTACGACCTGACCTCAGGAACAAAGGATCTGACACCAACATGTTTGCAACTCACCATGCCCCTTCCTCACCTTTCCTAGAAAAGGGCTTTGCTGAGAGCTTTCTGGGAGTTTGGGGTTTTAAAGGCACGAGCCACAGGTCTCCTTTAGGACCCTGCACCAAAACTTTCTCTGTTCCAAACTCTGACGTTTCGGTATCCTTTGGCCTCACTGTGCACTGGGCACATGGACTTGAGTTTCTGTAACAGTTTCAGCAGAGACCTTTGGTCTAACCCCTCAAACCTGTGCTCTTGACCTCTTGCCCTCTACCTCAGTGGATGGAGGCAAAGAAAAATGGTTCCGCGTCAGCATCTTGTTAAGCAGCCACTGCTCATTAGGGGCTCCTGCTCCTCTAATCCAATCAACCAGTTCCCTATAAAACCTTCATGGGGACAATCTGGATAAAATTAAACCTTCCATCTGCTTGGCCAGGGGCCGGGGGGCTGCTGCATACTCTGGGTTGCTGGGCCGGCACAGCCCTCCCTGAGCCTCAGAGACAGAACATCGTGCTTCTCCCTCATCCTCCCTGCCTTGTGGACCTCCTTCCCTTTGCCCTGCCTGCCATGAGGATTCACTTATCCCCAAATTAATTGAAATTACAAGGGCACTACTGTTTGACTCAGCAATTTCTCCACCAGCAATTTATCCCATTGAGATTCTTGGGCTTGTACCCAGTGACAAGTAGACCAGGGTGTGTTTTGCATCATTGTTTGTGATAGTAAAAGGCTACGTTAGTGTCTACCAGAAAGGATCCACTGTATGTGTACATTTATTGGACAACCATGTGCCAGAGAATTTGCTAAATGCTTCACATCAGTTCAGTTCAGTCGCTCAGTCATGTCCAACTTGTTGCGACCCCATGGACTGCAGCACGCCAGGCTTCCCTGTCCATCAGTAACACCTGGAGCTTGCTCAAACTCATGTCCATTGAGTCTGTGATGTCATCCAACCATCTCATCCTCTGTCAGCCCCTTCTCCCTCTGTCTTCAATCTTTTCCAGCATTGGGGTCTTTTCCAAGGAGTCAGTTCTTCGCATCAAGTGGCCAAAGTATTGGAGCTTCAGCTTCAGCATCAGTCCTTCCAATGAATATTCAGAGCTGATTTCCTTTAGGATTGACTGGTTTAATCTCCTTGCCATTCAAGGGACTCTCAAGTCTTCTAAAAAAAATAAAAATAAAAAAAATTTTAAATAAAAAATAAATAAATTAATTAAAAAAAACATAAAAGAGTCTTTTCCAACACCACAGTTCAAAAGCGTCAATTCTTTGGCACTTAGCCTTCTTTATGGTCCAACTCTCACATCCATACATGACTACTGGAAAAATCATGGCTTTTACTAGATGAACCTTTGTCGGCAAAGTAATGTCTCTGCTTTTTAATATGGTGTCTAGGTTGGTCATAGCTTGGTCATGTGCTTCACATAGATTGACTCATTTAATCCTCACAGCTACCCCATAATGCAGGGACTTAGTTGTTTTTTTCTTTTTTTTTCATTTCATTTATTTATTTATTTCTGGCTGTGCTGGGTCTTCGTCGCTATTTGGGCTTTTCTCTAGTTGTGGCAGGCAGGGGTTACTCTCTAGTTATGCATGAGCTTCTCATAGCACATGTCTTCTCTTGTTGCGGAGCATGGGCTCTAGGGTGTGAGGGCTTCAGCAGCTGTGGCACGTGGGCTCAGTAATTATGGCTCCCCAGGCTCTAGGGCTCTACAGCATAGTCTCAAGAGTTGTGGTGCACAGGCTTAGTGGCTGCTTGGCATGTGAGATCTTCCCGGATCAGGGATTGAACCTGTGTTTCCTGCACTGTCAGGCAGATTCTTTAGCCACTGAGCCACCAGGGAATCCCAGGACTTAGTTTTATTAACTCTTATGACAGATGAGGACACCGAGGCTCAGGGAGAACTAGGAACTTGCTGAAGCTTCACATAGCTGGTAAGGAAGGTTGGCTGAAGATGGCAGAGTAGAAGGACATGTGCTCTTTGTCTCCTGCAAGAACACATAGCTATCTGGTAAGCAGCAGGGCCAGGCTTTGACCCAGGCAATTCTTGTCCTTAACCACTGTCCTAGTCAGTTTCTCTGTCTTTATGTGCTTGAAAATTTTCCAGAAGGTGACACAAAAGCTTTAATAGTGGTTACCTCTGGGGAGTAGAATTATAGGTGCAAAATAGAAGGGGAACGTCACTTTTTACCATGTCCCTCTTTGGACCATATTATTTTACCATAAGCATATGTTAGTTTCATAATTTAGAGCAGTCATTGAGCCCCAGTTGCCACAGTATGTTATTAATAATCCTTCCCTGAACTCTGGTTGTGGGTGCTGTCTTGATCCTTGTTTTGCAGCTCACCTAGGTGGTTTTGCTCAGCGATACATCTGGGAATGGCAAAGGACTGATTGTCAAGCCAGTGCTCATTCCCCTGATTTTTTTTAGCCTCTTGGAGAAGAGGAAAGGAAAGGTCCAGAGGGCAGAAAAGTAGTTAAAAACAGACCCCAGAGCCTATGGCGTTCAAGTCCTGACTCAGCCACTCACCCACTGTGTGCCCTTGGGCAAGTCACTTCTCCTCTCTGAACCTCAGTTTCCTCTCTGTGAGAATTAAATGACTTACCTCCATGTTAGGGCTTCCCTGGTGGCTCAGACAGTAAAGAATCTGTCTGCAATGCAGGAGACCCAGGTTTAATCCGTGAGTCAGGAAGATCCCCTGGAGAAGGGAATGACAACCCACTCCAGTATTCTTGCCTGGAGAATTGTATGGACAGAGGAGCCTGGTGGGCTACAGTCCATGGGGTCGCAAAGAGTCTTTCATACACATTTACTTCCTTGTCAAGTACTTAGAGCCTATCTAATTGTAGACACTCAAGAAATGTTGAATATTTTTACATATTGTCCTGAATGCTGTCTTCCCCAGTTTGAAGCTCAGAGCAGTCCTGTCTCCCAGCTGGTGGGTTCAGCTATGGCTGTTCCAGCCCCCTCCCTAAAGGGAGAGGCCCAACTCCCGCTGCGCCCCAGCCTCCAGCAGAAGTCCTTCAGGATTGGTTCTCCTGGGTTATCCCACTGTGGTGTGTTGTGATCAGAATTGATCACATCACCAGAGCTGGAAAAAGGGGCAGAGCTGCAGGGCTGGTGTGGCCCAGATCCAGGGTGAGGCTTAGACGGGCAGCCTCCCAGTTCGGGATGTTCCCAGCGCCTTCCCACCGCTCATGCTTGGAGGGAGAAGGGTCTCAAAATAGCTGTTGCTTCCCCAGCACGGCGCTAGGCCAGGGACAGGAATAGACATCTGGGGGTGGCCGCCTCAGCTTCCCTCAGGAGCCCTTGGGGACCGGGAATAGGCAGAGGCCAGACTCCCCCCAGGGTGGGGAGGTGGATAGTGCAGCTGTCAACATGCAGTGACCCCCCGGTGACAGTCCAGCCCCTGCAAAGTGTCGCCCCAGCTGGGCTGGGGGGTCAAACAGGCCACCAGCACTGGTTAGATACTGGCCATGGCCTGGACTGTTAGACCAATAGGAAGTGCCCTTCAACATTGACTCCTGCAGTCCTCTCTTGACAAGTAGGGAAACTGAGGCTGGAAGAGAAGTTCACATGCTTGAGATCACAACACTGGTTAGAAACCAAAGCTATCAGAAGAGGCAGACCCTGGGGCTTTAAGTGGCTTTACAGCGTGGTGATTAAAAGGTTAAAGGACTGAGACTATCTGGGTTCAGATCCAGCCTCCACTACTTATGACCTGTATACATTCTCTTGGACCTCAATTCCATTGCCTGTAAAATGGGCATGATAATAGTTCCCTTTAGTGGTTTTGGAGGACTGAATGAATTCATACTGGTGGCTATTATGATTGTTAGTGTTTTCTCATCAGATTCCTCACTTGTTCATCCCTAAGGCATTGGCTGAGTACCTGCCCTGTGCCAGGCACCGTTCTAGGCCTAGGTCAGTGTAGCTCACGGTGTGCCGAGAGGAGATTGGTTGATACTTCAGGGAACCTGCCAGGTGCCAGCTACTATACAAAGTAGTTTTTACCTATAGCACCTCAGTTATTCCTCACGGCAACAGAAGAGGAGCCATTGTCATGCCCTATTTTATGTGTGAAGGGAGTGAGACTCAGGTGAAGTCACTTCTCCAGGGTCACATTGCCAGGAGGTTGCAGAGCTAGGATTTGAAATCTGGACTGCCTGCCTGCAGAGCTCATGCAAACGAATGCATGATGCTGTCTCTTTACTGGGGAGATGGACAAAGTCGTTTAGTAGTTACAGTCCAGAGATTGGGTTCAGTTCAGTTCAGTTCAGTTCAGTCGCTCAGTCATGTCCGACTCTCCGCGACCCCATGAATCACAGCACGCCAGGCCTCCCTGTCCATCACCAACTCCCGGAGTTCACTCAAACTCATGTCCACAGAGTCGGTGATGCCATCCAGTCATCTCATTCTCTGTCGTCCCCTTCTCCTCCCGCCCCCAACCTTTCCCAGCATCAGAGTCTTTTCCAGTGAGTCAACTCGTCGCATGAGGTGGCCAAAGTATTGCAGTTTCAGCTTTAGCATCAGTCCTTCCAATGAACACCCAGGATCGATCTCCCTTAGAATGGACTGGTTGGATCTCCTTGCGGTACAAGGGACTCTCAAGAGTCTTCTCCAGCACCACAGTTCAAAAGCATCAATTCTTCGGCGATCAGCTTTCTTCACAGTCCAACTCTCACATCCATACATGACCACGGGAAAAACCATAGCCTTTTTTTGTTTTTGGCCATACCTCAAGGCCATGCTGGATCTTAGTTCCCTGACCAGGGATTGAATCTACATCTCTTGAAGTAGAAGCAGCATCTTTAACCCCTGGACCACCAGGACCATCTGGGTAGAAAGTGTTGGGTGCATGGAGGAGGGCTGCACTCTGCCAACCTTTAGCTTATCACCCCTGCCCCCAGCAGCCTCTCCCTGACTTCTTTCTTCCCCAGGCCCCTCCTAGTTACCAGGGCCTTTTCACTTAAAATAGCAATTTATTATAAAACAGCAAGCTATTATTTTTCATGATTCTATGACAGTACAGTACTTCTTTGTGTGGCTGGGGGCACTGGGATAGCTGGAAGTTTCTGAAGTGGCCTCACTCACATAAGCCTGGTAGTCGGTGCTGGGGGGCCTCAATTCATCTCCATATGGCCTGTCCATGACGCTTGGGCTTCTTACAGCATAGCAGCTGGCTTCGAAGAAGTGGAAGTTGCCTTGCTCCTTGAGGCCTGGCTCTGAAGCCCCAGAACATCACTTCTGTTGCATCATAATGGTCGGTCCCAAGACCAGCCTCATTCAAGGGGAGAGGAAGTAAGCACTCTCTATTATTACACAATTTAGTGCAATTAGTGCATTCACAATGTTGTGCAACCAGCGCTTCTCCCTAATTTTAACTTTCATCATCTCATAAGAACATCCTATACCCACTATGCCATTGCTCTCCATTCCCCCTTTCCAGGCCCTGGCAATCACTAGTCTGTTTTCTGTCTCTATGGATTTGCCCATTCTACATATTTCATATAAAAGAAATCATAAATTGTGACCTTTTGTGTCTGATTTCTTTAGCCTAATGTTTTTGAAGTTCATCTATGTGCAGCAAGTATCAGTGCTTCATTATTTTTATGGCTTAATTGTATTCCACTGTATGGACATAATGCAATTTGCTAATCCATTCATCTGATGGACATTTGGGTTGTTTCCGTCTTTTGGTGATTGTGAATTATGAATATACAAATGATCATTTGTGTATAAGTTTTTGTCGAATACCTGTTTTCAGTTCTTTACCTGGGAGCTGGGTCATATGGTAATTCCATGCTTAACTTTTTGAGGCCCCAACAAACTTTTTTCACAGCAGCTGTACCATTGTATATTCCCATCGATAATGGGAATTACTATTTCTCCAGAGACTTGCTAACACTTTTTTTTTTAAATTAAAGCAACCCTGGTGGGTGTGAGGTGATAACGTCATTGTGGTTTTGATTTGTATTTACTTAATGACCAATGATCTTGAACATCTCTTCATGTGCTTTTTGACCATTTGTTTATCTTCTTTGGAGAAATGTACTTTGTTCATTTTTTAGTTGGGTTGTTTGTCTTTTATGTTCCTAGGTTTGAGTTCTTTGCATATTCTGAATACTAGACCTTTATCTGATTTATGAATATTTCTCCCATCCTATAGGTAACCTTCTCACTTTCTTCGTCCTTTGGTGGGCGAAAGTTTTTACTTTTCATGAAGTTCCGTTTATTTCCTACTTTCTTTCTCATGTTTTTGGTGTCAAATCTAAGAATTCATTGCCAAATCCAAAGTCATGAAGATTCACCCCTATATATTCTTCTAATTGTTTTATAGTTTTAGCTTTTTAGGTCATTGATCCATGTTGTGTTAATTTTGAGGCACAGAGAAGTTAAGTAACTTACCCAATGCCACCTAGCTAATAAGCAGCAGAGCTGAGACTCAAACCCAGGCCATCAGGCTTCATTGTGCTGACTGGTGGGGAGAGCATTAAATAGGGCAATTTGTTCAGGGAAGAATACTCAAGATGTGACGGTTGAGTGGAGACACAGACATCAGTCATGGGAAGTCCAGTGTATATGGAGTGAAGTAGGGGTCTAGCTTCATTCTTTGGCATGTGGTTAAGCTCTATGCCATGACGAATAGTCAGCCTGCCCTTACCGGAAGGGGAGGTATAGTTAGGAGCCATCTTTGGAGACAATCCAACCTAGCAGGTCTTGGTGATGAGTTAGCCATGAAGACTTGGGGAGGGGAAAGGGAGGAGAAGGCAGGCAGGATGACATCCATATTTCTGGACTGAGTTACTGTCATTGGGCAGATGGGGAAGCTTGAGGGAAGAACAAGACACAGGCGAAGGAAAGAACTCAGTCCTGGACATGTTGAATTTGAGCCCCTGAGTCATCCAGGCACCAAATGATAAAGGAAACATAGAAGGATGCTAAGGTTCTCATTCATTCAACGAATTGCTATGGGACACCTAATACTAATACCAGGTAACATTTATGTGGTGCCAACCATATGGGCCAGGCACACAGCACTTTTTCTTTTTAAACATTTACTGTGTGCTCATTGCCTGGTACTTTACAAATATTATCTAAAATTCTTACAAAATTCAGAGTGATGGATGTTCCTAGCTCCATTTTTCATGTGAGAAAACTGAAGCTTAGTTTGGCTCCTTAACTTGTCCAAAGTTGCATAGCAAGTTAGCAGCAGAGCCAGAATTTAATTGCAGACCTTCTGTCTTTAAGATCTGAGCTTTCTCGCTTTTCAAAAAATTGAGCTGTAGCCCTTCCCTGTGTTAATCCCTCAGTTGTATCGAACTCTTTGCGACCCCTTAGACTGTAGCCTGCCAGGCTCCTCTGTCCATGGAATTCTCCAGGCAAGAATACTGGAGTGGGTTGCCATTTCCTTCTCCAGGGGATCTTCCCAACCCAGGGATCAAACCCTGGTATCCTGAATTGCAGGCAGATTCTTTACCATCTGAGCCACTAGGGAAGCACCCCAGGTGGTCCAGTGGTTGAGAATCCACCTGCCAATGCAAGGGACTCAGGTTCAATTCCTGGTCTGGAAAGACCCCACAGATCACGTGACAACTAAGCCTGTGCACCACAACTACTGAGCCTTAGCGCTGAAACTACTGAAGCCCAAGTGCCCTAGAGCCTGCACTCCACAACAGGAGAGCAGCCCCGACTCGCTGCAACCAGAGGAAGCCTGCATGCAGCCGTGAAGACCTGGTGCGACCAAAAACAAATAAATACATAAAATTTTAAAAACTGAGCTATAATGTACATACAGTACACTGAACAAATCTTGAGTTTGTTCATTAACTTTTGTATATGCCACTTCCCAGCTACAGATGTAGAACATTTCCACCCCACTAGAAAGCTCCCTCTCAGGCGTATTTAATTCCTACGGTAACACAAGGAGGTAGGTATTATTATTGTCCCCATTCTTCAGATGAGGAAACTGAGGCTCAGAGAGGTAAGACCACATGCCCATGACCACCCCCCAACCCCACCACGGGAGGGGGTGGGGTGGAATTTGGATTCTAACTCAGACCTATAGGACTAGGAGTTTAAAGTCTTTTCTACCTCCCCTCCACCCCAAGATTTCTCCCAAAGGACAAAGCCCAGACTCACAGGCCCTCTGAGGCCACGTTGAGGACCACCTCATCCCGCATGGGGCTGGGACTGGACTCAGACCTGTGGTTCTTGAGGGCAGGAGCTTGCCTCTGCTGAAGGATGGGAGGCTCTCATTTGTGGCTTTGTGGGGCCAAGGAGGAGGCAGATTTAGGATGAGGAGAGAGGAATGCAATGAGCTCTTCCTCGTGCCCCATCCCCATCAGTCACAGAGGATGAACAGTGGGCAGGAGTCCAGCTGGGGCCCTTGCCCAGCAATAGGCAAAGGGGAAAAGTTCAGCTCTGTCTGGGACTGACTGGCCCGAAGTGAGGGGAGGAGGGGGCTCTGGACCATGTCCTCAGCATCCCTGGAGCAGCTGGGAGGACTCCAGGAGTGTCCTCGGCACCTCTTCCCACCTCCATGTGTCTGCCCTGCGCCCCCCTCCCCCAGCCCTGACCTCTTCTCCTGTCCCTCTGCTTCAGCTAAAGCTGACCTCCTTGCTTTCTTTCCAACCTGTCAAGCTCCTTCCCGCCTCAGGGCCTTTGTACTCAATGTTCCCTCCATCTGGATCCTTCTGCCTCCTGGACTTGCTAGGGCTGGCGTCTTATCATGCATCTCCACTCAAATGTCACGTCGTCAGAGTGATCCTTCCTGCACAAGTTGCCCTACTTAATGCCCTTCCTACCAGCCAGCACAAAGGAGCCAGATGGCCTGGGTTTGAATCTCAGCTCTGCTGCTTATTAGCTGGGTCGCACTGGGCAAGTTACTTAACCTTTCTGTGCCAGTTTCCTCAGCTGTAAATGGGGCTGATGACAATAGTACCTAGCTCATAGAGTTGTAGTAAGGATGATGCTTTCTAAAAATGTGCTGCCCGTGTTAGATGCTTTATAAAAATGTGCTGTTATTCACAGAGCACTCATCCCATTCTGAAATTATCCCTATTACTGATTTATTTGTTACCCCAATTAGAATGTGAGCTCTGGACTTCCCTGGTGGTCCAGTAGTTGGGAATCTGCCTGCCAGTGCAGGAGACATGGGAAGACTCCACATGCCGCAGGGCAACTGGTCCTGTGTGCCACAACTACTGAGCCCTTGCGCCCTAAAGCCTGCACTCTGCAACAGCAGAAGCCACAGCAGCGAGAAGCCCACGAACCTCAACTAGAGAGTAGCCTCATTCGCCACAGCCAGAGAAAGCTGGCATGCAGCAACATGAAGATCCAGCCCAGCCAAAAATAAATAATAAAAATTTAGAAAACTATAAGGAAAAGAATGTGAGCCCTGCACGTTGAATCTATGTTGGTTCACTGTGCCCAGTAAGGGCCTGGCCCACAGTAATACATGTGGGTTGAATAAATTGAATGGACAAATAAGCCAGGCTGCTAGATGATTCTGCTTGCAGCTCCCTGAACATGCCATGCTCCCTCTCATTTCTCGACCTTTGTGTTTGCTGTTCCCTCTGCCTGGAGCCATCCCCCAGAGGAAGGGAGGGGAGCAATGAAGAAAGACTGCCTTGCAGCCGTCTACGTTTCTGTTTTATCCCCTCCTCCACCGCCTTCTGCATGAGGCACTCACAAGAGAGCAGGGAGAATCTAGATTCTCTGGAACTAGAATCACTTGTTGCTACCCTCTTGTTCTGGAACTGGGGAAACTGGCCCAGAGAGGAGAAAGGACTGGGCCAAGGTCTTGCAGCCAGTTGAGGGCAACATTCTCACTGTTGGATGCCCTGGTATGTCACCTGGAGGTCCTTTCCAGCGTCCATGCTGGTCCCGCCTCACCACATGGGGCTGGAGACAGGTGGCGAGTGATGGGCTTTGGCTACTGCCCTCTGCCTCCGGGAGGATGGGCCATGGCAGCTGGGCTTAGTGAAGGGACATGCTTCTGACTCTTCTACTTCTTAATCTTGTGGCCTTGGACTCTCTGAGCCTCAGTTTACACCCCTGGAAGATGAGGAGATGGAAACCCACATTCTGGGGTCTCTGGGAAGATTTGCATTAAAAACCCTCATGCATTGAGCACATATTCACAACTATTCCATGGGGGCAGGAATGAATTTTATGCCCAGATTCCAGATAAGGAAACTGAGGCTCAGAATGGGGGCAAAATGACTTGTCCAAGATCCCAGACCCAGCAAGAAAGAGCACAGGGATTCGAATCCAGCAGGCTGACTACAGAGCTCCCGTTCTCAGCTGGGTACTCCATCCTAGGCAGATGGTAGGCACCCAGCAGAGGGTAGCTACAGGTAGGCACCCCCTGATTGAGCTCCTAGGAAGACCTCGTTTGAGGTTGGTGCCATCTTTGAGGACAAGAGCACTGCAAACCACATCTTTCCTTCATTTTCCTCCCCTCCAATCCCCACTTGGAGGGCTCTCACAACCTCTCTCTGATGAGATTTTCAGATTATCCCTGCCTTGATTAGTTCCAGAGTCTCCTGGCAGAGGCACAAGTTATTCTGGGGACTTGATGGCTCCCTCTGGCTGCCTCTGACCTCCCCTCACTGTCCTCCCCGACAGTTGCAAACACCTCTGTCAGTTTGTTTAGGGTTCATTAGCTGCCTCCCCACTGCTCACTTTCTGCCCCTGCGGCTCAGACTCTAGCCCAACACCTGCTCTCTGCTCCCCTCTCCCGCCCCACTGCCACTTCTGTTTGGTAGGGGTGGTGGAACGTCAACTCTCCTAATCCTTGGCCCCCCCAAGACTTTGCCTCAGAGCGGTGACCCTCCCTCCAACTTCAGGATTTTTCCAGCCAAACCTCATGCACCATTTGGATGCAAATATTTTCTCCCTGTTCCTTTTGGAATTGAGTCCCCAGTGTCGTTCAGCATGTGGTGGGAATAGCTCAGGAATTTCCAAGGCTAAATTTTATGGTATGTATATTTTACCACAATTAAAAAAAATCCCCAAAGGGACACAGGATGGGGGAGGGGGTTGCTCATGTTGTGTCACAGAGCTTGGGATGACGTCACAGGACGTGGTGTGGGTTCTGCTGTCGCTGTCTGTTCTCTCTGCTTCTTGCTCTCCTTTCCAGCTCTGAGCTCACTGCCAGGGCCGCCCGCAGGCCTTGCTTGCTCTTCAAAAATAACTCCGGAGTCTCTTCCCAAGGAGGGGGGAGCTGCTTCCTTGGTGTCCCAGGCTGTGAGTTAATCCTTTCAAGGCAAGACTTCCTGAAGCCAACTCAGGTTGGGCCGGTCAGGAGGAAGGTCTTCGGTGGTCTGTCTGAAGTAGTTCAGATGCCAGCATCCGGGTCTAGCACCCGTTACCTTCAAGGCAGCAGGGTCCTCCCTGGTGCCCACCAGGTCACTCATTCATTCGTTCAACAAGCGCCATTAGTGCCCGCTGGCTGCAGAACTCACCTCTGGGTGGTCTCTGTTCTTCCCTCCTTCGTTTTTGCTTTTCTTTGAATTCCCACTTCCTTCTCTAAAGTAGGGGATCTTAATTAGGGTGGCCAGTCGTCCCACAAGGAAACAGATGGCGTGCTCAAAATTGGGCAACTTGAGAAAGACCGAATCAAGGACAGTTTAGGTGTGAGCAGAGGGTAGGGAAATTGCTGCCACCTTGCTAGGAGCAGGCTGGGCCCAGGGAGCAGTTCTCCTTCCCAGAAGGAGTTGTGTGCAGAGGGCCACCTTTCAGAGAAGCTGTGACCTTCTTTTGCGGGAGCAGCCAGCCTGAGGTGCCCTGCAGTTGAGGGGGTTGGAGATGCAGAGGAATAAGCATTCTAACTTTCTTTTCCCTTCCTGTCTCCACCTCCTCCTGAGGGCTCCCCATTGGCCAAACCTGATTAGAAGCCAAAGGACATGGGAGATGGTTGAGTCCGAAGTGGTCAGTCTCCCTGGGCACAAAGCAGTTGAGAGAAAGTGGAGCTGGCTCCTGGATGGACGGACGGATGGAGGATCATCAACTTGATCGCCATCTGGTAGTAAACAGTAGGAGTCATAGTAGGTCTCATGACACACGCTCAATAAATGTCAGCTACTATTATTAGTGCTCATATTTAGCTATTTACTGTTGTGTAACAAGTTACCCCAGAGGACTCCCTGGTGGTCCAGTGGTTACAGCTCCGTGATTTCCACTGCTGAGGCCCTGGGTTCGATCCCTGATCAGGGAACTAAGATCCTGCAAGCTGCACGGTGTGGTGCGGCCGAAAAAAAAACAACCCAAACCGTTGTCTGATACTTTATACATGTGAATTTTTGCCCCAAACAAACAAACCTCCAAGTTACTGAAAAACTTAGTGGCTTAAAACAAATACATATTACTCTTCCTGTGGGTCAGCTGGGAGCAGCTTCGCTGGACAGGCCTGACTCTGTCTCTCCTGAGGTTACAGCCAAGCTGTCGGCCACTCATCTCAAGCAGTTCACTCTTGAGGCTGGTGAGGCAGTGCTGGCTGTTGGCAGGAAGTTTCAAGTTCTTTGCCATCCAGATTTCTCCACAGGGCTGCTTGAGAGTCCTCATGGTATGGTAGGTGGCTTGCTTCCCTCAGAAAGAATGAGCCAAGAGCACAATCCTCAAGATGTTTTCTGACCTCGTCTGGAAATCCATAGACCATCCTTTCAACAATACCCTGTAGGTTTTACAGGTCAGCCTATTCAATATGGACAGGGGTGGGGTGCCGGAGAGGGGCAAGGGGGAAGGAATGCCAAGAGGCAGGAATCATCGGAAGCCTTCTTGGAGGTTGGCCACCACAGTTCCCAATACATTCACTCATTTAATCCCTTCCAAATCTCTGATGCGAAGAGCCAACTCATTGGAAAAACCCCTAATGCTGGGAAAGATAGAAGGCAGGAAGAGAAGGGGACAACAGAGGATGGATGGCATCACCAACTCGATGGTCATGAGTTTGAGCAAGCTCCAGGAGATGGTGAAGGACAGGGAAGTGTATAGTTTATGGGATTGCAAAGGTCGGACACGACTGAGTGCTTGAACAACAACAACAAAAGTTCTAGGAGGTTATCTAAAGAAAATGAAACAGAAACCTTCTGAGTATTATTATCATTGTCACTTTTCTGTTGAGGAAACAGAGGCACAGAAAAGTGAAATAACTTGTCCAGAATTATACAGCTAAGTGGCCAAGCCAGGAACCGAACCCACATGGAGTATTTTTTCCAGTCAATTTTATTCAGTTCAGTTGCTCAGTCATGTCTGATTCTTTGTGACCCTGTGGACTGCAGCATGCCAGGCTTCCCTGTCCATCACCAACTCCCGAAGTTTGCTCAAACACATGCCCATCAAGTTGGTGATGCCATCCAACCATCTCATCCTCTGTCGTCCCCTTCTCCTCCTGCCTTCAATCTTTCCCAACATCAGGGTCTTTTCCAGTGAGTCAGTTCTTCCATCAGGTGGCCAGAGTATTAGTGTTTCAGCTTCAGCATCAGGCCTTCCAATGATTATTGGGCTACAGTAAAAACACTCCAATATAGATATAACCATTTTTGTTCCCCCGAATTTTCTCTCTTGCCCTTTGCAGTTAATCTTCCTGGGCCCTGCTTCAGGCAATCTCTGATCTGCTTTCTATGACTATAGATTCTTGCTTTGTCTGTTCTAGGACTTCATATAAATGAAACCATACAGTATGTCCTTTTTTGTAACTTGCTTCTTTTTTGTTTTTTATTTTTTGCTGCACTGGGTCTTTGTTGCCGTATGCGGGCTTTCTCTGGTTGCAGCGAGCTGGGGGCTACTACTCTTTATTGTGATGGGCAGGCTTCTCATTGCAGTGGTTTCTTTTGCTGAAGAGCACAGGCTTAGTTCTGTGGCATGTGAAATCTTCCCAAACTAGGGATGGAACCCGTGTCCCCCGCATTGGCAGGTGGATTCTTAACCACTCCACAACAAGGGAAGTCCAACTTGCTTCTTTTGTTGAACTAAAATGTTTATGAGATCCATCTACCTTGTTACATGTATTGCAAATTCTTTTTTAAATTGCTGAGTAGTATTCCACTGCATAGATATGACGTAAATCTTTTATCCAATTCTCCTGTTCAGTGGCATTTGGGTTGTTTCCAGTTTGGGACTATTATGAATAAAGACACTATGAACTTCATGTAAATGTCTTTGTATGGACATATGTTTTTTGTTTATTTCAGGTAAATAGGTAGGAGTAGAATAGCCAAACCATATGGTAAGTATATATTTAATGTCATAAGAAGCTGCCGAACTTTTCCAACGTAATTCTACCATCTTATACTCCCACCAGAAGTATATGTGAGTTCCAGTTACTCCATATTCTCACCAACATTTTGTATCATCAGTCATGTTAATTTTAGCCCTTCCATCTGTGTGTAGTGGTACCTTATTGTGGTTTAAGTTTGTACTTCCCTGTCAACCACTGAGCATCTTTTCACATGCATATTGGTCATTTGTTTGTCTTCTTTCAGAAAGTATTTGTTTAATTCTTTTGCCTGTGTTTTACTGGGTTATTGGTCTTCTCGTTATTTAGTTATAATATTTATATATTCTGGATAGAGAAGTACTTTGTGAGAGACACACACATAATGATTATTTTTGCTTAGTCTGTGGCTTACAGTTTCATTTTTTTAATAGTCTTTTTTTGAATAATAGAAGTTTGAAATTTTGATAAAGTTCTACTTATCAATCAATTACTTTTATTGTTTACTCTTTTTTGTGTCTTAAGCAATTTTTGCCTACCCCTAGGTCACAAGTTTTTTCTTATGTTTTCTCCTAAAAGTTTTCATGTATGATATGACTCAGGGGTCATAGCTCTTTTTTTCCTTCTGTGTTGATAGATTTCAATACTAGCTTCCTTTTTCCACTGAATCATCGTGGCATTTCAGTGAAATAATCAATTGATTGTATGTATGTGGATTTACTTTTGGACTTTATTCTGTCTTGTTGATCTATATGTGTATTCTTATGTTAATACTACATTGTCTTGACTACTACAGATTTATAGTAATTCTCAAAATCAAGTAGCATTAAGTGCTGCAAATTCGTTCCTGTTTTCAAAAATTGTTTTGACTACTCTTTATTTTCATCTGTATTTTGTAATCAGCTTGATCATTTCTACAAAAAAAACCTCTGCTGGAATTTTGATCAGGATTGTATTGAATCTATAGATCAATATGGCGAGAATGACATTTTACACATGAACGTGGTATAGCTCTCCATTTATTTAGCTCTTTAATTTCTCTCAGGAAGGTTTTGTAGTTTTCAGACTGCAGATCTTATATGTTATGTTAAATGTATCCCTAAATATTCTATATTTTTTCATGTTATTGGAAATGTTTTTATATATTTAACTTCTCAATTGTTTGTTACTAGTATAGTCTGCCCTCCTGTATCCACATGTTCTGCAGCTGCAGATAGGGAAAGCTGGCTGTATTATTCCATTTTTGTATAAGGGACTTGAGCATCTGTGGATTTCAGTATCCATGGGCAGGTGGTTCCCAGAACCAGTCCCCAATGGATACCAAGGGATGACTATATAGAGAATTACATTTTTATATAGTTACCTTATATCCTTTGATCTTGTTAAATAAAATGATTAACTCTAGTTTTGTTTTGTAAATTCTTTAGGGTTTTCTACACACATCATCATGCCATCTGCAAATAAAGATCATTTAACTTTGCCCTTTTTCCCTTTTTTTTTCTTGTCTTATTGTCTTGGCTAGGACCTCCCAGTGTTGCATGAAGTGGTGAGAGAAGATATTCTTGTCTTGTTCTCCATCTCAGGGAGGAAAAATGAAAGTGAAAGTCTCTCAGTGGTGTCCAACTCTTTGTGACCCCATGGACTATACAGCTTCCCACTCCAGCCCTCCCCTAGTCCCTTCCCCCTTGACAACTATCAGTCTTTTCTCTGTGTCTATGATTCTGTTTCTGTTTCATAGACAGGTTCATTTGTGTCATATTTAGATTCTACATATATGTGATATCATATGATATTTGTCTGTTTGTTTCTGACTCACTTCATTTAGTATGATGATCTCTGGGTCCATCCTTGTTGCTGCAAATGGTATTATCTTGTTCTTTTTATGGCTGAGTAGTATTCCACTGTATATATGCATTAGACCTTCTTTACCCATTCACCTGTCAATGGACATTTAAGTTGTTTCTATGTCTTGGCTATTGTGAATAGTGTTTCTGTAAACCTAGGGTTGCGTGTCTACCTAGATTCCTTTTTTTTGAATTTTATTTATTGTTTATTTGGCCGCATTGAGTCTTAGTTGCAGCAAGCAGGATCTTGGCTGGATCATGAGGGATCTTTCATTCCGGTGCATAGACTCTCTAATTATGGTGCACAAGGCTTTGTTGCTTTGTGACATGTTGGATCTTAGATCTCTGACCAGGGATTGAGCCCATATCCCCTGCATTGCAGGGTGGATTCTTAACCACTGGACCATCAGGGAGGCTCCTCCCAGGTAGATCCTTAACCTCTATTCTATGCTATCTCTCAATGTGACAGGTGGTGTCTTTAGCTCTACAGATATAGTGGGAAACCAAGGAAAACTAGCTTTGCCCAAAGGGAGCTTAAGAATTTTTTGGAACTAAAAAAAAAAATCTTCTGGAACTTAGTCCTCTCCGTGGCAATTATGTGTGTCCATATTTGATCACACTGGGAGCCTCAAGTGTTCTTGCTCATTTGTCTCCATAGCCCCAGTGTCTAACCCAGTGCTGTCACCTGAAAAGACAAGTTTTAATCTGGGAAGTCTTCATGGAGGAAGCAGCTTTTGCGGGGAGTCTTAAAGTTTGAGGAGTTGAGAGGTTTCCTTCAGCCCACAGTGACTGATAATGACAGCCACTATTTGTGTGCTGGGCATGGTAATGAGCATATTAACCTCCCGGGGGGCAGCCGGCTCCTGAGGGGCAGGGGAGAGACTGGATGTGAATGCAGACCCCCACTCTTAATAAGTGCCTTACACGGTCTTTCCAAGCCTGGTTCCAGATTAAGGCTGGGGTCTTTCCTCTCTATATTCCATCCCCTCGTCTTTTCTTCTGGGGACACGTGGACGGGACTAGAGAGTGAGAGGATGATGGGCAAAGCCTGGACTTGGATCACCCCAAGTCCTGGGAAGAGTTCAGCTCCTGCCTTCCGGGTCCTTCGGACTTGGTGGAGACCCGGGCCCCCGGGAGACGGCACTGTCTGTCCCTCCCATGACTCTTTCCTCCCCTACCCCTGTCCCCCTCCTCCCTCCTTAGCCCCTCTAGCGCATCGGGCTGTGCCGGAATCTGTGGGGAAAGGAGCAGGATTTCAGCTAAATATAAACCAGGCTGTTCCAGTTTCCAAATAGAACAAAGGAGCAGGGTGTTAAGTTGATTTTTATAAATAAAGAGAGAGGGAGTGAGAGAATATTTTTTCGAGATGTTTAATAAAATCGCCTTGTGAGAGGCAGGAAAATCACTGGGCTGCGGTGGGAGGGTTTTTTTTAGGAGGGGGGATTGAGAAGGAGAACGGGGAATGCTTCCTCCTTCCTGCTGTGACACTTGCCGACTCCCGGTCCTTTTCTTGGGACCAGGGAGAGACGGTGGGTCAGAGGGGAGTAAGACGCAGGGGAAGGACATGAGGGTCCCCAGGCAGAGGAGGAGGGCGAGGAACTCATCAGCGTGACAGGGACTGCGTATTGAGCGCCCACTGTATGCCAGGCCCTGTGCTAGATCTATGCATCATCTCCCCAGATGCAGACAAGCGTGAGGAGTTGGGATGCTTGTCACTGGGAGCGATGCGAACAAGCCCCTGCCTACCTCTCTGACCTCACCTCCCTCTCTTGCCAGCCTGGCTCACTCCAGTTCCACCACAAAAGTTCCGTACATCAAGCTTATTCCCTTCTCGAGGTCTCCCTGCCTCCTCTTTCCTTGCCTCTAGGTCTCACAGGCAGCCGGGTCTCTAGGTCTCCTCATCATTCGGGTCTCAGAATAAATGTCGCTTCCTGTCTGACCACGTTGCTAAATATGCATTAACTAAATGATTGAGGCTCAGAAAGGTGAAGTGACTTGCCCAAGGTCACACAGCTAGGAAGTGAGAGACAGGAGGGAGCCCAGATTTACCGCACTGCTAAATCCGAGACCTTTCTACTATTTTATAAGGCTCCTAGCGTGGTGGGGGCAGGGGAACGGGGACTTAAGGAGATTTTTCTGGAACTTGGAGGTTTCGGAGGATGACCAGACAAAACCCTGGAGGATCAAAGTTGGGGGGTGGTGTCAGGGAAGTCGGAACGTCACCATCACCTTCATCCTTAATGTGTGTAACATATAAAAATTACTAAGCAGACAATCTTTTGGCAGCCATTAGGCAGAGAGAGTTTTCTTCAGTATCACCCAAAGGAGAGCTAGTCCAGGCTTTGGGGAGGTGGCAAAGAGAGGGCTTCTCATCTCAGGAGGTGGGAGGGATGGTCAGAGGAAGCAGAGATATCTTGCACCCTGCCGGTCTGCCCCCCTTCTTTCCCTTGACCCCTCCACTTCTGCTCACTGGCACATCACGTGAGGGGTGGGCTAGGAGAAAGTGTCTGCACATGTCCCCAGAGTCAGAGGGGGCTGGTTAAGCCTTTCTGCTGACATCAGATGCCGCCTCACCAGGTCCCGTGGGGCTTGGACAAGTCATCCAGCTCTCTCCGAGTCTCCGTTTCTTCCTGTGTGACATGGAGATGGTGAAATTTGCTTGGTTATGAAGATGAGAGATATGGCATTATATGTCAGGAACCCATACTACAAATACCTGGTAGATGTTCTGTAGACTAGATGAAAGCTGTCATTTTCTAATTTATTATTACCCTTCTCCAAAATAGAATCTAATTGAGCACGGCGACAGTCACTCTGTTAATTGATGGTCACTATATGCCAGGTTCTGGGCTAAGTACTCTATGTGGAGTATCTTGTTGAATTCCCCGTATCAGTTCCATGAAGTAGGTGCAGTTATTATCACCATAATATCACAGTACTATTATTCAGTTCAGTTCAGTTCAGTTGCTCAGTCGTGTCCGACTCTTTGCGACCCCATGAATCACAGCACGCCAGACCTCCCTGTCCATCACCAACTCCTATTCTATTACTGTTATTATTCCTCATAATTGAATGAGGAATATGGGGCTCCCAGAGGGAAGTGACTTGCCAAAGGTCACACAACCAGGAATTAGCTGAGCTGGGCCTGAAATCCAGGTAAGCCCAAGTGCAGATCTTAAGTTTTTAAATATTATACAATCCTGCCTCCCAGAACTAGTGAACCAGTGGGCCTTCTGGTGCTCCAGGGGAGTTGAGCCTGGGGTCAGGGAGAGTGACAGGGTCAGAGAGGGTCATGGTAAAAAGCTGAGGCCAGGCCTTGATTAGGAGGTCAACGGGGGAGCCCAGGATGGAATGGTGGGATTCAGGAGTGATGCTGCAGTTTGGGGGGGCTGTGGCTCTGAGCCTCTGACTCACTCAGACTGAGCAGCTTGACTCCCAGCCGCAGGAGATACTATTTATAACCTGCAGGTTCTAGCAGCCTCCGGATCACGGAGCCCTGCAGCTACCTGGGGCCCTTGGCCCTGGTCTGCAGGGCAGAGAGGGAAGGCAAGTGGTCGGGGAAGGCCATGGCCCGGCCTCCCTTCTCCTTGCTCTGGACTCTCCAGTCAGCACAAAATACACCCTCAAGTGCCCTGTGGTTCACTCTGGGGGTGTCTGGCTTGTCACCAGCAGAGTGCCTGGTACCTAAGAGGCTTGAATGAATGAACTAACGAATGTGCGATCATCGCTTCAGACTTTTTTCTTGGGTCAGATGATGTCATTTCTCTGCCCCAGACTCTCCAGTGGTTTTCCATCTCGTCTGGAGTAAAAGCCACAATCCTTACCAGCAGCCTACAAAGCTCCTACCTGACGTGGCTTCTTCTGGGAGCACGAGTGGAATGTTCCTGCCTTGGGGTCTCGCTCTGCTTCCTCCTCCTGGGACTCTCTTCCCTAGATCCTGGCCTGTCTTCCTTCCTCATCTCCTTCAGGTCTTTGCTTCAATGCCAGATTCTCAGTGATGCTTTCCTTGACCCTTCGGCTTAAAACTGCACCTGCACAGAATACTCCTGATCCCCTCTCCTGCTTCGTTTCTCTCCATGGTGGTTGCCATCATCCAACACGTTACATACATTACTAATTTATCATTTTATTGTCTGTTTCCTTCCATTAGAACAACAGCTTCAGGGGAACAGAAATTTTTGTCCATTTTGATTACTGCCATAACCCTAGTGCCTGGCACATATATGGCACTCACAGAGTATTCGTTGGCAGTATGAATTCACTGGGATTTTTCGCAGACTTGTTGTGTGACCTTGGACAGCTAATTTCACCCCTCTGGGCCTCAGTCAGTGGCCTCCCAGTTTGGATGTCATTGGGCTCTATCCCATCATCCTGGTTCCTGTGATATACTTTTTTAAAAAATACATGTGTGCTGAAAGGAGAGCTGGCCAAGGCCGGCTTGATATTTTTCTCCCAGACTAGGCTTCTCTCTGCAGAGCTCTGGGGCCTGGAAGCAGGCATACACCAGCACTCTTGAACCTACATTAGGGACTTTGAGCAGATGCATCTTTGTGAATGAGCCCCTACGTGTGTTCGGGACAAGATGGGACATGGCAGCGAAATGTCAGCACAGGCCCCCATTCCATCTTCATGCTTCTTTTTGTTTTCAATGGAGCAAAATCAGACATTTCCAAGGGCATGGCAGACCCTTCTGCAATTCACTGATGGGAACACCTACTTCTGTGGAGACGCAAGGGGAGAGCTTGTTGGCTGTGAATCCTCATACCTGTAACAGGCTGCGGGTACTTCCTCAGGAGCCAGCTGAGAGAAACCCACTGCAGCGCTGCCCACTGTTGAATGATAGAGGCCCACTGGCACACAGCAGGCTTCATGGGGATGCCAGGCCCCATTTAGATCTCATCTGTTCTTAAGGGGAAATGGATCCGAATTTGCCCAGTTTTCTTCCCTCATCTCCCAGGTTTTTTTTTTTCCTCAAATCCCGACGTCTCAGGAGAGACCTAGCCCTGACACTTCTACTTAAAATCTTACCCATGCAACACACTCCTTATTCCCTCACCTTTCTTCATTTTTTCTGCATGGTACTTGCTATCATCTAATTTACTTCATATACTGGCAGAACCCTTTTAAATTTATTTTTGGTTGTGTTGGGTCTCCATTGTTGCACGGGCTTTTGCTCTAGTTGCAGCAAGCAGGGGCTCCTCTCTAGCTGTGGTGCGCAGGCTTCCCAATGAGGTGGCTTCTCTTGTTGTGGAGCTCAGACTCTAGGGCACACAGGCTTCCATAGTTGTGGCTCTTGGGTTCTAGACCACTGGCTCAGTAGTAGTGGCGAGCATGGGCTTAGTTGCTCTGTGGCATGTGGGATCTTCCCGGATCAGGGATCAAACCTGTGTCTCCTGCATTGGCAGGTGGATTCTTCATTCACCAGGAAAGCCCCCTTTTTTTTTGGCTACAGTTCAGTTCAGTTGCTCAGTTGTGTCTGACTCGTTACAACCCCACGCCCTACGGACTGCAGCACGTCTGGCTTCCCTGTCCATCACCAACCCCCGAGCCTACTCAAACTCATGTCCATTGCGTTGGTGATGCCCTCCAACCATCTCATCCTCTGTTGTTCCCTTCTCCTCCCGCCTTCAATCTTTCCCAGCATCAGGGTCTTTTCAAATGAGTTAGTTCTTCATATCAGGTGGCCAAAGTATTGGAGTTTCAGCTTCAGCACCAGTCCTTTCAATGAACATTACAACAAGGGGCATTCAGGAATCTCTGTTTCCCAGCTAGGGATGAAACCTGCATTCCCTGCCATGGATGCAGAGTCTTGATCACTAGACTGCCAAGGAAGTCCCAGCCCATTACATATATCACTAAAGGGCTTTGGAGTTTATTAGCCTGTTCATACACTATCTCATTTACTCACACGATCGCTTCTGTTTTTGCACACCCCGAAATTACCTAGCACAGTACCTGGCATCTGGTGGGTAGAATTCATTTTTCTGAGTAGTGGAAGGCAGGCAGGAGTGTCATTTTATAACAATGATGAGCCTCAGTGGTGACATGACTAGTTCAAAGTCATGTAGGTAAGACATGAACCCAGGCAGGCAGGTGGCTCTGCATTCCTAGGGAAGAAGAGCAGGAGCTCCTTCCCAGTGATGACCACACTTCAGGAAGACAAACTTTACTTTTGAAGGAGGAGCAAGAGCTTGGGTGTTGGGGATCTAGAGAAACTTGGGTTCAAATCCCAGGGCTGTCATTACTGGTGGCTGTGCACAAGTCCTCCAAGCCACAGGAGCCTCATTTTCTCTATCTGTAAAACGGACACATTGGTCCCTACTACACAAAGTCCTTCGGGTCATTTAGTCCAATGCCTATCACTGGGTGATGCTCACTACAACCCAAGCCCGCCCTGACCGCCTCAGTGACCTTCTGAATCTCTCTCCCATTCCAACACTGCCTCCTGTTTTCAATCGGACCAGGCTGAAATGTGTAGCTGTAACATCTGGGTGAGGGTGGAGAGATAACACAATAAATCATCCTCTCGTGCTCGCGCAGCATCCACAAGCCATGGGGCCAGAAGCCAGACAAGTGCAAGGTGCCAAGCGGGAGGAACGTTATGCTCCCACTGGGACACTGGGTACTGTCATGTTCTCCCCTCATCTCAGATCTTGGGAGTGCCTGGGTATATGCCTGAGGGGAAGAGAGAAAGCAAACACCTTATAGAACCTCAGGTTCTTTTGACCTTTTTCATTATTGAGGGATGCTTTGCCGGGCCCCGGGGACCAAAGGAAACCTGGGTCCAAAGAATTGGTAGAGGAATGGCCGTCATCGGGCAGGGCAGTCCTCCTGGGTTCAGTTAGGCAACAACTGAGCATTCAGCTCTTCACTGGTGTTCCGATCTGGGGGTGCAGTGACACCCCCAGCTGGGGAGACACACATTGCCTGGCAAGTGTCAGCTGAGTGGAAACCGGACGGATGCGTGTCAGTCTGGAGAAGACGGGAGAGGGAGGCTGCTGACAGATCTGGGAACAGAGCACACGGGCCTTCGAGTGGTATGAAGCCGGGATGGTTGAGAGAACTGAGGTGAAATGGTGGCACGCTGAAGAATTTTGGACTTGATCCTAAAAGCAGTGGTAAGCCACTGAGGTTGGGGAATAATGCAGTGTTTATGGCCCTGTACTGAACAATATTTTTGCCTTGTTTTCTCGTTTTAAAAAAAAAGTGGATTTTTCAATTCCATACCTGCCAAAATACATTCTTTTTTCCAGAAGGAGAAAATAAGGGAATGATAGAATATGCATTTACCTCCAGGATTAAATGTGCTAACAGATGCAAATTGCCTAGCATTCTATGTGGTCTATAAATGGTAGTTCCCTTATCTTTCCTCTGAATTCCATTTCACAAATTCTGCTATTCCGAGAGCACGGAAGGAGACCAAGTCTCCCTACAGACTAAAGATAAATTACATTTGAAGTACTCTGGATGGATGAAAAAACTGGAATTGGTTCATAAGATCAAAGAGTGATTATTTTACAAAATTATTATTCAAAGAGTGAGGTCCCCTGATCCAACTTATTACTTGATTTATAGAAATACAGTCGCTATTCAACTTTTTAGGAACACATTTGTTGCATAAAACAAGACGACATTTCACCATGTCAGAGCCCATGGCGATGTTATTCCTCACTGTGAGATTTCCATCTTTCTGGCCATGTAGTAGACATTTGAGTACTTGCGTGGTTGATTTAAATACTGGAATAAATCTGCTAAATCTCAAGTCAGGGGCATCAGTTCTGTAGCTCTCTCTTTAGACTTGTCCACATGAATTTTGATGGCATGAAAAAGCTTGTTCTCGATTTATATTTAGCTCATACAAACGCTGCTACACAATTATGTTGTAAGGAGGAATGCAGTGTTATCTTTAAGTTGTTATTATAGCGTTGCGAAAAGGTGAACATTGAGAATAACTATAAAGTAGTAGCATATTGTATTATTCATTTTGCTACTCTTTTCTTAAAAAAAACTGTGGTGCAGGGCCTGGAACAGACTGACACGTGTGGTAGGTGTATCAGTCAGGTTCTGTATAAGGAGCAGATGGTATGATCAAATTAGATCATTAGAGGAGGGTTTAATAAAGGGACTATTTACAAAGGTTTGGGTCAAGTGTAGGGAAATCATAGGGGTAGTGGAGTGTCCATAAAACTGAACACCAAAAAACTTATCCTTTTGAACTGTGGTGTTGGAGAAGACTCTTGAGAGTCCCGTGGACTGCAGGGAGATCCAACTAGTCCATCCTGAAGGAAATCAGTCCTGAATGTTCATTGGAAGGACTGATGCTGAAGCTGAAACTCTAATACTTTGGCAACCTGATGCGAGGAACTGACTCCTTAGAAAAGACCCTGATTCTGGGAAAGGTTGAAGGTGGGAGGAGACAACAGAGGATGAGATGGCTGGATGGCATCACCGACTCAATGGACATGAGTTTGAGTGAGCTCCGGGAGTTGGTGATGGACAGGGAGGCCTGGTGTGGCTGCAGTCCATGGGGTCGCGGAGAGTCAGACAGTACTGAACTGAGTGCAGTATCCAGGGGGCTCGGGATAACTGGGATCTTTACCATTCCTAGAGCTAAAAGTTGAAAGGGAGGGAGGAATTCCAGAACCCAGAAAGAGAGCTGTGTGGAAAGGGCTGCCTTGAGAGGGAGCAGTGACCTTTTATCAAAAGACATAACCAACCTGAGGCCATCTGGCAGGGAGGGAACCAGGGAAATAGATACATCACCCTCAGTGTCCTTCTGCCCTCCAGTCTGCTGCTGCCACCTCCCACCAGCTGTACCCAAATGGAAGCTAGAGTGTCAAGTCCATGGAGTCTGTGCGGGGGAGCATCCCAGGTCAGACAGTAGATCAGGAAGGGCAAATGGAAAAATATCTGGTACAGCGGGCTTCATTTCCAAGCTGAATAAATACCTGACATTTAAATCTTGATGTCTTAGACAATGAAACCTTTAGGGATGGCCCCGTGGCAGGAGGTTCAAGGTTATCATGTGTTTATTCTTTGGATCTACTGAACATTCTATAAAAAGTATTAAGCTGGACATTTTGAGAGAAGCCAGCTTTGACAAAAGCATCCCAGAAATGCAAGGAATTCTTTCTGATGCACGTATTTTTCAGAACACCTCCCCACCCTATCAAAGAAGCACTTGTTTAGAGCTTGGAATATACCTATGACCTTACTGGACTCAAAAGTAGATGCTGTTTCCCTCCCCAGAAATGAGCGAGTTCAGTTCAGGCAAAGTGCCCAGGTTCTGAATCTCATGGCTGGCAACTGGCAATTATGTTCCTTGCATGTTGATACCTTTTAGGTAGTGGCTGAATAGTCATTTTTCAGGCCAGAGGACCAGAAGTAGGTTTGTCAGTGCAGTTCTGGAAAATGGACTTGCTCTTGTGAATGGAGTCCATCGTGGTCTCACATTTTCTGATTCTGTGAAATCATCCCCTTCTTTAATGAAGTCCTCTTGGAAGAGGAGGGAATGGGTCTCCTTTACTGACATGACTCTGACAAGCAAATCAATTCGTTCCATTTGTTTCCTCTTTGAAAACAGCAATCCTCGAGCATTACATAATCTACTCTTCATGCCTCACTGGTTTGTTCTGTCCTCCTGAGGAATTGGCAGATGGTGCCAACGCGGAGACCCGCACACACGCCTCGCGAGCCTCATGGTAACAGGAGCGCTGATCACGGTGTCTGTCTCTTTGCTGTGGGTCCCTCGCTGGCATTTGTTTCCCTGGCTCAGTCTGCTCTTTAGCATTCCTCAGGCACCGCTGGCTTCTTGCCTGGGGCTCTCATTCCAAGATTAATTGGAAATACTGAAAGCAGATAAAAAGAGAACAGAAAGTGAAGTTGCCAGGGCAGAGAATTTGCTGCATCTCTTCTAAACGCCCTCCTCCATTAAAGTATGAAGCATCTTTGGCAATTTTAGCTCCAGACCTTCCTCACCCAGCCTGGTCCCCAGGTCCATCCTTGTTGCTGGGTTACACATAGACTGGGGATGGGGCTGGCTGTGTCAGAGTGGGTAGAGCAGAGATCTGCTTGATAAGGTCTCTGAATTTCTCTCTCTCTCTCTTGCTCGGGTGAGTCACATACCTGCAGGAATGATTGTTCCCCAGATAGGGCAGTTGCCTGGATCCGCCTTCAGGTCAGTGATGTCATCTTTGCTTAAGGAAAATTATCTCAGCACTCTGTAAGGGAAGGAGCTTCCCAGCAAGGCCCTGTCAGTGAAACCACAATGTTTAGATGTCCAGGTAAAGATGCTGCCTATGTAGCTCATCTAAAAGGGAACAAAGGCTTCTCGAGCATCCTGTGGTGGGTACAGTTCTACTGATATTAATACTTAGGACCGGAAATGAGCTGATATGCTCCAGTTGTGAAAATATTGAAATACTTACATATCAATTGGTAAATAGTTCTACCTTTGCACTTCCAAGTGCCTCACATCCTTCTGCTAATTTTTAAGTCTGTTGAGAGGCTGTTATTTTAGGTGATTGCAGGAGCAAGCTCTACCTTTCCATGCAGCCCTGTGAATGGTCATTGCTACTTTGTTTTCAACTGTGCAGAACCAGGAGGTCTGCTCGGGTGTCGAGCCAGGCTCAACTCCAACTGCCGCAGATGTAACCGCCCTGCTCACACACCGCACTGTTGGCTGACTCGAATTTTGGGTGGAACCTCCAGGCAATTAAAGCATAGAACCCTCCTGCCTGTGGGAAAAACATGCCTGGTCCGTAAAAGGTCACATGTACCTTTACGCTGGTTGGTCACTCAGGATCCAGGCTGCACATACAGATGACAGACATGATCTATCTGATGGAGGAAAACAAAGCAAACCATGTGGAATCTTCTTCGGTTCCATTTCCCCACCACGGAGTCCAAATAGAGGGAACTAATTTCTATGAAAACAACAAATGTTTTGCTGCTTTCAATTTGTGACTTGTTCACTCAATGTCAGGTGAGCACCTACTGTGCTCGGTCACCTTGCTAGACGCTGGATATCCAGTAGTGAATAAAACCCTGTCTCTGCTTTCATGGAACACACAGTCTAGTGGGGGAGATAGATAATAAAGGAGGCCAGCATGGTTGGAATGTCCTTAGGTCATCTCAACATGGGTTGCATTTCAGCTGATGGAAACTGTATGGATGTAATGGTGACTTCCGGTGTGTTGTATATGGAATGTATGTGTCTATGCTGCTAGAGTAGACAGCAGTGTAGGGGTGTGCCAGGGGTGTGTGGAAATTGTATTAAAGCAATAACACATGGCAGGGCAAGGGTGGGGGGCGGTGAGATCACTTCCCGTATCCAGTCAAGATCTCAGAGAGGCTGAGAACTGCTTTGGGTTAGGGGAAGACAAAGAGAAATGCTCTGAATGAGAATGATGGTGATCATATATTTAATACTTGGAGATCAGATAGGCTGTCCTTAAAAGAAAATGGTAACTTCTGACCAGTCATCTGTTCAGTTCAGTTCAGTCGCTCAGTAGTGTCCCCATGAATTTCCCTCATCTATGCTTTTTATCTCCATGAATAAAAAGAATTTGCAACCCCATGAATTTCCCTCATCTATGATTTTTTATCTCCTTTGCCCTTGAAACGAGGGAACAAGTAAACACAGAATTTGCTAGCTAGGAGGAGGGGTACAAACAAACTGCACCCCCAAAACCATGGATGGCTAATGGCCTTCATAGGAATCAGTTGGTGAAAATCCTGGCCTCACTGTCACAGCCTCTTCCAATGGAATTCAGTCCCCACTATTTTGAAAATCATAATTCATGTCCCTAAGACAGTCTGGTAGTTGGTTCTACTTGTCAGTGTTAATTATTTTTGCTCTGTCTGTCCTGCTTGCTTGATTTTTCTTTGTATTGAATTATAATTTATACACAGCAGGAGGTCTAGTTTCAAACGTGTAGTTCAGTGTTGACATCTGCATATATATTCTTATAATCCATCCACATCCCTTTTCATTTTATTTTAAAAATCTTGGAATCCTCTTAAGTGATGAACATTTGGGTCCAAAGGCAGATATCCAAAAAGGAATCCCCTATTCAGTTCACTGACTGTCCCCTCCCCGCTGACCACTTGAAAAAAAATTTCTCATCTAATCCTTTCTCGAGTTCCCCAATCACCACAGAGGACTTAAAGCCATAAGAACATTTTGTAATCCCAGCTTTCTGAAACCTAACAGAGAGATTTTGTCATCTGAAAACAAGGGAGAGATTAAGTACAAAATTTGATTCTGACAGTGGCAGAAAGGAGCCAGCTCGACAGGAAACGTCACGAGAATTAATCCGAGCACCGCTGTCCACCTTTTTCATGACTCTGAACATGACATAAGTTCTGGTCTGGGTGGAACAGTTTTTAAAGGAGTTTGCTACAGGGACATGACATCATCAGACCGAGGCATTTTAAATGAGAGATCCGTGTACATTTTAAAAACTTTGCCCTTAATCCTGCCTTACTCCTCTGAATGCATGCTGTTAGACATGAGACACCAAGACAGCTAAATACATTGTTCTCTCTAGACTAATGTGGTCCCAGACCCATCTTCTCTTTTTAACTGTCCTTTTGTCTTTCCAGCACTCCACAACGGCTCTTCTTTTGTATAACTTTCATCAAGGGTTATGCAGTCAAATAACACAACAACATATAATTAGTTAATAATTGCAATTTGTATAACATTTAAAGGCAAGTGGGAGGCTTTATGTGACAACGCTTTTAAAGCTATAAAAATATATATAATCCAAAAGGATTATTTAAAAAATTATTTCTACGTTGCAGGATACTTTGCAGTAACTATACTCCCACTAATGGCAAAAAAACAGAGAGGCAAGCCATATTTATTTTCTACATCCAGAACTTCCCATGTCTTTTAACAGTGACATTTCTGAAATATTTCCTGAATCTGACCTAGAGTCTACTTTAGTCCTTATTACCTCCCCATCAGACTTACAATCCATAATGAAAGGCACAGTGTTCTCTTAATTACTGCTCTGTTTCCAGTGCCTAGCACATGGTGGGGACGTGAGCATTTATGTTAAAGAAGTAGACCTAACTTCCTGGTCGGCCCTGCCTTCAGTGTCCTTTTAGTCTATTCCACAATGCATCATCATTTTCTTCAAAAACACAGTTCTGCTTATGTCCTATATGCACGCATAAAACCATCAAGGCATCTGTCCTGTCTGTAGAATAAAGGACAGATTCTTGACTATATCACATTCTAGAGCCTTCAGTTTGGTCCAATCACCTTTCCAGACCTCTCTTCCAGCCCTTATCCCTCCTCCCCACAAACAATTGATAGTTCCCAAACTCCTGCAGATTCACACTCCCAAGCCTTCACAGAAGCTGTCCCCCTTCCTTGGAATGACCTTCCTTTTACCTTCCTTATTCACCTGGTGGAATTTCACTTCTTCAAAATACAGCTCAAATGTCACCTTCTCTGATGCTTCTCCAGCTCCCTTAAGGGTTCTGCTTGGTGCTCCCACATAACCTAGCTTGTCCTGCCTTTATTGCATGTTTCCCATGATATTATAGCAGGGTTTATCCCTTTTTTATGTTTTTGCTTTTTTGTGTGTGCAAATTCCTGGAGAGCAGGAACCGAAGCTTACCGTGATTCTTTAGGAATCTCCTGACTCTGACCGCCCCTTCCTGCCTCCCCCATTTTCAGCCTAGTCCGAGTCACCCTCCTCCCTCACCTGCTCCACGCAACAGCACCTGGCCAGCTCACGCTGCCGCATCTCCGTCCAGGCGACGGACTTGCTGCGAAGCCACCAATGCTCCTCGAATGATGTAAACAACCAGGTGCCTCGTCTCTACCACAAACCTGCTAGTGGTGTCCCCTGAGACTTAAAAAACTCCCAAAGCCCTGGACTCTCCGGCCCCTGCCTTCCTCTCCAGTTTCATCTCTATCGCTCTCCCGCTTGCTCACCCCAGCCCCACTTGTCTCTGCTTCTCCAGGAATGTGCCAAGTCATTCCCTCTTTGGGACTTTCTTTCCTTTTTTTTTTACTTTTTGGCCACATCATGAGTCACGTAAGATCTTAGTTCTCTGACCAGGGATTGAACTCTCACCCCTGCATTGGAAGCTTGCATCTTAACCACTGGACCACCAGGGAAGTCCCCCTTCTTGGGACTTTTGACCTGTCTTCTCTCTGCCAGAAAAGTGCCGGCTCTGGATAGATGCCTGGCTTGCTCCCTTCCTTCACTTCGATCTCTGCTCAAACGTCTCCCTAGAAAGGGCCTTCCTGACTACAGTCTAAGGAAACACCTTCCATCAAGCCTTCCTCCCCTGCCTGCTTTACAGCTCTTCACTGCACTAGACGCCAGCAGTTGGTCACCATTAACCATCTGTGCATCTCCACTTGTACATCTGTTGCTAGGGATACGGAGTTTTTGTTTACCACCATGTCCCTGGTGCCTAACACGGTGCCTGGCAAACAGCAGGCACTCAAGTGTTTGTGGAATGAGTGGATGAATCTTTATATCCCAAGTGACTAACACAGCACCCGGTTCTAGAAGGATTTGTCAAGTGAATGTCCACATTAACAAATTTTACAAGTGGCATCATGGCCTCTGTCCAGGATAACCTAGGGTCTGAGGGCAAGTGTTTCATCCACTCGTCCTGTGAACGTAATCTTAATTCGTTTTATTTAAGATCATAAGTGATGTAACCAGTTTCTTCACTTTTTCAGAAATTGGTCGCTAACAGAGGTCTTGCCCAAGAATATTGAGGGAATTTCAGAAAGCTCATCAAGAGGGGGCACAGTGGGGATTTAGAATACCCTTCAGCCCACTGCTTTCGGAAGCTCTGGAGGGATTCGGATAAGGTACTTTATCTCCTGTGATTTATCCAGAATGGACATTGGTTGTTAATCCTGCCCAACACTGATTACTCTGAGGGCTGGAACAGGTAAGACACTGGCTGACCTGGGACTCAGAGAGAGTGGACATGGCAATGAGGCACCCCAGCCTGCCTCAGCATTTGTGCTCCAGGAACCTGAAGGCTTTGATGTGGCAACTCAGGCCCTCAGAGTAGGTGAAAGTGAAAAGTGAAAGTGCTAGTCGCTCAGTCACGTCCGACTCTGTGACCCCATGGACTGTAGCCTGCCACATTTCTCTGTTAGTGGGATTGGCTTCGGGGAACAATTTGCTGGAGAACAAAAGGAATTTCCCTCGTTCACTTTGGCTTCTGGGCAGCTGTTTTCCTATCCTGTTTTTCTTAAATCCTTGCATATGGAATGAGATGTTTGCATAGGCAAACAGAAAGGGGTGAACCCTCGGCAGGAGTGAAGTGTAGCTTATTGGCAGTCTGTCCTTCTATCCTTCTGTGGAGTTGAAGCTGTGATCAGACTTGCCCTGTTCTCCTGCATGGATGGGTTTTCCTGGTGGCTCAGCTGGTAAAGAATCTGCCTGTAATGTGGGAGACCTGGGTTTGATCCCTGGGTTGGGAAGATCCCCTGGAGAAGGGAAAGGCTACCCACTCTAGTATTCTGGCCTAGAGAATTCCATGGACTGTATAGTCCATGGGGTCGCAAAGAGTTGGACACGACTGAGCAACTTTCACGCTTTCCTGCATGGATGGCATCATCCATGTGATTTGGAGAGACCAGAACAGGGAGAGCCTGGGAGGTTCACACCCCATCCCTTCAAGTCTCTGGTATCCCATTACTATACAAGAGTGGGGGATGGGGCCTTATAAGGTGCAGAGGGAAGGGAACTTCCTGAACTGCACTTGCCGTCCTGCTGTGAACACTGGGCTAGGCCTTTTATGTGATAGTGTCATCAGATGTTACCGAGAAGTTAGTTATGATTATTATCTGCATTTTACAGAACAGGAAAACAAGGTTCAGAGAGGCTGATGACACTTGCCCAAGATACCCATGATGGTAAGTGGCAGAGCTGGGGTCTGAGATTCAAACCAGGCCTACCAGACTTCCTGCCTGCCTACCAAGAGCAGAAATTTCTTTACCATCTATACGGGCAAGAGGGCAGGAGGGGGACAAGAGCTGGAAGGGCAGCAGATGGGTCCTACCTGAGACTTGAGCATCACCAGACCCTGCAAAGTCCAGGTTACGCGGGTGCCACCTGGCTTCTCTTCGGTTCTGAGAACTGTCATCCTGGTCCCATTCCAGGGTACTGGGAATGGGTGAAGCTCCCATAGAGGGGAGCCGTTCCTTCCAGCAGTGTCCTTCCACGCCAGTCTGGCTCCGGGGTTCGGGGTGGCGGTGTCATACACAGCCTGCCTTCACCCTCCTTGCGTCTCGAGTTTACTTCCTTCACTTCTCTCGTCATCTTTTTGAAAGTTGTACCCCCTGGACAGCGCACCCCGCCAACGTTTCTGGAGGTTCCGGCGGTTGTGGGTTATCAGGAACCTCCGGGCGTGCTCCCAAGCACTGCCGGCGCCACCAAGGTCTGGGCGTCTCTGGGGCCCTTCGCCGAGCCCCTTCCCTCGCGCGTGCGACTCCGCGCCGCAGCGCCCCCTCCGCCGCCAGGGGCCGCCCGGAAGCGGGGCTCCTCGAGCGCGGGGCGGGGCAAGGGGCGGGGCGCGGCGGTACCTGGGCCGCCGGGGAGCCGGGGGTGGACTCTTCGGGGACAGCCGGCGGCCCCCCCAGACTCGCACCGCCAGCCGCCGGGGAGCTCGGGGCTCCGGGCGTAGAGGCTGCGCTGTCACATGGGCGGCGGCGACGGGGCCGCATTTAAGCGGCCGGGGGACGGCGCCCGCCTCCAGCGCGTCCTCGGGCTCGGCTCCCGCCGGGCGCCCCGCTCTCTGCCCGCCGGGGGCCCAGCGCCGCGCCGCCCCGCGCCGCCCCCGCCGGGCCATGCGAGCGCGGGCCCCGCCGCGATGAGCTCGCACATCGCCAAAAGCGAGTCCAAGACGTCTCTGCTGAAGGCGGCGGCGGCGGCGGCGAGCGGGGGCAGCCGGGCTCCCCGCCACGGCCCTGCCCGGGAGCCAGTGCTGCCCAGTCGCCGGCTGCCCGGCCCCTGCCCTGGCACGCCGTCGCCGTCCGGGGACCCCAGTTCGCGGAGGCCCCTGTGCCGGCCGGCGCCGAGAGAGGAGGGCGCACGGGGGAGCCGGCGCGGGCTCCCCCAGGCGCACTGCAGGCCCCGGGAGGCGCCGCCGGCCGCGGCGTCCCGACCTTCGCCGCCGTCGCCGTTGCCGCCGGCCCGCGGGCGGGATGGGGAGGAACGGGGTCTGTCCCCGGCGCTTGGCCTCCGGGGCTCACTGCGAGCCCCGGGTCGCGGGGACTCCGCTCCAGCCGCTGCGTCCGAGGCAGACCCGTTCCTCCACCAGCTGCGCCCCATGCTCAGCTCCGCCTTCGGCCAGGTAAGGGCCGCGCCTCCCACCCGCTCCCTGGAGAAGCGCTCGGGACCCTGCCGCGGCTGCGCGCCCACGGCCCTCCTCCCGCTGCCCGCGGCCCCCCAGGTCACGCTCCTCTGGTCCTCCCGCCGCCTGGCGCCCTATTCCGCGCGCCTCCTCCTCCCCCGTGCCTGATTCAGCACCCTGTGCGCTGTCCACGCTCCGGGCCTCTTCCGGGCCAGGCACCACCGCTTAGACTCCCTCCATCTGCCCGAACGGGCCAGTCTTGGAAGGGAGCGACCTCCACAAACCGCCTGGAAATTTGCAGGGGTCAAGGAGGGGTGCTCCGAGCAGGTAGCGCCAAACCCACTCTTTTGGCCTCTGACCGAGAAGACCAATGAATGAGCATGGAGTCTGGGGGTCAAGAGAGTTTGGGGTACACAGCCTTGTCAGGTGATGAGGGACCTTAGCCATTGCCTGTGGTGGCCCCAAAGACCTGGGAAAAGTTAGGAGAACTAAAAATATGAGAAAAGAGAAGTGTGTGGGTAGATATGGAGGGTAAGAACTATGGCTCAAACTGGAACTTTGAGGGTATTTCAAGGAGGTTGTCATCTAGGAATGCCACAAGGATGGCAGCGGGCAGTTGTCGAGTTGTGGGGCATAGAAGAACACCCAGAGAATCCTAGTCTGAGTTAGTATGCATTCTAGGGTCAGAAAGGTCGCTAAGGGGTCACGAGTGACTCGTTTTGTTTCTTTTCTCTCAAGAGCCCAAGCAACTGGGCACCTGCCCTTTAGATATGGCCCCTTAGTCATAATCCAGATCTACAGTTTGAGGCCGTGCTGCTGGGGAGAGAGGCTCAGCAGAAAGGGACCTGTGAACTCCCGAGCGAAGCCAGGATTTCCTCTAGTTCCAAGTCCATAATTAAGTCGAACTCGTTGGCACAGCGTGGACACCGTTCTGCGGCAGCCGAGGAGGGACGTAATGCATAGATGTGATCAGAGTGTTTGCATGGTGTGTGGGGGATGGAGGGTGGGGGCGGGCCTGTGCGTTTCTGTGCTGGGGTGTAGCGTAAAGAAGCCGTTTCAAGCTCCTGGCTTGTCAGGCTGGATCAGAACTCCAAGGAGGCCGTGTGTGTTTTGCTTCAGATGTGCACAGTTCCTTTTCAAAATACTACTCCGCTGCGGCTGATGCCGGTGGAGGTCTGACATGAAGGCGGCTGCACGTAGGCTCGGGTTGCGCGGGGCTGCGGTGGTGGTGTGATAGGGCAGCAGTCTGGCTTTGTTCCTGCCAAGAGCCCTCGTTAGTTGAGGCAGTTGGAAACAGTTTTTCCAGAGTAGAGATGTGGATGCAGAGCTGTGACAGTGCAGCACTGTGTTGACTGCGGTGGCTTCTGTATGACTGAGGGGGTGTCAGGTGTTAGGGCAGGAGTGGGCTGGCTTGCGAAAGGGATACTGTGCCAGTTGAATCGGTGACAACTGTTGGTTGCATTTATCAAGTATTTTTTGATCACCTATTTTGCCCAGGCGTTTGCTGGGCAGTATGGAGATGAAAGTAGAGAGGGTAGCAGGGCCCTGACTGTCTTGGAGATTAGCAGTCTAGAAGCTTGGAAGGGTAGGCCATTGAGGATCACACACTTTCTGGTTATTTAGTTTGTCAGTGATTCAACTTCATTCCTAGAAAAGGAGCCCTTTCTTTCCAACCTTGCAGAATTTGCCTGCCTGGGCCATTTGTGAGCACAGAGCACTTCAGCTCATGTGCTTTTCTTTCTTCTACTTTCTCAGTCATGAAATGAAGGCTGTTCTCCAGTCCAGTGTTCTGAAATGTCACCAGGGTCACCTGAGTCAGGAGGAGTTGGAAGGTCCCATCAAATATTTACTACCTCCCCTTGTGGAAGCTCTTGCCTCTGGAGCTGCCGACTTTCTCTTTAAAGCTGGGCGCATCCAGTCTGGGCTTCCTGCTGATGGCTGTAAGACATCTGCTCCAACAACAGCGACAACAACAAAACCCGGCCTGGGACTTTGTGTCAGAGTCTCCAGTCTCCTGCAAGAATTAGTCTTTCTGTCCCTTTTCTCTGCGTGGAGATTTCTGTCCTTAGGTCAGAACCAAGAGAAGGGAAATGAGGTTCTGAATATAGAAACTTTCAGATAGGATCTGCTTTGGGCAAAATATAGCCCTGGGGAAATATATTTTTCATGTCTCCCAAGTTCTTTTTTTTTTTAACCTTTGGTGAATCGCTTAACCTCAGTAAACCTATGTGTCCTTGTCTGCATATTTGGAATAAGCATAGTATCTCAGGTGGTGCAGTGGTAAAGAACCCGTCTGCCAATGCAGGAGACTCAGGTTCAATCTCTGGGTCGGGAAGATCCCCTGGAGAAGAAAATGACAACCCACTCCCGTATTCTTGCCTGGAAAATTCCATGAACAGAGGAATCTGGCAGGTTACAATCCATAGGGTCCCAAAGAGTCAGACACGACTGAGCACACACACACACACACATACACACACACAGTATCTCAGTGGGTTTGAGGGTGAATTAAAGGGGATATGAAGATATACACAGAGCTTAGCCTAGAGCAAGGGTCTATGGATGTTATTATTATTGTTGTTGTTTTTGATTTACTACCAAGGGCTGTGTCAGAACTTGTTTCCATTTGTAACAGAGTCAGGGAGAGCCAGGGGCCAAAGTGACCCTGAGGGTATCAAGATAGACTCCCTCACTAGGGGGAACAGGAATTAGGGTTCTCCCAGTGACCTCACAGAGCATCCTTACTGCCTGCAGGGAGAGCATGTGGTTTTGAGGCTAAGGCATGGAATGGTAGGTTGGGAGATAGAGCTGAAGATTCCTACTCCAGCAATGTCACTTCCCATTGCTGTGACCTTGGGCCTGTTATTTTCTCTCTCTGGTCTGGGTTTCTTCATCCAGAAATGAGACTAACAACAACAGCAACAACAACAACAAAAACTACCTTGCAGAACTCTTATGAGGGTTATACAAGGTTAAGGATACCAAACGCCTGGCTCAGAGTGGGTTCTGGAAAAGGGCTCGGGCTTCATTCATGTTATTATTATTATTAATAGAGTGATTGTCAAAATGAGGGCCTGCATAAGGTAGTCTGAAAGCTGTCTCTGAGCCAAGTGAGGAAGGCCACTAAAGGAAGGAGCTGAACGACCAAGGACCTTCCCTGGTATCCTCTTTGTGGCCAGCTAACAGCGCACCGCCCAACTGCCTAGAGAGAAGATGTGGTATCAGAAAGTAACTCAAAACAGGCGACTCTTGGCATTGGGTCTTGGAAAACTAATTAAAAAATTTTTTTTCGGCTGTGCAGCATGTGAGATTTTAGTTCCCTCACCAGGAATTGAACCTGCACCTCCTGCAATAGGAAGCACACAGTCTTAACCACTGAACCATCAGGCAAGTCCAGAAAACTACCCAAAGAATAGTCTTTCTGTTCCTTATTTTAAGTTTTGAAGGAAGCACCTCTTTAGAGAAGGCAAATATGAATAAAACCCATAGATCTATCTCATCCTTCCCCTTTCTCTAACTATAGGGACACCTCTTCCGATTTGAGTAGGCCAGCCCAATTCCTAAACTGCTTTGTGCATAACAGGATCAAAGATATTTAATGTATGAATGAATGAATGGTGGGAATCTCCAGCCTCTGGACTTCAGAGTTTCTTCGTTCCCATAGTTAAGATGAGGGAGACAGACCATGACAATTTGGGTCCTAACAGATTCAAGTGCACTAGGCCTGTGTGCCTAGGATGACGGCTTGGGTGTATTACTTACTCCTTCCCAGTCAGGTCGCTTCCTACTGCTCTCTTAGAGGGCTGGGAGCCCCTGTGGCCTTTCTCTGGGGCCTGGGAAAGGGGAAGAGAAGGCCTGTTTGTGGTTGACATAGATTGTGGATGATAGGAGTGTCTTGGTGTCAGTTTGTAGGTTTTGCAGAAGCAACAGTGGCATTTTAGATCTCTGTCTAGAGCCCAGTAAACAATGGCCAAAGCAGCTTCTCATTATCTTATCTCCATAGCAAACTGTGAAATGTAGCATCATCTCCCCCCATTTTAGAGATGAAGAGACAGGCTCAAGAGAGGGGAAGTATGTTGACCAAAGGTCCCAGAGTAAGTAAAAGGCAGGACTGTGCGTGCTGTGTCTCTCTCCAGTCTGCCAGTGCCACACCACACCGGCTGGTAGAAAGTCACACAAGTGTGTTTCCTGTTTGTCAGAAGTGTGCACAAAGCACCTCTCAGGTTACGACCCAGCTTTCCCCAAGTGTCTTAACACTGGGCTGCCATCCAAGTTCAAATGCTGGCGTTAGGACTGCTCAGGGCCCAAAGCCAGCCTCCCTCCTAATCAGGAATAATCAGCAACGGGTTTATCCTTCTCATCCCTCTGATCCTATTATCCCATTCCAGAACTCTAAGTGTGCCTTCCAAAGGCCCAGGCCTGCTGCCACAGTGCATAGTGATGGGAAGGTGGGGGCCATGCGATGTGCTTTGATCCTTAAGGAAGCCTCCACAATTCAGCCCTTTATAAAATTTTCTGCTGAAGTTCAAGCCATCTTCCTCATCAAGATCAGTAGCTACTCCTGTCATGCAGAACCACCACCACCCAACCTAAAATAGCTTAAGTGAGCTCTGGGTTTGAATCCTGAATCCCTTGCTTCCGTTAAGCCCCCGGGTTACTGTCGGCACCCCCTCTGATAAAGAAGGATGGAATTTCTTCAAATTAGGTGGACTTTTCCATAGAGGGAAAAATCCTGTCTCCTGTCTGCAAGGACAGAAGCATATCCTAAGGTTGACAAATGGGTGCTGTGCCATGGACTGGCCTGCAGAGGGCAGGAGTCACCAGGTCTGACCTAGTGGGGGCCCTGCTAGACAAGGCTGCTGGGCAGGGGAAGGGGTATCTTCCAGGTGCTTGGCACTGTGCCAAGCCCTTTGTAGGCGTGAACTCATTAACTCCTCATATGTCCTACCAGGGAAGGGTTATTAGAGTACCCGTTTTATAAATAAAGAAACCGATGCTCAGAAAGATGAACAAGTCCTCAAGGTCACATGGTTGGTAGGCAGCAGGGCAAGATTTGAACTCAGGTCTGTCCAACTCCGCATGCTGAACTCTTTAGATCAGTGGTTCTCAACACTGGCTGGAGGTTAGAATTATCTGGAGTATTAAACAACACCGGCGCCCGGGGCTCACCTACACCCATTCCATCAGCATCTTCAGGGAAGTTCCCCCGTGATTCTAGTCTGCAGCCAGCACTGAGAACCTGCCTGCTTCACCCTGTCCAGCCTTTTCATATATCCATCCATTTAGCTCATACGAATTGGGTTTGTACCTTACCTGGAGCCTAACTCATCTCCCCTCTGGGGTCGTGGTAAGCTCTAGCTTTTCAAAAGAGATTCTAGATTTTGTGTGCAAGTCTTTCCTGATCCCCCTTCACTAAGTCAGATACCTCTGGCTCACGTTCTCAGAGTGTTTGTGTTTCCCCTTCATGGCATTGACCTGAACCGTGATTCAGTAAGTTGATAGCTCTTTAGTATCTCCTGCCCCCCTGCTAGAATGTAAGCTCCCTGCAAGCAGTGAAAGTGAAAATGTTAGTTGCTCAGTCGTGTCCGACTCTTTGTGACCCCACAGACTAACCCTCCAGGCTGCTCTGTCCATGGAATTCGCCAGGCGAGAATACTGGAATGAGTTGCCATTCCCTTCTCCAGGGGAACTTCCTGACCTAGGGATCAAATCTAAAAGCAGGGACTGTATGTATCTTGTTCCTACAATATTCCCAGAGCCAAGCACATGGGACAAATGATACTTCCTCCTTCCATGTTAATAATTCCTCATTCCAGTACCTGTTCTATGTCACACACATCTTATAACCAGGTGAAACTGAGCCCTGCCAGGTGAGTGTTCAGAAGCCAGCAGAGCCAGGACTCATCCTAGGCCTCCAGACCCCCCTTTCATCTGAGTTCATTGCACTTCTCACAACCCTGCCTTCATGCTTTGTTTCGAAGAAACAGGTCTTTGAAGAAGGCATTTTTGTTGGCTCTTCCCATACCAGCTCCCCACCTACAAGTGTCTTCACTCCCCTTTCCTACCCTTTAGATGTCAACAACCTCTCCCCCACCCCAGGCTTCTTGTGTCCTCAGGGGGTGCCCCTCCTCCTCCATATCCCCCTCCCCAGGCCAAACCAGGCTGCTGAATGACTCCCCTGATTAAGCCATTCCATTGCCGTCACTGCACGGTTGTCAAGAGCCACCCAGGGACCTGCCTTCCCAGTTTCCTGGGAGCCGGCAGGAAATTGTGGCAGCTTCTGGTCAGCGTCCCTCACCCATCTATCCCTAACGGGGATATCCCTAACGGGAGCTCTGATCAGCCACCCAAAACTGGACCAAAAAAAAAAAGTTCCTGCGAAAGGACTCTCTCTGGACTGAAATTCTTAGAGCGGTGCGCGGAAGGGTTTTTGCATCAGGGCCCAGAAGAAGCTTGGCGTCCCCGCCTGTCTCTGGTGCCCCCTGCTGGGAAAAGCAGGGGTGCAGGGAAACGTGGATACAGACTCTCCTGGGTCATCTGGCTCCGGGCTGTAGGTCTCGATGGTGACATCTGAAGCTTGAGATGAATTCATATCAAAGCTGGAACCCGGAGGGACGAGGACGTGCCGGCTACCTAAAAAGTTCCATTCATAGGACCGTGACGACCCCTTTGCAAAGGGCGGCCTCTGCTCTGCGCCCCGAGGAAGCCGATGAAAGATGCTTTATTAGGGTCAGGCCGAGGGTTTGGGAGAAGGTTCGTCGCCCTCGCTGGCTCACGCCTGCTGGGCCAGCACTGCCTCCGTCAGGATCCCCTCGGGGCCAGCTCTTGATTTCCCCCGGGTCAGAAAGACCGCACACGGTGAAGGGAGCCAGCGGAAGGAACTGCTGTTGGCTCAACTGTGCTTCTCATCCCATTCCAGTGAGGAGGCAAGTGTGAAAAATGGAGCGTGATGGAGAGTCGTCACAAGATCTCCAGGGCCTCGACTGGAGCCGCCATCTCTCGATCTAGCTGCGATGGCCGGGGGCGATTAAGATGCCTGCTCGTCCCTGAGTGCATGTGTGCGTGAGAGAGAGAGGGGGACTGCACACACACGGTTGGGAGCTGCGAGGCCGCGTGGATTTGGGGGCCCAAACTAGCCTGCTTCCCCTTCTGGGTCTGCTGGCCTAATTCCCAGCCGCAGCTGCCATTCTGGGCTCCCCTCCCCGAGGCAATCTCCCTACAGATTTGACAGCGGGAGAGGAGGGGCAGAGGGAAGGGGAGTGAACCGGGAGAGGACTCGGCTGTAATCTCATGTAGCTGATCCCGCAGCCTTATCCAGCTCGGCTGCCCTCTGCCATCGGCTCTCCAGGCGATTTTCTCTGTGCCTGCACTCTCCCCTCCTGCCTTCATCTCCTTAAGAAAGTGTCCAGAAAGTTAAACCCACACACACGAACACACACACAATCCACCAAAAAAAAAAAAAAAAAAAATCAGGGAGCAGGAACAGGCAGACGAGTAAGAGAGCACGCGCGCAGGAGAGAGGGCTCAGCCGGTCTTGGAGGAAGCACGGCGCAGGCAGAGGGAGGCTGGGGTTGGCAGGGACCGGGACTCAGGTCTCTTAGCCCCCGGGAGCCTCCTTCATGGACCCAGGGATCCTGAGAGGGGCTGTCTCAGCTTAGGATGGGCAACTGTGTCAAGTCTCCACTGAGAAATCTCTCAAGGAAGGTATGTTTCTGGAGTTCTTAAGACCTGGGGTGGGAGATTGGGGCATCCTGCCATCTGTCGCAGAGGTTGGGGGTGGAGAGGGTGGACGTCTGAAGCTAGCTTCCCTTCCTGTGGGTTCTGTCTAGGGCCGCTTCCCCGTTCCTGCCTCTGCATTCCCTCCTATCACAGTTGTCTGTGTCCGGGGCTGTGAGCTGAAGTTGGGACTTAGAGCTGCATGGGGGCCTGTGTTTGGAAATTTACATAAGATTTAGGAAAGAAACCGTGTAGGGTCCTTAGGATGTGCATGGACAGACTGTCTCGGGATACGCAGGATGAGAAGAGGGTTAAGCTGGACTTTGACCATGCGCTGCTGGTTCTTTCCCAGAGGTAGAGGAGGGGTTTGCTCATCTCCTCTGAGGGACTCTGATCCTCTCTGGTGGTCTCTAAGTTCTTCAGAGTTGTGGGTTTTGAAGTAGATCCCATTGTTACTGAGAGGAAACAAGCCGGACATCCCCTTCTACCCTTGAGAATTCTTGAGTCAGAGGCTCACAAATAGGACCAGTCTGTCTCAGGGCCCCAGGGTTGTTTCCATCGAGAAATGGAGTATACAACAAAGGTGTCTGTCAATTGCGTTCTGTAGTGGATGCATTGCTTATACACCAGGATAATATCCTTTTGCAAGAATCCCTTTTGGAAAGCAAATAATCACCTTCAAAGCATCTTTCCTGCAAGCCTGGGCTTATGTCTGTAGGATCTTGCTTTAGGTGGGCTCTGCCTGTATTTCTGGCCCTCTGTAGTCAGGCCGTAGAAGAAATCCATAGACATTTCGTAAAGGAAGAAGAAATATGAGGGATGGTTTCCTCCAATTCTTTCATTTTCCAGAAAAGGAACTTGATTGACACTCAGGTTAAGTGACTTATCCAAGGTCTCAGGTTAGCTAATGGCTCCTCCACCCCCAACGCCTTCCTACCCCCTCTGTTAGTTTGACAGACCTCAATTTAGGACATTGCAGGCTTTTCTGCTCATCTTCTTCCTCATTTAGCTAAGCTGCTCACATCAAACTCCTTTTAATCTTCGCTGTTCCTTGGATCTTTCTGAGGGTTGACTGTTTCTTCTGTGCACATCCCCACCCCCAGTCATCTGTCATCTTAAAGGAGAGTTCTTTGCATCAGACGTGGCCTCCACACTGTTGCAGAGAAGTAGAAATGGATCTGAATTAGTCTAGAGGACCATCGGGCGAATGCCCTTTCCCTGAGTTCTGTCCAGACCTTCAAGAGGTGAACTCAAGAACAAGAGCTGTCCTCCTGTCCTACCCCGCCCATGACTCAGACTTCTTAAGTCTCCTCTTTCTAGTCATGTGAACTTGGATAAATTATTGACCCCTGCTGGGTCTCAGTTCCCTTGTCTATCAAGTGGAAATACTAACCTCTACCTCCTAAGGTGATTGTGGGGCCTAAAGAAAGAGCTGGGATCACTGCCTGGGATGCAGTACTCAGTATATGTTAGCTAGTGTTAATAGCATCATAATCATAATTTTATGATTCTCAATCATAAAATCATATCATCACAATCATAATCATAATTTTCTGAGAAAAGGGATGAGGAAAAGGAAATAGGAGAGGTTTTGAGTCCATGGAATAAGGCAAAAATCATAATAGGTATTGAATTCAGTTTTGTTTTTTAAAAAAATAATAGTAAACATTGCTTTTTCCTGGATATCTACAAGATCTCCAACATCTGTTATCTCATTTGCTCTTTTCCACTGAGTGGTTCTCTTGGCTATTTTCTAGAGAAAGGAACGAGACTCAAAGATAAGAGTGTTCCTGAGGTGCCACAGCTGACTGGGAGCAGGGCTGAGATGTAAACCCTGATCTGCGTGAATCCAGAGTGGGGGTTTTGTTTTTAATTTTACCTGTCTCTCTGTCTCTTGCTGTCAGAAATGTTATTCATAGATTCGTGAACCTGACCTTACAGGTCATCTTAGTCTAAATTCCCACTCGCTGGGCAGTGCCCTCTCCCAGCACATCAAGTGCTTCCTCACTCAACTCCTCCTTCGTGAATACCTTCGATGAGGGGGAGCACGGTCTTGGCTGGCTTGTGTTGTTAGAAAGCTGTTAGGTCAGGAGGCGTGCTGGTTCCTCCTGTTGCCCTGCCACACTCAGGAGATGTCCCCTTGGTGCCAGGAAACATTGTCAGCCCATGGGCCTCTGCCCATTTGGCTTCCTGAGTGGTGACCAGGAGTTGGTGATGGAGAGAGGCGGCCTCCTCCAGACTCTGAGCTGGGCAGGACCGGGCTGTCAGGTACCATCACTGGCCAGGGAAGAACAGCAGCCTCCTGGGGCAACTGGGTGCCAGACTGGGTTAAGATCAAGAGATGCAGTGGAAATTCCCCAACCATTGCTGGTTCTTGCTTCGTGGGAGCAAATTTTTCTCTGTCCTCCTCACTTCTTTCCTGATTGGCAAATATTCTCCCACTTCTTCTGCAGCCAGAAGTAAATGCCTTCTGGCACCCAGCATCTCTCAAGTTGCATCATCATCATCATCGTCATCATCGTTGTCATCATCATTGTCATCACCATGGCAACTCCACATATTCAGCTCTCGCCATGCTCTAGGCACTGCGCAACGGCTCATGTGCCTCTCACAGAATCCTGTGAGTGGCCCTGATCACCCCTCATTGGACAGAGAAGGAAACCAGAGCCCAGAGAGGTGAAGTGGCCTGCCCAAGGTCACACAGCGAGCAAGTGGCAGAGCCAGAATTTGTCCCCAAGACTGTGTGAGTCCAAAGCCAGTTACACTCAAGCTCCTCTCTGAGTTCCCTGCCGCCTGCTGCCTCCTCCTCCTGGGTGTGCTGAGCTTAGCCAAGTGAGTGAGAGTTAGCCAGAAACAAAAAGGCTGATTCTCTGCAAATATCTCCCGAGATTATTTCCTAGGGCTTAACCACAGTTGACTCCCTGTCTCCCTCTGTCCAGAAGGTCTCTCTGGGCCTTCCCTCGCTCTAGCCAGGTCCCTGCAGCCTGTGTGAGTGTGGCCGAGGCTCTGAACCTCTTTTGGTCATCAAACCAGAATGGACCCTGATCACCCCTCAAGTTCTAAGACTACCCAGGGTGACCCTTATTGCACTCCCTGGACTCGAGCCTTGCACTGAGGTCCCGTACCTTGGGTCTGTGTGGTTGCTTGCCCTTATAGGAACCAGAATATTGCTCCTTCCTCTCTAGGCCTGGAAGAAGCTTAGAAGTTGGACAAGAGTCTAGACTGCAGCCCCACACTGTGGGGCTTTGAGGAGAAGGAACATGAGGATAGGCTGAGATATGGGAGATTGCTCCACTTGTCCACGTGGGAGGACAGGCTACCCCTCAGGCCTTAGCATCTTCTCCTGAGTGTGACCTCCTTGGAGCTGGAGGGAACTGGCAGGAAGAGGATGCAGCAGAATGGATGTGTGGGACATGCAACTCTGGGGTCCTTGGACAGAGGCAGCCCTCTAAGTTTTCACTGCTCTTTCCTTGGAAGGTTTGGCTCCAGCTCCTCACTCTGGGGGTGGAGGCATCTGAGCTGGGGGCTGAAGGCAGACCACCCCGACCTAGGGGGATGTTGGGCATCCTGGTGGGGAGGCTGGGCTAGGAGAGAATGTTGTGTCTGGACGCTGCTATTGTCCTAAGGGGACGGTCTGTGGGCAGTGCTGACTTTTTATAGCTGCATGGGGACCATCAGGGAGGAGGATGGGTTGGCCGGGTCCAGGGAGTACGGCTATATTTGGTCAGCACAGAGGGCCCCTGCCTCAGCCTCCAGAGGTCCCTGGACCAGGCATGGAGCCAGCGAAGGTGGGAGGGACGAGGAGGATTGCTGATGGGAGACAGCAAGCTGTCTTGAGGCCGCAAGCTGGGTGGAAGCTGACCCACAGAAGTGCTTTGTTTAGCCCACCCAGTGCTTTAAATCGGAAGGTCTGGCAACACCAGGCTGGAGTTATGTCATGCTGTCACTTCAGAGGGGACCCAGAGCATCCATCTTACCCAGGCCCCGCCTCTCACACCTGCCTGCTTTATTTCTGTTTGCCATGGCCCCTGTGTCGGCAACCTCTGATCTCGCAGACTAGCTGAGCCCATGCTCTGCTGCCAGCTCTGATGGTCCTCGCTACCCTCCAGTGGGTTCCAGCAGGGGTAGGATCAGAGGTCCGTTGGGGAACTTAACCCTGAGGATTGTGCTGGGATGTTGGGAGCATCTTGGGAAAGGACATTATTCCCTGAATGAACAGAAGCCTCCTTCTGCCTGCTCCTCTCTCTGAGCTTCTGTTTGCACACGAGGGTGTGTTTCTGTGCACGTGTGTGTGTGTGTGTCTGCAGGTGTGCCGCACAGTGGGTATCACACCCAGCTCTCCTTGGAGCATCCGTTTCAGCCAAAGATCCGGGACTCCATCCGTTGGACCAGTTTGCCGCCTGTTCGCCATGCATCCGAGGGCTCTCTGCACCCTGGTGTTTGCCTCTCAAGGTCTTCTCTTGAGAAGGGCCCCTTCTAGGACTGTGAGCCAGGCTGGGGCCCGGAGGACTCAGCTAGGCCAGAGAGGTGACACCTTGCCTCTGTTTTGTATTTGCTTGGTGCTGGCTGAAGATGCGCCAGGAGGAGACCAGCTACACGGTGGTGCAGACAAGCGAGGAGGGCCTGGCAGCCAGCGGCGAGCTCCCCGGACCACTCCTGATGCTGGCTCAGAACTGCGCGGTCATGCACAACCTGCTGGGCCCGGCCTGCATCTTTCTGCGTAAGGGCTTCGCGGAGAACAGGCAGCCTGTACGTAAGTTGGCCCCGGTGGAGCCGCGTTCGACTTGGCTTCACGGGGCGTGAGGAAGGAGGTTCTGGGAAGAAGAGGGGCTCTGTACACAGTGGTGTGCATCCCCCGGCAGACGCACCTCACGCCCTCAGCTTGTGAACCTTACCCCCAGAGTGTCCCACTCATGGCTGCAGAGCCCTGGTGAGTCCACATCCACCAGCAAAAAAATAATAACAGCAGCTATAGTATTGTTTGGGGTTTGGGGGTTTTTTGTTTTTTTGAGCACTTAATATGTGCCAGGCACTGTGCTCAGTGCTTTGGTGCTTAAGCCTCAGAGCAACCCCAAGAGGTAGGTACTATTATCCTCCCCTTCTGCAGATGAAGAAATTCAGTTGGAGAGTGTAATATGCTCAAAGTAACAGCTGGTGGGCATTAACGGTAGGATTCAGACTCAGGGAGCCTGCCTCAAGGGCCCCCTGTGTTCTGAACAACAGTACTGAATACACGGCACCAACCACTAGAACTTTCTATGATGATAGAAACATTTCTCCAATCAGTACGGCCCTCCACAGTAGCCACTAGCTCTTGAAGTGTGGCTAGTGTGACTGAGGAAGTAGATTATTAATTTTCTTTGATTCCAGTTCCAATTTAAATAATCACATGTGGTCACTGCCTTGGAGGGCCTCTCGTACGTATCTGAACAGTCACAGAGAGGAGGGTACTGATGATGTTACAGATTCAAACACTGGTAGGTTTATTGAATGGTGGTGGTTGAGTTGCTAAGTTGTGTCCAACTCTTGCGACCTGATGGACTGTAGCCCGCCAGGCTCCTCTGTCCATGGGATTTCCCAGGGAAGAATACTGGAGTGGGTTATCATTTCCTTCTCCGGGGTTTATTGAATGCCACCTGCTAAACACTTTATGTATCTTGCCTCACAGATGCTAACAAAGACCTTGTAAGGTGGTTTCTGGTATTAACCCATTTTACAGATGAGGAATCTGTGGCTCATACAGTGGAAGTGACCTGTCCAAGGTCCTACATCTAGGAAGCAGCAGATCCCGGCTTTATCCTTGAGTCCATCTGACTTTAGAGGCCAAACTCATCCCTCGACTGCATAAGTTGGGGAGTGAGGACTGTGGTGGGCTCTGTTCCCACCTGACCCCCCGAATCGGTGTTCGTGGTTTCCCTGTCATGTCAGTGAGCATCCCTGGCTCTGCTCCACATCCCCCGCCACTCTGCCCTGGGGAGCGTGTGATTCGGGGAGCGTGTGATTCAGGGTCCAGCCACCAGGACTCAGCCGGACCAGCTCCGGCCACAGGCACACGCCAAGGGATACTGGCTTTTCTGCACCCTGGTTCTGGGTTTACAAGAAGCAGGGAGGGGGTTGCAGAGCTGATCCTGGAGTTGTGAGAGGCTGCAGGGTGGGAAGGGACTTGTCACCTGTCCCAGTGAGCATACCCTGCATGTGTGTGTACATGCATATTCTCACTGACGCTTTCACTTATGGGGGGTACCAGGCATTGTGAAAAGCACCCTTTGTGGTCACTCAAGATCCCAGTCTGACTAAGAACAGCTAGTGGGTGATAGAGGTAGGAATAGGTAGGTGTTAGAGAGAGTGACAACCCCTCTGTGTGCATGGTGACAGGCTTTTTAAGTGGAAGTCCTTACAATCATCTCACAGAGACAGACAGCTTCAGCTAGCAATGCTGCTAGCAGGACCTGGGAGCCTGCAGGCTCCTCGTGCTAAGCTCATGTACACTCTCAGCATGGTCCTGCCATGTCCAGCCCCCTCCGAGAGCCGAGTCCTTCCTGTGCAGCTGGTGGTCCTGCAAAATGTTGCTCAACAGCCCCTTTCTAGAAGATTCCCAGGTTTTCTGGCACTGGGATCCCTTGCCCTGGGGCCAGTTTAGAGCAGGTGGGCAGCAGCTTCTCACCTGCCCTGGACCAGTGGGCTAGAACAGCCTGTGTGCATAGCTATGGCACGCCAACATGTCTGTGTCCCTGACTGGTTTACCCTCCCCTGGTGTGCGCTTCCTCAGGGCGGGCACACCCTGCCCCTTTGGGCAGGGAGCTGTGACATATGGGCAGGATGAGCCCCGTGGACCAGTTTTGGAGCCTGCTAAGCATGTCCAGCTGGGCACCGCATCTATTTCATGCCAGTCTGTTTCCCTCCTGGGCAGGCCTGGGGCAGCTGGCACATCACCAGCGGAGCCTGCCCCCTGCTCCCTCCGGGCCTGCTCTTTGGAGACTTCTCTACCATCTGTTCGTATACCTCACCCTGGGGCTTCCTTGACTCCCCAAGGAGACCTGGGCACTGCATGAGGCTGGAGACGTGTGCTTTGGACCCTGGCAGCCACCAGAGGCGCTGGCAGCCCCCAGGGTCCTATGCTGTGTCCTGTGATGGGGCGAGGTCTGCAATGGGGGCCCAACTGGAGAAGGTGGGGCGGTGCCCAGGAAGCAGGGCGCAGTCCTAATCCTGCCTCCACTCCCTCTGCTCCTTCTCTTCCTCCCTCTCGTGTGTCTGTCTGGACCCCACTTTCTCTCTCCCAGCCTCTTGCTTCTCCCGTTGCCCCCCGCTCAGCCCCTGGTTTCTTCTCCCCCACTCTTCCTGGTTTCATTGGGTGTGTGTGTGTGTGTGCGTGCTCAATCGTGTCCGACTCTTTGCGACCCCATGGACTGTAGCCCTCCAGGCTCCTCTGACCATAGAATTTTCCAGGCAAGAATATTGGAGTGAGTTGCCATTTCCTTCTCCAGGGGATCTTCCCGACCCAAGGATTGAACCAGCGTCTCTTGTGTCCCTGCACTGGCAGGCGGGTTCTTTACCAGCTGAGCCACTGGGGAAGCCCTTGGTTTTATTGAGTAGAGCCCTCTTCTGCCTGTTGGGATCCTCCCAATAACCCTATTTTATTTACAGGTTTTGGCCAAATCAGCTCTGTTCCCTGACCACATGCTTGTGTCTGGAATAAGGAGTTAGGGGTGCAGAGGTTCTGGGCCCAGGTTGGAAGAGGCTTCTGGCTCCCTGGCCTCTCCCATGTTGTGGGACGGGTAGGGCTGCACTTTTCCCCTCCAGGACATGGTCCAGGCACACCTCCATTGCTGCCCATCACCTCCCAGCCAGTGCCTGCTGCCACTGGGACAGCCCTCACCTGGGCACTGGATGACTTCCAGGCCCCTCCTGGCTGCTCATGGCACATGTTCTTTTGTTTCAGGACAGATCTCTGCGGCCAGAGGAGATTGAAGGTGAGACCTGGCCTCTTAGAGGAGGGTGCTGCTCAGCCATCCAGGAAGATGAGGGGAGGGAAGTGGGTGGGAAGAGGGACAGAGACATCTCAGCTTCCTGTGAACAGAGCCTGGTGCAGGGCCGGGCATCCTCTGGGGAGCCGGCGTTGGAGGAATGCATGAGTCAGTGGGCCCCTCAGGGCCGCCTCTGCCCCGGAGGCTCTGCGGGTCCTCCCCCCACACCACGTCCATCTTCCTTCTCTTCCCCAGAGCTCAGGGAGGCCTTCAGAGAATTTGACAAGGACAAGGATGGCTACATCAACTGCCGGGACCTGGGTAACTGTATGCGCACCATGGGCTACATGCCCACCGAGATGGAGCTCATCGAGCTGTCTCAGCAGATCAACATGAACTGTGAGTCCCTCCGCCAGGCACCCCCTTCCCTCCCCGGCCTCACCCTTGCTGTCCTCTGCCTGGGTTCAAGTTCTGAGCTCCCCCTTCTTCCTAGCTCTCTGACCTGCAGGCAAACCACTTACCCTCCCTGTGCCTCAGTTTCTTCACCTGTAAAATGAGGGGTGGAACGGGGAGTTAACTGGGGGTATGTTTATTTATTGTTTTTTCTTGGCTTATTTATTCATTTATTTTTGGGGGAAACCGCTTTATTGAGATATAATTCATATATCATAATTTGACTCACTTAAAGCATTCCCTTCAGGGACTTCTGTGTGGGTCCAGTGGTTAGGACTCCTTGTTCTCACTGCAGGGTGCATGGGTTTGATCCCCAGTTGGGGAATTAAAGTATAGAATTCAGTATGTTTTAGTATATTCAGAGTTGTGCAACTATCACCCCAATCAACTTTAAAATATTTTCATGTCCCCTCCACCAAAGAAGTCCTATACCACTTTGCCATCACCCCCAAGTCCCTTCCCAGCCCTGGGAAACCATTAATCTACATTTTTTCTAAGCAGATTTGCCTATTCTGGGCATTTGTTTTTTTTTTAAGTTGAAGTATGGTTGATTTACAGTAATATATTAGTTTCAGGTGTACAACATAGTGATTCAGAATTTTTATAGATTATACTGTGTTTCAAGTTATTGTAAAACATTGGCTCTATTCCCTGTGCTGTACAATATATCCCTGTGGCTTTTTTATTTTACACAGAGTAGTTGACATCTCTTAATCCCCAGCCTCTATGTTGCCGCTCCCCCAACACCCCTTCTCCTCACTGGTGACTGCTGGTTTGTTTTCTGTATCTGTGAGCCTGTTTCTCTTTAGGGGACGTATTTTATTTTTTAAAAGCTTGTTTATTTGTTTTGGCCGTGTTGGGTCTTTGTTGCTGTGCGCAGACTCTCGCTGCGTTGAGCAGGGGCTGCTCTCTGGCTGCGGCGTGTGGGCCTCTCACCGTGGTGGCTTCTGTTGCAGAGTGCGGGCTCCGGAGCGCGAGCTTCAGTAGTCGTGCACACGGCTCAGCTGCCCCACGGCAGGTGGGACCTTCCCAGACCAGGGATCGTGTCCCCTGTGTTGGCCGGCGGGACTCCCAACCACTGGAGCACCAGGAAAGGAGTCCCTAGAGGATATTCTAAACAGTCCGATAATCAATACCTGGCGCTCAGTAAGAGTTGAACAGAGGACGCTATCGTTATTACGTTTTCCTCTGTCTCCCTTTGGGTTCTCCCAGGAGCAGACCAGGAGACAAGGGTTTGAGTGTGGAGCTTACTTAGGAGGGGAAAGGCAAAGTCGGTAGAGAGTAGGGAGGCGGGAGGGTGAAGACAGGGCGCCAAGGTGGAAGGCACTCGAGGGGCTGCCCCTGCGGGTGACGGAGCTTAGGGGGCTGGTGTCGAAGGCCCACTGCGGAGCTGTCTCTCGGGCTGGGTATTTCTACCCCCAGCTCAGTCACTGGCTGAAAGTGTTGTGAGCAGGCCCCGGGGGCAGCTCTCCATATTTCCACCCTCTGAAGGCTGATTGGGAGGTGAGTCCCACTTGCACAGTGAGGGAGAGAGCGGGGCAAGTGGGCGAGTGGGCCGGGCGCTCACGACTGCCGCTTCCCTCTCTTTCTGCGCGTTTGTCTCTGTCTCGCTCCTGCTCTGAAATTCTCCGCCTATCTCTGTGACCTCGTGTTTCTTTCTCCCCTCTGTACCCCTGTCCAGTTCCTGACTTGTTCCCTTGGTTAGCCCCAGCTGCTCCTCTGAGCTGCTTTGTGGTGACCCCCCTGTCCATGGTCATGCCTCTGTCCTCGCTCAGCCTCTGCTTTTACCCTGGGCCTGTCGCGGGGAAGGTCAGGAAGGGCTGGCAGCTCCCCTGGTTGTCTGGTTAGAGGTGGGCAGCGGCTAGATGGATGACCCAGCCTGTTCTTCTGTCCCCAGTGGGTGGCCACGTGGATTTTGATGACTTTGTGGAGCTAATGGGACCTAAACTCCTGGCGGAAACGGCAGATATGATTGGAGTAAAGGAACTGCGAGATGCCTTCCGAGAGGTAAGTGGTGGACAGTGGACAGGCAGGGGCGGGGGGACTTGTTAGAATTCCCAACCTAAAAGGAAACTGGACCTTCGGATCCCACCCCAGGGGAAGAAGCTTGGACAGAGAGGCGCTCTGGGGAAGGGGGGGGAACAATGACGCTGAGGAAGGGGTTCAACCTTGGGATCTGCTTCTGACAGTCTTTCTGTTGTAGCTACTCTTCCCTCCTTCGTGCCCTCTCTAGTTTGACACCAATGGTGATGGGGAGATAAGCACCAGTGAGTTACGAGAGGCCATGAGGAAACTCCTGGGCCATCAGGTGGGACACCGAGACATAGAAGAGATTATCCGGGATGTGGACCTCAATGGGGATGGACGAGTGGACTTTGAAGGTAGGCGGGTCTCGAGAGTGGAAGAAGAACCAAGACAGGAGTAGGCACCCACAGAGGGCACCCCTCCACATGCGTGTCCATCATGCAGTCATCGGTCCACCCCAGCTTTCCATCCCCTTACCCTCCCGTCCTTCCACCCCTCTAACCATTGTCTGTTCCTACACCCTCCATCCATCCATCTTTCCAGGTTTCTCTTTCCACGTGTTCATCTGTCTGTCCTGTTTCTGCCAGGTGCCTGTTTATCCACTAACAGATCTCCAGATAATTATCCTTAGAATCATGCCTGTGGCCAGGCATCTGTGCATTCTTCTGCACATGCGCCCACGCCTCCATCTACCCGGGTACCTCCTCCCGCCTATCCATGCCTCTGTAACTCTCCACATTCACTCACACATTTATTCTCTACCCATCCGCCTGTATCTCCACCCATACTTCCATTGATCTGTCAGTTGTCTGCACAGTCCTTTCCCCATCTGTATCCATCTAATGATCCATCTGTCCACTCCTGTGTCCCTCTGCCCCACCCATCTCTTTCCAAGTCTATTGGTCCACCTTCTCCTGTATCCATCCATGGAGGTATTTTCTGAACACCACATTCCTCAACCTGACACTCAGACCCCTTAAGATCTATCCACAACTCACCTCTCTGGCCACAGCTTTCACCATTCCTTCACTCACACTCCACCTTAAAACCATAGGTGATCCAAAAGCCTGCCAGGCTCTCATTTGATTACACTGTTCTTTTTGTCAGGATGCTTTGTATTCTGTTCTTCACTGGGGCTAAAGTCTGTTCCATCTTTAAGACCCAGCAGTGGGGCCACTTCCCTTGGTCCCCAGACTGAGCTTCCTCTTTTCTGGGCTTTCACAGCACCTCAGGCTTACCCTCGTTCTTCACACTGGCCCTTAAGCGCTAGTTATATCTCCATCAATTCTGAACTTTTGGAGAAAAGAGGAGCCCTACTTTCTTTATCTCTGAGATTCCCACAGAACTCAGTACCTGACACATAGCGAATGCTCAGTGAAAGTATTTTTCAGTTCCGTTCCGTTGCTCAGTAGTGTCTGACTCTATGCGACCCTGTGGACAGTAGCCTACCAGCCTTCTCCGTCCACGGGATTCTCCAGGCAAGAATACTGGAGTGGGTTACTGTTTCCTCCTCCAGGGGATCTTCCCGACCCAGGGATCGAACCCACGTCTCCCGCATTGGAGGCAGACGCTTTAACCTCTGAGCCACCAGGGAAGCCCGAAAGTATTTTTAAAATAGTAATAATCATAATTAGTGATCATCTCTAACTGTACATGCTCTATGCAGTCAGCAAAAACAAGACTGGGAGCTGACTGTGGCTCAGAACATGAACTCCTTATTGCAAAATTCAGACTTACATTGAAGAAAGTAGGAAAAGCCACTAGACCATTCAGGTATGATGTAAATCAGATCCCTTACGATTATATATAGTGGAGGTAACAAGTAGATTCAAGGAATTAGATCAGATAGACAGAGTGACTGAAGAACTTGAACAGAGGTTCGTGACATTGTACAGGAGGTAGTGATCAAGACCATTTTCAAGAAAAAGAAATGCAAAAAAGCAAAATGGTTGTCTGAAGAGGCCTTACAAATAGCTGAGAAAAGAAGAGAAGCAAAAGGCAAAGGAGAAAAGGAAAGATATACCCATTTGAATGCAGAGTTCCAAAGAATAGCAAGGAGAGATTAAAAAAAACTTTCCTCAGTGATCAATGCAAAGAAATAGAGGAAAATAATAGAATGGGAAACACTAGAGATCTCTTAAACAAAATTAGATCCCAAGGGAACATTTCATGCAAAGATGGACACAATAAAGGACAGAAATGGTATGGACCTAACAGAAGCAGGAGATATTAAGAAGAGGTGGCAAGAATACACAGAAGAACTATACAAAAAAGGTCTCCATGACCCAGATAACCATGATGGTGTGATCACTCAGTTAGAGCCAGACATCCTGGTGTGTGAAGTCAAGTGGGTCTTAGGAAGCATCACTATGAACAAAACTAGTGGAGGTGATGGAATTCCAGCTGAGCTATTTCAGATCCTAAAAGATGATGCTGTGAAAGTGCTCCACTCAATATACCAGCAAATCTGGAAAACTCAGCAGTGGCCACAGGACTGGAAAAGGTCAATTTTCATTCCAATCCCAGAGAAAGATAATGCCAAAGAATGTTCAAACTACCACACAATTATACTCATTTCACACGCTAGCAAAGTAATGCTCAAAATTCTCCAAGCCAGGCTTCAATAGTACATGAACCATGAACTTCCAGATATTCAAGCTGGATTTAGAAAAGGCAGAGGAACCAGAGATCAAATTGCCAACATCTGTTGGATCATGGAAAAAGCAACAGAGTTCCAAAAAAACATCTACTTCTGCTTTATTGACTAGGCTAAAGCCTTTGACTGTGTGGATTACAACAAACTGTGAAAAATCCTGAAAGAGATGGGAATACCAGACCACCTTACCTGCCTCCTGAGAAATCTGTATGCAGGTCAAGAAGCAACAATTAAAGCTAGACATGGAACAACAGACTGGTTCCAAATTGGGGAAAGAGTACGTCAAGGCTGTATGTTGTCACCCTGTTTATTTAACTTCTAAGCAGAGTACATCATGTGAAATACCAGGCTGGATAAAGTTCAAGCTGGAATCAAGATTTCCGGGAGAAATATCAACAACCTTAGATACGCAGATGATGCCATCCTTATGGCAGAAACTAAAGAGCCTCTTGATGAAAGTGAAAGAGGAGAGTGAAAAAGCTGGCTTAAAACTCAACATTCAAAAAACGAAGATCACGGCATCTGGTCCCATCACTTCATGGCAAATAGATGGGGAAACAATGGAAACAGTGACAGACTTTCTTTTCTTGGGCTCCAAAATCACTGCAGATGGTTACTGCAGCCAAAGAATTAAAAGACGCTTGCTCCTTGGAAGAAAATCTATGACCAACCTCAGTTCAGTTCAGTTCAGTTGCTCAGTCGTGTCCGACTCTTTGCAACCCCATTAATCACAGCACGCTAGGCCTCCCTGTCCATCACCAACTCCCAGAGTTCACTCAAACTCACGTCCATCGAGTCGGTGATGCCATACAGCCATTTCATTCTCTGTCGTCCCCGTCTCCTCCTGCCCCCAATCCCTCCCAGCATCAGAGTCTTTTCCAGTGAGTCAACTCTTCGCATGAGGTGGCCAAAGTATTGGATCTTCAGTTTTAGCATCAGTTCTTCCAATGAACACCCAGGACTGATCTCCTTTAGAATGGACTGGTTGGATCTCCTTGCAGTCCAAGGGACTCTCAAGAGTCTTCTCCAACACCAATCTAGACAGCATATTAAAAAGCAGAGACATTACTTTGCCTACAAAGGTCCATCTATTCAAAGCTGTGGCTTTTCCAGTAGTCATGTATGGATGTGAGAGTTGGATCACAAAGAAAGCTGAGTGCCAAAGAATTGATGCTTTTGAACTGTGGTGTTGAAAGAGACTCTTGAGAGTCCCTTGGACTGCAAGGAGATCCAACCAGTCCATCCTAAAGAAGATCAGTCCTGAATATCCATTGGAAGTACTGATGCTGAAGCTGAAGCTCCAATACTTTGGCCACCTGATATGAAGAACTGACTCACTGGAAAAGATCCTGATGCTGGGAAAGGTTGAAGGCAGGAGGAGAAGGGGATGACAGAGGATGAGATGGTTGGATGGCATCACCAACTCAATGGACATGAGTTTGAGCAAGCTCCAGGAGTTGGTAAAGGACAGGGAAGCCTGGCATGCTGTAGTACATGGAGTCACAAAGAGTCGGACACGACTGAGCGACTGAACTGAACTGAACATTTATTATGTACCAGTCACTGTACTAAGTAACTTTACATATATTATCCCATTTAATTTTTACAATGACTCCAGGGACTGCACTATCATTACCTCATGTTACAAATGAGTAAACTGAGCCTCAGAGAAGTAATATAACTTGCTTCTCTTACAGAGAAGCAGAGCTGTGTCATAAACAGGCCTGGAATCTCAACCATTCCATACATTACACTGTTCATGACACCATCCGAAGCACCATGGGATACAGGGGGAAAAAACACAGCAAAACACTGATTCTACAATCCATAAACTTGCATGCTGAGCAGAAAGGCAAGATAAACATGAGCTAGACTGTGAATATGTCCAGAACACAAAGGCTGGGAGGCCTTTTCTGGGGCCTTCAAGGTCCCAGATCTTCATCTTGATCTTCAAGGTCAGGAGAGTGTGGCAGTGGAGAGGCTTGGCTACCACCAGAGCCGAACATTTCAGGTACCCCGAGTCCAGGTAGTGACCCCCACAGATGACAGCTCTTCCCTGAAAGCCCAGTGTCTCCCATTCATTCTAGCAGCATGTGTTGTACACCAGCTGTGTGCCAAGACCTGATCCCCACCTTGAGGAGCCCATGACCAGCGAGGAAAAGAAGCTGACTGTATAGTCCATGCCATTTGGGGGGAAGTACAGCAGGCTGTTGCATACAGTGGGGACACCTTTGCCAAAGTGGCAAGGATTAAGGAAGGCTTCCTGGAGGAGGCTGTAAGTAAGCAGAGCCCTAAGAGATAAGTAGGAGTCACCAGATGAAAAAGAAGGAAGAGATATTTGCCCTATGGAATCGAAAACACAAAAACCTACAGATTTACTGTTTATAGCAGCCTTACTTATAATTGCCAAAATTTGGAAACAACCAATATGCCCTTCACTAGGTGAATACGTAAATACAACTATGGTATACCCAAGCAATGGAATATTATGCAGCATTGTAAAAGAAATCTCTATCAAGTGATAAAAAGACATGGAAGAAACTTAAATGCACAGTAAGCGAAAGAAAATCTGAAAACGTTGTGTACTCTGTGATTCCAACGATGTGACATTCAGGAAAAGGCAAAACTATGGAGCCCGGAGACAGTGAAAAGATTAGTGGTTGCCAGGAGTTGTTTGTGGCAGGAGGGATGAATAGGGGGAAACACAGAGGACTTTTAGGCAAGTAAAACTATTCTGTGTGATACTCTAATAGGGATACATGTCATTATACATTTGTCCAAACCCATAGAGCCTCCAGGCCTTCCCAGGTGGTGCTAGTGGTAAAGAACCTGCTTGCTAATGCAGGAGACTCAGAGACGCGGGTTCGATCCCTGGTTGGGGAAGATCCCCTGGAGGAGGACATGGCAACCCACTCCAGTATTCTTGCCTAGAGAATCCTCATGGACAGAGAAGCCTGGGGGACTACAGTCTATAGGGTCATACAGAGTTGGACACGACTGAAGTGACTTAGTACACGCACACACACAGAGAGTCTTCAACACCAAGGATAAATCGTAATGTAACCATGGACGTGGGGTAATAATGATGAGTCAACATAGGTTCATCTGTAAGCAACATCCTATTCTGCTCGGGGATGTTGGTGATGGAGGAGGCTGTGTGTGTATGTGTGTGTATATAGAGGCAGGGGTAGATGGAAAAATCTGGACTTCTTACTCAATTTTGCTGTGAACCTAAAACTGCTCTAAAAAACAAAGTCTATTTAAAAGAGAAGGGAGCGGGACAGGTTTCAGGAAAGCTAAGAGGGGAGGGGAGGGGAGAGTCAGCTCCACCTGAGGTGCCGACACGGGGATCCATGGAGTTGAACTTGGTGGTGGTGGGTGAGTAGTGACAGGTGAGGCTGGAGCTGTCAGCTGGGGCCAGAACAGTAAGGCCTTGGGGTTGTGCCCGTTGTCCTGAGGGGACCATGAGAGGTTTGAAAGGGGTCACACAGATAGAAAGATCCTGCTGGCTGCTGCAAAGAAGAGGGATTGGAAGATGCTGGATGGGGGACTTCTCCCTGGTGGTCCAGGCGGCTAGGATTCCATGCTCCCACTGCAGGGGGTCTGGGTTCAATCCCTGGTCAGGAACTAAGATCCTGCATGCCACGCGGTGGGCGAGACCAAAAAAACACATGCTGGATGGACACTGGAGACCAACACCAGTCAGAGGCGGTGGCCACAGACGGGGAAGGGAGGCACCGATCTGAGGAAGGTGTGGGCGGTGTCCTGGACCCTGACTGCTGCTTTCCCCTCCACCCCCACCTCAGAGTTCGTCCGGATGATGTCCCGCTGAGGCCGCCAGGGCCCCTCCAGGACCGCCAAGCTCCGCGGGGCAGGAGAAGAAGAGCCTGAGCTCGCCTCACCCTGCCGCTGCCGCTGCCGCCACCGCCCAGAGCCCAGGATGTACTGGCGGACGGGGCCTGCCTGCACCCCGGGGAGGTGCCCACCCCGGACCCCCACCCCTCCGCACTGTGAAAAAGACTCACGACTCCTGCAACTGGAAAGGGGGGGCGCCCGCCAACGAGGAGGCCTGGTGCCAGGCCAGCAGAGGTCAGGCCGGGCGCCGAGTGCCACGGACCCAGCTGCCGCTGGCTGGGGTGGGGGGGCCCACACAGCATGTCTGCCCCAGGGCAGAGCCTCTCACCACCTTCCTTAGCTCTGTGCCCGTTCCAGCTCGCCTCAGCCCTGTTATCTCAGAACCAATAAAAATATTTCCAAGAGGAAGGTGGCTCTGGGGGTTCTTTGCTTCTCCTGCCTGGGTAGATGATACGTGCATTTCCTGAGTACCAGCTGCACACAGGAACTGGCTGAAAAGCCTCCCTGCACTCACCTTGTGTTGAGTTCCATGAGGTCCCCGGCCTCTTCCACACTCATCTCAGAAGCCAGAACCTGGTACCTTTCACTGAAAGGGAGACTGGGGCATATACAGATGTAGCTGAACACACCGCTGCCCCAAACAGAGTCAAGTTCTGTAAGGAAAGGAGACTGGATATGGCTTGCTCAAGCCCTGGAACAGGGTCTGCCTCACTTCCCGCCTCCCTGGAGCTTTCACACTGACTGGGGAGACAGACAGGAGATAATCACATCCATATGTGATTACAAATTGTGATCCTGCTTTTAAGGAAAAATGCAGGGACCTTTGGTGGGGTAGAATAAGGAGGTCTGGACTACTCTCCCAGGAGGTCAGGAGAGGATTTCCTGAGGAATTGATAACACGGTTTTTGCCCAGGAGGAAATCCCAGAGTGTGTGAGGAGACATGTAGAATCAGCTTTCATTCTCTCCGCCGAGCGAGAAGCAGGATAGTGTTGGGTCTTGGATTTATTATGCTCGTTGTGTGACTTTGGGCCAACCACATCTCCTCTCTGAACCTCAGTTTCCTCATGTGCAATAAGGGGATAATAAAGTTCACTGTAAATGATCTTGGGGTATTGCAGTGCCCACCTCCAGAGGCCTCGAAATAGTGCGTAAGTGAAGTGAAGTGAAGGTGGCTTAGTCATGTCCAACTCTTTGCGACCCCATGGACTATACAGTCCATGCAATTCTCCAGGTCAGAATACTGGAGTGGGTAGCCTTTCCCTTCTCCAGGGGATCGTCCCAATCCAGGAATCGAAGCCAGGTCTCCCACATTGCAGGTGAATTCTTTACCAACTGAACCACAAGGGAAGCCCAAGAATACTGGAGTGGGTAGCCTATCCCTTCTCCAGGGGATCTTCCCAACCCAGGAATCAAACCAGTGTCTCCTGCATTGCAGGCGGATTCTTTACCAACTGAGCTATGAGGGAAATAGTGCAAGGTGGCATTATTAAACAGGATCCATTGTAATCACTGTCATTAATTTCTATAATCAAAGGCTTGAAGGAGTCTGAAGAAGTTTGTGGGCAGAAGTTGCCCAGAATCTTTTGACAGGTTTGAGGCATAATCTGACTGGTGTGTGGGATGGACCCATGGACTCCAAGCCAGGAGTTCTCAAACTTGAGTTTGCTCATCAGGAGTACCTGGAGGGTTTATTAGGCACCCTCACCCCAATGAATCAGATCCAGTGTTTGGGACAGACTTCGTGAATTTGCATCTTTCACAAGCTCCAGGGGATGCTGATGCTCTCGGGACCTCAATTGGAATGACACGGCTGAACATCCAAGACACATGGGACATAGCTGATGGAGGCTGTGGGCTGCAGGCTGGAAGTGGGAGGTAAGTAGACAATCCCCTGCCTTTCTGTAGCCACAGAGAGAGGATCCATGTTATCAGATCCATTAGAGAAGGATGGTGGGCTCCCCCCCAACCCCACCCCCTAGAGGCTTGGGTAATCCCCAAATCCCCAAAGCCAGGGGGGCTGGGAGCTCCAAATTCACTGGAATAATCCAATTCTGAGACTAAGCCCTTGGCTTTGTACCCTGGTGGGCAGATCTGCAGCCTTGCCTGCTCCTGTACCCAGCTCTGCCCAGAGACTCCAGATCCACACTGTTTCAGAAATCCAATGGCCCGGAGCCACTTGTAGAAAGAGTGTGTATGGGGGGCATCCCTGTCAGCTGACAGGGATGAGCCCTTGAGGGCCCACAGGGAGAAAATAAAGTTAGGGTGTCAACTTAGGACACTTCTGTCCTCAGTTCTGTGGTTTGCTAAAGTTACAGACATAGCGGCTATGATAAATGGACTTGAGAAGGTGTCAGGCCACTGTTCAGAGGAACCCTCATGCCCAGGATCAGGGGAAGCCCAGAGATGGGGCTTCTGCCTCCTCCAATGCTGAAACCCCTTGAACCTGTTGTGTATCTAGGCATTCCTAATAAGATCATTTGAAGAAGACGTTCTCTTCCTTTCCAAGAACTGAGGCTCGTTTTCCTAGATGAACTCTATCCCAGGCAGAAACTCTTTCTATATCTTCTTCCCAGGCAGGTAGGTGTGTCATCTTAGAAGAGTTCTCATTGTCTGTGAGGTCTGAAACTGAGCCTGGATTTGCCTCCCTGGACCTATAAAGTCCAATTCATTCACTCATTCAAGCATGCATTCAACCGATTTTTATTGAGCACCTAGTCTGCACCAGGTCCTCTGCCTGAGTCCCTGTCTCTTAGAAGCTCAGACTCTAGTAGGAGCAATGAATAAGAAGGCAGACAAGGCTAATGTACTGGTTCAGTTCAGTTCAGTTCAGTTCAGTCGCTCAGTCGTGTCCGACTCTCCGCGACCCCATGAATCACAGCACGCCAGGCCTCCCTGTCCATCACCAACTCCCGGAGTACACTCAAACTCATGTCCACAGAGTCGGTGATGCCATCCAGCCATCTCATTCTCCGTCGTCCCCTTCTCCTCCCGCCCCCAACCTTTCCCAGCATCAGAGTCTTTTCCAGTGAGTCAACTTGTCGCATGAGGTGGCCAAAGTATTGCAGTTTCAGCTTTAGCATCAGTCCCTCCAATGAACATCCAGGATTGATCTCCCTTAGAATGGACTGGTAGAAGTGCTATTTACCAGGTTACTTATGAGGTTAGCCTAGGAGAAGTGAGCATACTAGAATCTACCCACCAATTTGGTGGGGCGGAAGGGACACGCTTGCTAGGACCTGAAGGATCAGCTGTGCCAAGTCAGAGGAATTGAGGTGAGGAGTGGAGTGTTTCTGGTTAAGGGAACAGCAGAAGCAAAGGCCCAGGGATGAGAGAGTGTGGCTTCTTTGGGAAACGAAGTAGAATTCCCTTTGGCTAGTGTAGAGGGCTGGAGGAAGGAGCAGAGATGATGCCCGTCAGAGAGCAAGGCCTGATCCCACCCAGACCTTGGAGGGTGGAGCGTGATTGGGACAGGGCTCAGGGGGAACTTAATGAGGGGCAGCTTCCTTGCGTGAGCCAGGCCCACGGCAACAGAATACCTGGTGCTTAGAAAGGGCTCATATTTAACAGATAGGTCCAGACCATGGAATAAATTCACAGGGCAGCTCGGGGGCAGCCAGGGGCTGCCAGGAAGCATCCTTATAGCAACATGGTTGAGAGCCTGGTTCTGACCAAAAGATGGAGAAAAACAGACATCCCGTGCCCTTAATAGAAGAACACACCCCTTGGGTGTGTTGCTGAGAGGAAAGAACCCAAGCCGAGCTGGAGTGTGCCTCTAGCTCCAGCAGGCAAGTGGCAGGAAATTCAGAGTACGGAAGAACACGTTGAGACTTACCGTGAGTATTCCATCAGCAAAATTCAGACCTGGGAAGCTTCACAGGTCAAAGGGCTCAAAAGCTTCAACATATAAATGACAAGAAAAAGAAAGATATGGATGGAGGACTTGTAGATGAAAAGAGACTTAAAAGATATCAAGTTTTTGTTTTTTTTCAAGTGGGCCTAAATAAATGACAGTGTTTAGAGATGTGCACTTGAGTTGGAAAAAAAGAAAACAGAAGAGAATTATTCTTATAAAAGTCTGAATAGTGGTTCCTTTTAGGGAGAGAGAGAGGGAGGGGACTGTGATTGGGACAGGGCACAGAGAGGGGCTTCTGGGGAGTCTGACAAAGTTCTATTTTTCAAAAATACTCATTTATTTATTTTGTTACTCTGGGTCTTAGCTGTAGCATAAGGGATCTAGTTCCCTGACCAGGAATCAAACCCAGCCACACATTGGGCACAAGGAGTCTCAGCCATGGACCACCAGTGAAGTCCCACAAAGTTCTATTTCTTGATCCATAGGGTAGTTACAAGGTTGTTTGTCTCTCACTTAGTTGCACATTTATGCCAAGGTATTTTTCAGTTTTTCTTATTTTATGATAGAAGTTTTGTTGTTTTTTTTAAAGTATGAGCTCAGGAGCCAGCCACCAGGTTTCAAATCTCAGCTCTGCCACTTACAAGCTGTGTCATTTTGGGTAAGTTATAAGATCCTCTAGGGATTTCCCTGGTGGTCCAGTGGTTAAGAATGAATCTGAATAAATTTTTTAAAAAAGAATAAATTTGAACTTCCACTGCAGGGGGGCATGGGTTCCATCCCTGATAAGGGAACTAAGATCCCGCAGCCCTCAAGATGTGGCTGAAAAAAAAAAAAAAAACCCGGGGCCACAGTTTCCTCATCTGCAAAATGGGGATGATGTTACGGTGTTGTTCTGAAGATAAAACATGCTAGTGTACTCGAAGCCCTTGGAACAGTGCCTGGCACACAGGAAGTCTGGTACAAGTTTTTGCTATTTTGTTGTTATCGTGTTGTTACTCCTTTTTCCCCTATCCCACTCTCCCGTGTGTCTTCATGCCTTTGTGATTCCCTCTCAAGGAAAGGGGAATGGATAACTAGCCTTGGCATTCCTTAAAGGCTGTGGCTGAATCTCTCCTTGACAGTGACAAGATAATCACAGCTTCAGTCTGGGATCTGGCTCTATGACCAGGCAGTGACAGTCTGCATGGTGTGGGCCTGCGAAGCGGTCCTGATGCTGTTGGCTGTGCTTGCGGCTTAGGCTGTGGGGCCAGGATATCCCTTCACCCCTCTGGAGGTATCTGCCACCTGCTCCCATGATCTTGCTGATGTCTGTCTTTCCTAGAAGGAGGACAAAGGGGCTGAGGTTCATGATCAAGGCATGGGCTTTGATGATAATATGAACTTGCTTTCTAGCCCATCTCTGCCACTTAACCAAGTTGAGGGATATAGGTGATAAGGGAGTCCCTCTTCCTCTTTGAGCCTTGTTATCCATTAGTTATGATAATAAGTACATACACTTCGGTGGGGGTTGGTTTGGAGAAATACCCCATGCATAATGCTTAATAGAGGGCCTGGCTCAGGACCTTTGCATATGCTGTTCCTTCTGCCTAGAATGCTTTTCCCTGCATTCATTGAGTGGCTGGATCTTTCTCATTTCTTGGGGTTGGGCTTAAATAGTTCCTTGTCTTCCCTTCTGAAGGAAGAAAGGAAGCCACTGCCACATCTCGTTTATATTCTCTAGAGCATATCTGACATTTCTGGCCTGACATACTTTATTATATTCCAATATATTCTTCTTTTCATTCTTTGACACCCCCTGCCCCTCACTAGAACTGAGAATCTCCACGTTGGCAGGGACCACCTCTACCTTGTTCACTGCAGTATCTCCAGTGTCTAGTAGGTACCTGGCAATTATTTACTGAAAAAAATGAAAAAAATCCACAAATCTATAAACATGCATTATTCGCTTCTCTGTAGTCTGTCTTTTCTGACTGGTTTGTGAGGGACGTGAGCACAAGGATCTTGTCTGACTTGTTCTCTGCTGTGTCTCCTGAGCCCCTGGCACTGGTCAGTGTGCACTGCATGGTCTGTAAATACTTGTCAGGTGGACGTGAGCCAGGGCGCAGAGGGTGGCAGTCATCTGTGACCACCGCTCTCAGGTGCAGGAAGCACTCCAGGCCCTGTCCCTGGTGGCTTCTTGACTCAGGTCTCACTCTTCCAATGCTGGATTTTTGCGGACCATTTCTTTGTGCTGCGGGGCCCTCAAAGTGACAGGCAGCGCCCTGTATTGGGAAAACAGACAGAGGATTGGGAGTTGGGCAGACCTAGATGCTAGTCTCTGATGATCACTCACTAACAGTCCCTGGGACCTTGAGTCAGTTGCTGAAGCTTCAGTTTTCTCATCTGTAGCATTGTCCAATATGGTGTGGCCATTTAAGTGAAGGAAAACTCAGTAAAAATTTACTTCCCTAGTTGTACCAGCCACATCTCATGGGTTCAATAGCCACATGTGGCAGGGGGTCGCTGTGTTAGATGGTGTAGATACGGTAAGTTTCCATCATGGTGGGAAGTTCAAATCTAAAGGGACAGCTGACAAGTAAACCGGCATGCAAGTGCTGGCTATTACATTTCTTTTTGCTTCCCTAGTTTGCCCATCTCACGGGGAAGGAGTGGAAACGATACAGCAGCTGCTTTACAGTGTTGTTGGGTGTGTTAAGTCCTTTTCATTCTTCATTTCACTCCATCTATACAACCACTCTATTTTACCGATGAGGAAACTGGGGTTCAAAGAGAGGTTATGACTTGTCAAGACTGTCCTCGGTGTTCCCAACTCCAAAAAAATTGTGTCCTTAACACAAGAAGAGTCTGGGAGATAGTAAGAACAGCTAATATGTAGGAAGTGCTGATGATGGCCCTGTGAGGCCCTGTGAGGCTCTCTTGGAAATTCATTTCATATAAATCTCACCCCAACCCTGGGTGGCTAAGCGTTCTCGCCACCTCATTCACAGGTGAGGAAACCAAACCGCAGAGAGGAAGCGACTTGCCCGTGGCTGCCCAGATGGGAAGACGCTGGTTGCTTCTGACCTTGTCCCAGGCAACTTCCCTGTGACTCATATCCTCCTGGGGAAGCCAAGAAAAGCCAAGTTCATACTCCCTCCCATCAAGTTGGAGACCCAGCCAGGTTCCTCTTGGTCCAAGCGGCCTATTTGCGACAGGACCAGGAGACACCATGGGCTGGTTCCCTGCCTCTCTGGGTGGCTCTGGTCTCCCTGCTGTCTAACTGCGGGAGGCCCTGGGCATGGAAACTTGGCTTTGGGACCAGACCACCCACCTCCAAGACCAAGGGCTGGCAGGGCGGGCTGAGCAGAAGGCAGGGCTGGCCCCCGCCCCCTCTCTGTGTTTACCTTTTGAACTTTTATTGTGAGCTTATCTTTTAAAGTGGAAAAATATTCCATAAGCTTAAAATAGGCAAGACTTAATTAATAGCGTGCTTTGTTCTTCTGATCCTTATCTGTACAGGAAGACACACCCCTTTTCGGTTTTGTGGGTCAAGGTGAAATTACCCCTGGGGGCTTCCAAACAGCTGCTCCATTTCTACTTTTGAACTCCGAGACCCTTTGGCTTTTCCCTCCCTGGGGTGGAAAGGTTTTTCCCAACTCCTTAGCCTAAGGATTTCACCAAGGCCTTTTCTATTTACTATATCACTAGTCTTACATGTTATAATTATTTCTTCTCATGTGATTAATAGCTACTATGCATTGAAGACCTACTCTGTTAAGGGCTCATAACACTCTTACATGGTAGATCTTATTTCCATTTCACAGATGAGGGAACAGGCCCAAAGAGGAAAAATGACTTTCCCAAGGCTGCACAACTCTAAGTTGTGGAGCTCGGCTTTGAATCTGGGCTCCATGCCCCCACACACCCATGACTAATATTTTACTGACTGCTTAGCTCTGGACTCAAGGGTCTGAAACATGTCCTTTTTATTTTCCTTGTTTAAAACATCTCTTTTTACTTCTTACAGTCCTACAAGGCATGTATAATTATTCTCACCATTTCACAGATGAGGAAACTTTGGCTCAGAGAGGTGAATTCATTTACCCAAAGTCACACGGTAATCAATGGTGGAGCTGTGATTTGCACTGAGTTGTGTCTGATAGGTAGCTTGGAAAAGTAGTAGATTAGAAGCCAAAACCCCCCACAGATTTTGGCTCCTCATTGTGTGGGCAATACATTTAAGCCTTCTGAACTTCATTTCTTATCTGCAAAATGGGGACATTTTGTTTTCCTAACTTCTTGAGGTGGTTGTGAGAATCAAATGTCTGGGAAACAGTGGTTCTTGAGAACTGTTCCCTCAGGGCCTGAGTTTATCCCAGTTTTGGATGGAATTGTGGTAAATTTTGTCTTTGTGAAATTCTCTTCTGAGTTTTCCAACAAAATGCGTATCTCTCTTCCACGAACAGAGGAAAATAATCTATGTCTTTTTTAAAACCATCTCATTCAGTCCTTACAAAGGCCATGAGATGGATGATCTTTTTTGCATTTTAGGAGAGAAGTGATTAGAAAGAAAAGGAGTGACAGAGCTGGGAAGCTGTTGAGAAAGGAAGTGAACCTAGTTCTGTCTGACCATCAAATCTCCATGCACATCACTTCATGGAGGGCAAATTCTCCATTCTGAGAAGGTTCTGGAGGGTTTGGAGTAGTGTTTTTTTTTTAGATAGACTTTATATTTTAGAGCAGTTTTAGGTTTGCAGCAAAGCCAAATGGAAAGCACTTAGAGTTCCCATATTACTCCCCATCCTCACTGCATACACAGTTGTTCTGCTGTCAACATCTCTCACCAGAGTACTCCATTTGTTACAACTGATGAACCTACACTGACATGCCATTATTACCCAAAGTCTGGTTTATACTGAGGCTCCCTCTTTAGTGCTGTATATTCTATGGCTTTAAACAAAAGTATAATGACATGTCCCTGGAGGCGGGCAAGGCAACCCACTCCAGTATTCTTGCCTGGAGAATCCCCTGGACAGAAGGGCCTGGAGCACCACGGTCCACAGGGTCGCAAAGAGTTGGACAGAACTGAAGCGACTTAGCAAACACACACACGCACACACATAATGACATGTGTCCACCATTACAGTATTATACAGAGTAGTTTCGCTGCTGTGACACGACTGAAGCAACTTAGCATGCAGGCATGCATGCAAAAATTCTCTGTCTTTTGCTTATTCATTCCCCCATTCCCTACAATAACCCCCGTAAACCACGGATCTTAGTGTCTCCATGGTTTCGGCATCATACAGTATGTAGCCTTTTCAGATTGGCTTCTTTCACTTCAGTTCAGTTCAGTTCAGTCAGTCGCTCAGTCGTGTCCGACTCTTTGCAACCCCATGAATCACAGCACGCCAGGCCTCCCTGTCCATCACCAACTCCCGGAGTTCACTCAAACTCATGTCCATCAAGTCGGTGATGCCATCCAGCCATCTCACTCTCTGTCGTCCCCTTCTCCTCCTGCCCCCAATCCTTCCCAGCATCTGCATTTCAGGTTCTTCCACATCTTTTCATGGCTTGATAGCTCATTTCTTTTTTAGCACTGAACAATATTAGAATACTGCATTGTTCGGAGGCACCATAGTTTATTCACCCACTCACCTACTGAAGGACAGCTTGGTTGCCTCCACGCTTCATCAGCTATGAACAAAGCTGCTGTCAGCATCTGTGTGCAGGTGTTTGTGCGGCTGTGGGTGTTCACCTCCTTTGGGTAAATAAATACCCAGGAGTCTAATTGCTGAATCTCACAGTAAGAGCATGCTGAGTTTAGTAAGAAGCTGCCAAACTGTTTTCAAAGCGGCTTACCATTCTCACCAGCAGTGAATGAGCACTTCTCCTCTGAAGAGCTGAAGTAGTTTTTGGAGAAAACCAGCCCCAGCTGAAGGGGGCGGGGATGCAGCCACTCTGAGAGTCCTTGTGCTCTGAGATGGGGCTGACCTTCCACAGCAGGCAGGAGACATTGGAAGCTGGAGATAAATGCCTAGGCCCGGTGCCACCAGGGAACTGACACCCTTCTCTGCTTTCCTAGAGCTCACACTCCCTGCCGTGAGGACAGCCAGCCTTGAGAGGAGGTCCAGGGCTATTTGGGGACTCCTAGGTCAGCGACTTTGGATGTAATCCTGCCTTGGAGTTAGGCCCTCCAGTCTGGCTTGGCAGCTGGGACCCTAAACACTTTTGTCTTCCCCCACTACCCCCATCCCAGGGGGCTTCCCTGTGGCTTAGATGGTAAAGAATCTGCCTGCAATGCAGGAGACCTGGGTTTGATCCCTGGGTTGGGAAGATCCCCTGGAGTGGCAAGCCACTCCAGTATTCTTGCCTGGAGAATCCCATGGACAGAAGAGCAGGGCAGGCTACAGTACATGGGGTTGCAAAGAGTTGGATACAACTGAGTCACTAATGCATTCATTCAGTGCCACCCGCAACCCAGCCCTGAGTCCCGCTCATGATAACGCTTCAGCTGCTAAAGCTTAACTGCTCCAACTTCTATCACTACTTGCTCACTAAACTGCCCCTGAATCACACTATCTCAGATGAGACCCACTGTATACGTGCCAGCTTCTTCTTGCAGAAGCGGTGTCTGCCATTTGAAATCTGCTGGCCCCTATCCCTGCAGGCTTGCTTCCTCAGTTATATGAGGAGTGTAGGTATGGGGCTTTCAAATGCTGTAAGAATCTCACAGGGCTTCCCTGGTGGCTCAGTGGTAAAGAATCAGCCTGCCAGTGCTGGATACTCAGGTTTGATCCTTGTGTCAGGAAGATCCCATGGAGGAGGACATGGCAACCCACTCCAGTATTCTTGCCCGGAGACTCCCATGGACAGAGGAGCCTGGCAGGCTACAGTCCATGGAGTCGCAAAAGAGTCAGACATGACTTAGCGATTAAACAACAAGAATCTCATGAGATAAGAAAAGAGAAAGAGCTTGGTGAGTTGAGGGGCCCAATATTTGTTAGGAAATACCCTGTTAAATAGTACCACCAATTTCACCAAAATTGGTTATGGGGTGTCACCTACAGAAGACATGGTCACCCTCAAGGGGCATAGGGCCTTTCAGCAGAAAGGAATTTGAGGAGGCTGCAGCCTCAGTGATTATACTTACCACTCCTGGCATTCCTAAAAAAGCCTGACTCTGGCAACCTTTCACCGGACAGGTGGGAGTACAAATTGCAGAAAGCAAGAACTCAGGGACCCTTTCATTCCAGGATAACAATAGGCTGAGTGCTTGACTTGTGCCAGGCACTACTCTCATCTCTACTCTAAAGTACATCACCTTCTCCTTTTCCTCCTCTGCCCCCTCCTCTTCCTCCTTCATCTTCTTTGGGTATCAGTTTTATTTAAGTATAATTCACATACCAGGCAATTCACCTGTTTAACATGTACAAATCAGTGGTTTAGTACATTCACAGAATTTGTGCAACCATACCACAATCCATTTTAGATATTTTTGTTACCCAAAAGGACACCCCATACCCTTTAGTTATCACACCCTAATCTCCCTACTTCCCTAGCTCCAGGCAACCACTAATCTATTTTCTGTCACTATAGATTTGCCTATTCTGGACATTTTATATAAATGCAGTATTAGATTTTATAGCCTTTCTTTTTTCTGGTTTCTTTCTCTCAGTACAGTGTTTTCAAGGGTCAGCCATGTTGTAGTCTGTACCAATACTTTGTTACTTTTTCTGGCCGAACAGGCTATTGTACAGATATACCACATTTAAAACCCTTTTATTAGTTGATGGGCATCTGGGTTGCTTCCAGTTTTTGGCCATTATGAATAATGCTGCTATGAACATTCATGTACAACTGTTGATGTGAACATGTGTTTTCATTTCTCTTGGGTGAAATGGAGTGAAATTGCTGAGTCAAATGATTGTATTACCTTCTCTAATTCTACATCTACCCTTTGAAGTCGACAGTTGAGGAAACTTGAAACTCAGAGAGGTTGCCTAAGAGCACATGGTGAGTGAATGGTGGAGCAGGACTTGGAATTCAGGCAGTCTAACTCAGATCCCGTGCTTCTCATCCCACCTTCAGGGTCTTAGAACTTCTGTTTTACCTAAGAGGTAGCCTCAACTACAGCATTTGAATCTCAAAAATGGGGCCAGGCCTCTGCAAACTAGGATAGCCCAGCCAGTAATGAACTCTGAAGAGCCTAGTTTTGGGGAGGGGTTTGGGGTGGAGAAAAATCAGGTATCTTGTTCATCAACTGGGGTGACCAAGGATCTAAGGTACTTGAGAGAAGGCTTAAGTTTAGGCTTTCTTTGTGTGTGTGTGGTCAGTCATGTCTGACTCTTCATAACCGCATGGACTGTAGCCCACCAGGCTCCTCTGTCTATGAGATTTCCCAGGCAAGAATGGGAATAACGAATAATGCTGCCATGGAGTGGAGTGGGTTACCATTTTCTTCTACCCAACGGGATCTTCCTGACCCAGGGATCAAACCCCTGTGTCTTGTGTCTCCTGTGTTGGCAGGCGGATTCTTTACCACTGTGCCACCTGGGTCCTCTTCAAAAGTTTAACAGTTTCTAAAAAAAAGAAAAGTTTAATGGTTTTTGTGATAGTTTCTTCTAGACTAGACTGCCTTGAGGATGAAATAAACATGAGTTTCTGGAAGCAGTTTAGTAATGGCCGGCACGTGGGCTTTACAGGCCAGCTGCCCGGGAGGGGGACGTCCCAAGCCCTCTCTGTGCCTGTGTTCCCCCGCTTGCGCCACACCTTGCTCCGTGGGCTCTTTAAGCTCTGACTTGTCAGGTGCCTCCAAAGATGACAGTTTTCAGAGGAAAGTAGGATTAGAAACTCCAGAGTAGGACCCCAGAGGCCTTGGGAGGGGAAACAGTTCCCTGGAAGGAAACAAGTTCATATTCTTGGAAAAGAAGTGGGGGGAAAAATAGGACTGAGAGGATACTTCAGAAATGATCTCTGTGAGAATCTGCTCTTAGGGGCTGAGGAAGCAATTCAGGTGCATTTAAATTTTCTACCTAGCACTTCTCTGGCAGTCCAGTGTTTAAGACTCTGGACTCTTGCCTAGAAAATCCCATGGATGGAGGAGCCTGGTAGGCTGCAGTCCGTGGGGTCGCTAAGGGTCGGACACGACTGAGTGACTTCACTTTCACACATTGGAGAAGGAAATGGCAACCCACTCCAGTGTTCTTGCCTGGAGAATCCCAGGGATGGGGGAGCCTGGTGGGCTTCCGTCTATGGGGTCACACAGAGTCGAACACGACTGAAGTGACTTAGCAGCAGCAGCAGCTCCCATTGCAGGGGCCACAGGTTCCATCCCTGGTCAGGGAACTAAGACCCTGCCGTGTTTCCCGGCAGGCACTCCACCCGCCGGGCCAAAAAAAAAAAATTTCCCCAACTATACTTCACTTTGCTACCTCACTTTGTTCCTTTAGAGTACTCATCATTGTTCTAACTAAATAATTGAGTAAGGACTGTGATTCTCATGTGAGATCCTGAGTGTAGTTTTGTTCACTGATGCCAAAAACTCATTGCCTGGCAGGTAGTAGGCAGCATCGTCAGAAAAAAAATCCAAAAAGCCCAGTTAAATTTCAGTTTTAGATAAGCAATAAATTATTTTTAGTGTATGTTCCATTTATGTGAAATTCAAATTTAACTCTGCTTCCTGTATTTTACCTGCTAAATCTGACAACCCTAGGAGTTGACAACCCTAGGGTCTCGATAAACATTTGTGGAACAAATGGAAAAAGGAGGTTTTGCCTTGACTCCGCCCTAAACTTGTGGTTTGACCGTTTGAGCAACGCTCGGTCCCTCTCTGGGCCTGTTTCTCTGACAGGTGGGAGTTCGGGCGGCGACCACAGCGCAGCGATCGCCAAGGCAAGAGAGCGTGGTGTGAACTGCCAAAGAAAAGGAGGAAGCTAGCGTCATCTCTGCGTGGGGCAGTCTGGACCTCCAGACTGGGTACCGCTCTCAAGTCCTGCCCGGGCCTGGGAAGCCCCAGTCCCGCCCCTCCATAGCTGAGGCCAGCCTGAGGCTGTCGCCATGGAGATACGGGTAGCCTGGAGCCCCTCCCCGCCAGGCCACGCGTTTCCGCTGCGTTGGAGCCTCCTGATTGGACGGCCATCTGGACGCTACCACCAGCCCAGAGCCCGCTAAGGGGTGGGGGCGGGATCTTGTCCTCGTGGGACCCTTGCCCTGAAAACCTGTGCATGTGGCCTTTCTAGGGGAGGATGGGTTCTCTGCCTCGCGTGGGGAAAAAGGCTGGGTATCAGGTCGGAAGCGTGATCATTGCTTCTCCTACTAGAGCTTATGTTCATGCCTCTCCCTGAGAAAGAAAGCGGGGATCGGGAAAGTCGGTAACGCCCCCCTCGAGAGCCTATTCGGCCCCCAAAATCTGGAGCACCGGAAGTGCTGGCGACGTGTCAGTGCGCCCTATCCTAAACCTTCCCCCGCTAGGCCACCTTTCCTAATCAGCTGCGGGATTCCGGGGCCGCCTGGGCGCTGCACCCCTCCACTTCCGCATTGAACCGCCGCTTCAACCGAACTCCCAGCCTCTGCGCGCGCTCCCTCTCATGCCTGATGGTTGGGCCGGCGCCTGAGAGTAGCCACGCCCCTCCCGCTGCTGGCAGCCAGTGGGCGGGCGCCTCCCGGCGGGGTGGTGGGTAATTAATGAGGGCCGGGCGCTGATTGGCTACAGGGTCGTGGCCGGGGGCTGGGCGGTGGGGTAGGTTGTTCCTAAGGTGGGAGGCGGCACCCGTGGCTGAGGAGGCCTGAGAGCGACATGTCCCCGGCGACTGAGGCACAGCGGCCCGTGGCGCTGTTTTTCTGAGTCCGGGGCGGCCTGGCGGCCGGCTGAGGACAAGACTCGGCGGAGGCTGCCCCCGCTGTGAAGGCCGCCATGCTAGGCGCTCGGGCGGTTGAGGGAGCCGCCGTGGCGCTCCTGCGACTGCTGCTGCTGCTGCCGGCGCTCGGCGTGGTCCGCTTGGCGGGGGCCGGGCTGCCCGAGAGCGTGATTTGGGCCGTCAACGCGGGCGGGGAGGCGCATGTGGACGTGCACGGGATCCACTTCCGCAAGGACCCTTTGGAAGGCCGGGTGGGCCGAGGTGAGAGTCCCTCGGCCGAGCCGCGGGATCCCGGGCCTGCCGTGCCGGGCGCAGCGCGCCGAGGGCTGCGGGCCCTGAACCCCTTCCTCGACCCCGGGGCCACGTCTCTGGAGCGAAGTTTCTCTCTACAGTTTCCTCGGGGACCCGATCAGAGCTTAGAGACTGGCACAGGCTCGAAGCAACCAAGAGCCATCGAGGCAGAGAGTTGGCGAGAAGTTATATTTGGACGTCGCATCTTGTATTTTCTTAACCCCTCACCTCCAACCGCGCTGGGAAAGTAAAGTCGGGGGCGGCCTATTGCCACTTCGAGGCCTCACGGGTTTTTCGGTTTTCGCTGTTCCTGGCCTGGTGGTTCTGCTCACCAGTCAGTTTCTGGTAGATTTCTGCCGACCCAGAAATCGGCCACTCTCTTTACCCTCTCTGCAGGAGCGGGGCTTGATTCTTAGCCAGAATGGAAAGGAATCTTCGAAGAGGAAGGGCCAGGAAAGTTTGATGGTAGCCTCCTTCCCCCGCACCCCCTCCTTTTGGAGCGGGGCATATGTGTGCTTAAAAGTAGAAGCGTTAAGGCCCTTCCCAGAGCGTGGTTGTGTCGCCAACCCTACTGCACATGGGGCTGGTGGTGTGTCAGCAGCGTAAGGTCTGAATATTCTGCTGCTTGTGCGGAGAGCCTACCCCTCACTGGTCCTGAGAGGTGCGATTCCAGGTTATGGGAAAATTGCTTTTGGCTTAACTGATTGAGCAACAGCAGTTTTGCCAGAGCTGCACAGTTCTCAGTGTAAGAATTGCTGGGGGAGCTGGTTAAAAATACAAATTCTAGACCTGTAGATTAAACCCAGGTTTCTGCACCTCTGAGGCTTCTGAGGTAGGTCATCTGCAGATCAGTGTTTGGGAAAATCTAGAGTTTGTTTCTTGTGTTCCTAGGATTGGAAAACAGGTTTAAGAAGGAAGTTCCCCGCTTCATGTGTTGGAAGGAGATTTATGCTGTAGGCTGGGTTCAGAGGCTGCCAGCTTGGCAACAGGCCATCTCCAGAAAAGTAGGAAACAGACTTTCTCACTCTTTTTTCCGCGATGCCCAGATTTGGCTCTTGCCTTTCCTAAAAGGTTTAACTTGGTTCTTCCAACCAAGTTAATTGCTCTGGCCTGCCTGGAATTTGTTGTATGGGGGGGGGTAGTTTATTGCCTCCATAGACGTGGGGGTGTTGGGGCACAGAGCAGTTTTCCAAAGCTCCACGTTTGTCTTCAGTTTAGCTCTGGAATTTATTTAGCCCTGGTATGTAGGTCTCAGTAGCCTGGGTTCAGCTGAGTCAGGGCCCTGGTCTTCAGCAGCTGTCACAGCAGCCAAAGGCAGACTTAATAGCAGGAGGTGGTTGTTATCTTCAGCCTGGACCCTTCCTCTTTCTTCATGGGTGTGGGCAGGGCGGAAGAAGCCCTTGAGGAAATTAGAGACCGTTTGTGGACTTCGCCTCTAGAGAGAGCTGTGGTGAGGCCATGTACAGATGGTTCCTTTTCAATTAACAAATACCAGGCTTTTCATAGGTGACCTTATTCTCTTTGGTCCCTAGTGCAGAGGAGGGAGCTAAGACCATACAGTTTTAGTCCCTAGCTACTTTACTTCCCTTATTCAGAAATCCTGGTTTTCATTTGCTGGTACCAGTGGGTTTGGTTTTTTTTTTTTTTTGAGTCTGATCAACAGTCAGCCAGGCTCTCTGTCCTTGGGTTACTGGATCATACTTGCAGTGCCTTTGGAAGAATTTATTGTAGCAGGTAAAAGTGTGCAACTTAACATATTACCAAAGCTCACTTGTTCTGGAATCCTGGCTGGAACCCTGGCACTCTAAATGGAGGTTCCCTGCTCCACGCTGGTAGTCCACTTGGGTATGAATTGCAGCAGTGTTCAGGGCTGAATGAGAGTGGAGGGTGGTTGTCAGCCTTTGGGCTGATGTAGCTTGGGCCAGCCAGTCACGATGTTGCACTTGGAGGGCTCCCGAGAGCAGCATTTTGCTGGCTGTAGGTCTGGGGCTGGGAAGTGATTAGTCTTCTCTCTCAGAAGGCAGCTCTTTAGATTCTTTCTGTGCAGGGGAGTCAGTACCACGAAGGGGAGTGCATCATTTCCCTCTGCCTGCCTTTGGCTGGCTCTATTTGGATAAGGGTGTGCCAAGTATTTGGAGACCCTTGCCCACCCCCACCCGCTGCTATTTACACTAATTTCCATCAGAGCTGAACGTCTTTATTTCTTTTCCACATGCCAGTGATGTTTCCAGCACCCGAGGAAAGTCCATTTTCGTGTTTAAAAAATTCAGGTATTTGTTGCCAAGTTAATCCAGATAAGAGTTTGGCCTGCTTTTGAACTTGCTGTCTCTCTATAGTGTCTTTGTAGCTTGGCATTCTCAGAACTGTGAGTGGCCCAAGGCACCTAGTGGCTTTTGCTTTCAAAGGCACTTCACATTGTGTATTGAATTTCATTTCTGCCTTGAGGATAGCTAGTGCTCACAGAAGATGCTGAGAGCCTGGGAAAGGCTTTTTCAGCCTGTGTGCTTCCGCAGACAGAGGTGCCACAGTGGAGAGCGATTCAGAGGCGCTCTGTGTGGGGTTCTGGCGTGCTCTGCATCCCGGGTTCTTCGTGACTTGCTCTCTGTGGGTTCCTCTTGACTCTGATGGGAAAGTCTTGGTTATTTGGCCTGAGGGCATAGAGGTTGGCTCGGTTTTAGGAAAAAGGCTATTTCTTCTTCATAGAAAGAAGCCCGCTAGTTAATTGTATGGCCTTGATGAATTTGCGTTCCCTCTCTGAACCTTGTTTTCCTTCTTCATAAAACTTGTCATGCTTTAGGAATCAGTGACATGAGTCTGAAAATTCTCCTGTCCAGAGTAGGTTCAAATGTCTGTCTTTTTCTTTGCTTGAAGATCTTTTACACGGAATTACAAGTGGAGCAGAACGTGGCTCTGGAGGGGAAAAAGCTGGCCAGGGGTCTGAGCCCATCGGATTACTAATTCTCTAGACCTAAGGAAGACCGTGCAGGGGCTTCCCTGGTGGCAGTGGTAAGGAATCCGCCTGCTAATGCAGGAGACGCAGGTTCGATGACTGGATCAGGAAGATCCCCTGGAAAAGGAAATGGCAACCTGCCCCGGTATTCTTGCCTGGGAAATCCCATGGACAGAGGAACCTGGTGGGCTACAGTCCACAGGGTTGCAAAAGATTCAGACAGGACTGAGCAACTAAAGAACAACAAAGAAGACTCTTCTCTTCTGGCTGGGGAAGGATTTGGCTTTGGGGAGATAAGAGCTTGAAACATAATGTGAAAGAGACACTGCTACTTCTGATTTGCTTAAGGCCAAGGGATTTGTTTAAAATTCTCTTCCTATACTGCTTCTCTGGTGGCTCAGACGATTAAGAATCTGCCTGCCAGTGCAGAGACCTGGGTTTGATCCCTGGGTTGGGAAGATCCCCTGGAGAACGGAATGCAACCCACTCCAGTGTTCTTGCCTGGAAAATCCCATGGACAGAGGAACCTGGCGGGCTACAGTCTGGGGTCACAAAGAGTTAGACAGGACTGAATGACTAACACTTTCACATACCGCTACATAAGAGGCCAATTTCATTTGCAGGCCCTCCTAGGAGCAGTTCAATGGCAGAGAATTTAGGTAGATGATACCCTGTTTTCCAGATGAAAAAACACCTAGAGACGACAACATGTTCTACATCATATAGTAGGTAGCAGAGCCAGAATTCAAATCCAGGCCCATCTTCCCCTCAAACCTGGACTGAGTTTTTCAAGTAGCCTGGTGACTCCATTGTCTAGAGCTAAGAAGCTGTGGACAGAGTGTGGACACTCTGGCTGCCTTCCACCTTTGGTTAACTGTCTGACCTCTGTCGGGCTAACTCGAAATTTTAATTCCAGCTGCCATTGTATGCTCCCTGTGTCCATGAAGGCATAAAGGCTCGGAAGGGAAGTTGCTATTGTCTCTCTTGAGGTTTGGGCCAATTCAGCCTTACATGTGGCAGATTTTGTGGGAAAGCTTTTAAAGGTAACTCCAAGGTTGATGAGTAGTTTTTTGCTCACACAGCTGAGTTTTCTTAGCTGTGACACTGTGACTGCCACAGATTACGTTACTGTCAGTTTCTCACTTTTTCCATGCCAGAAGGGGGGAAATAGATTCTCCACACATGCATAACATTTTCTGTCTCCGAAAAGCAAATCGAGTGACCATTCCAAATTTGTAAGGATCATGGTCCTTATGAAAGAGGGAGATTCTTAGAACTCAGTTGGAAGAGGATTGGCAGTTTTTTCATCTTTATAGGTTTGTGGTCTGAGCCTGAGGGATGGATCTGGGGCAGTTGGCAGCACATCCATTGTAGAGCTACTCGGCACCCCCCACCCCTTTGATTTTTCGAGGAGAAATAGGAAGAAAAAATGTCTGGAGACAAAAGTGCAATGAGTTTCCTGTTCATTGTCTCATCAGTCCATCTGATCTGGCTGCTCTTCACTTACAGGAACTGTTAACAGTTCTGTTTATTTTTCTGGAAGGCTTGACCTCAGCCACTGGATCTTCTAGTTACTCTTCTACCTCCCGGGGAGATAAAAGATCCTGTCTCTTGGAGTCTCAGAAGATAAAGCTGCCGGGGTGACCGCTCTCAAACATTGCCCTGAGGATCCAGGTGCCAGATGTCTTCAGAACCACTGTGTGAAATTGGAAGGTGGTCTTGACAGCTTAGCTCCAAGACTCCTCCTCCCAGGTGGAGGAGAGACTAGGCCTGTGTTCCAAAGTCACTGCCAAGTCTGTGGTTTGGAGAGTAGATGGAGAGAGATCTGGAAGGCACAGCTATTCAGCTCTGGGCCCTGAGTATGGAATCATAGTTGAGGAAGGACCCGGTTTAGTTTGTTGTGTGGGAGAAAGAAAAACATACACAGAGTCATCTCCTCGTAAGATTGAGAGCAGGCTGAGGGCAGTAGAGGATTTTGGCTCTTCTGAGACCCACCCACAAGTGAAAACTTTTTATTTTTACTCTGCCTTCTTCCTCTGTTTAAAATGGGAAAGGTGGCTCAGTAGTAAAGAATCAGCCCTCCAGTGGAGAAGCAGGTTCAATCCCTGGTTTGGGAAGATCCTCTGGAAGAGGAATTGGCAACACACTCCAGTATTCTTACCTGGACAGAGGAGCCTGGCGGGCTAGAGTCCGTGGGGTCGCAAAGAGTCAGACACGACTGAGTGACTGAGCACACACATGCACGCATTCCTCATCTGTCTGAAATGGGGAAGGTGGCTCCTTCTGGACCTGGGAATCTGTGGCGAGAGGTGCGATGGACCGTGGACCATTTTCCTTCCCTGCTAGGATGGCTCTGACCCTGTGGAGAGGAGCGTGTGACTTCACTACGCTGCGGGCACCTCCTTTGTTGCCATTTGTTCAGTGGATCACACTGAGCGTGCCCAGGACGATGTTAGGTGCTGGGGATACAGCGGGAATCTTTTTACTTCTTTCAGGTTGTCTGGGGGAATGTTCGAGACCACGGGTGAGGTTGAGTTCTGTGAGTCTGTGGGAAGTAAGGTGTTAGACCCAGAGGAAATTAGAGAGCATCACATCCTCTTTTTAATGACCTTGTTGCTTTTGACCAGCCCTGGAACTTTTTGAATGAAAACGTTGTAAAAAGCAACGAAAGCTGGTTTCTTATTTGCAGTAAAGACAATGAAGAATGACTTTCCTAACAGATATCCTGTTTTTTTACTTAGACTGAGCTCTTCCAAATGAGAGGGAAAAAAATTCTTTGAACTTAATCATCTTGCAGTGTTCCTGGCCATCCCTCTGCTTTTACGAGGTTTTTCTGAAGCCCAGCAGCTGCAGGGCAGTGCTTTGTTGTAATAATGAGTTAGACTTGTTCCCTTCCCATCACTCTGGATATAACTGGGGAAAAGTCAGTTTCATGAATGTTTGAAAGTTTTGCTGCGAGGGTGATGGGAGCTTGTTGGGGTGATTCCTCTGTTGGTTTCTTTCATTTTACTCTTCCTTGGTAACAGCCACCTACCTGACTCCTGCCTTTGTGGCTGGTCTCTTTGGAGCCAGGTGCAGTGGGGGAGGGTTATTAGCTTTGCCCAGGGAAACGCCCCTGGCCATTCTGGGGTCTCCGGCTCTGCTTTTGTGTTGGGCCTCTGATGTGGTTTCTGTTGTGTCTTTTGTCCCAGCCTCTGACTATGGCATGAAGCTGCCAATCCTGCGTTCCAACCCGGAGGACCAGATCCTGTATCAGACAGAGCGGTACAACGAGGAGACCTTTGGCTACGAAGTGCCCATCAAGGAGGAGGGGGACTATGTGCTGGTGCTGAAGTTTGCCGAGGTCTACTTTGCGCAGTCCCAGCAGAAGGTGAGGAGGCTCAGGCCCCCGCTTGGCCAGTGGGACCTCACCACTCTGGGAGAAAGCTCCTAGAGAATGTAGGTGCTTAGGAGAGAGGAACAGTTGAGGTTTGAGGAGAAGCTGGGTTTTCTTTTTTAAGGTCACACCACGCGGCTTGTGGGATCTCAGCTCCCTGACCAAGGACTGAACCCCAGTGAAAGCCCAGAATCCTAACCTGTAGGCCACCAAAAAGCTGGCTTCCTCTTGCCCAGCTGTGTCCCATTACTACGAGGCTGCATGTGCCTTGGGATGACAGAAGAACCTGATGCTGGGAAAGATTGAAGGCAGGAGGAGAAGGGGACAACAGAAGATGAGATGGTTGGATGGCATCACTGATATGATGGACGTGAATTTGAGCAAACTCCGGAAGTTGGTGATGGACAGGGAAGCCTGGCGTGCTGCAGTCCATGGGGTTGCAGAGTGACTGAACTGAAAAAAGGCAATGCCAGAATCCTAGGTCTTAGCAATTAACTAATCTTCATAAGGTCCTCCTGGTTATAACCTCTCCCTTCTTGGTTGTCCACACCTTCTTGTTTTTTGCCGTGATATTTTCCTGTCCCTTCTGACTTTCCTTCTTTCCACCTTGAGTTTTTTGTTTGCACTTTGTTCCCAGTTAGCAACCTTGCCGGTGAAGGAATGTGCTTTTGGTTTGGCTCAGGTAAAGGTCTGTAGCCACCCTGAAGTCTGTCCAGCCCTGCCTGTCATTCCTTAAATTACTTTTGAACTTGAAGCCCAGGCAGGTGCCTAATGTCCAACTTTTGAAGGAGTGTGAAGCAGATCGGTTTTTGTTTGTTTGTTTTGGCTGTGTCGAGTGGCATGGAGAATGTACCCTACCAGGGATCGAACCTGCAACCTGTATGTTAGAAGCACAGAGCCTTAACCACTGGACCCCCAGGGAAGTCTGAAGCAGGTGGTTTTGACACTGTCTCCTTGGCTTGTCTTGGCAGGTGTTTGACGTGCGGTTGAACGGCCACGTGGTGGTGAAGGACCTGGATATCTTTGATCGCGTAGGGCACAGTACTGCCCACGATGAGATCATCCCAATGAGCATCCGGAAGGGGAAGCTGAGTGTCCAGGGCGAGGTGTCCACCTTCACGGGCAAACTCTATATTGAGTTTGTCAAGGTAACGCTCCTCCTCTGCCCCTTGCAGCTGAGGACGAGCTCAAAAGGATGGATGCCGGGCAGGGGGAAGCTGTTTGCTGCTGTGTGGGGGTGACCGCTGTTTCCCTTACTTTAGGGATACTATGACAACCCCAAAGTCTGCGCACTCTACATCATGGCTGGGACAGTGGATGGTAAGTTGTGTTTCTGGTCTGCTTTTTTTTTAATTGTTTTTGGCGGTGCTGGCTCTTTGTTGCGGTGCAGGCTTTTCTCTAGTTGCGGCAAGCGGAGGCTCCTCTCTAGTTGTGGTGTGCAGGCTCCTCACTGTGGTGGCTGCTCTTCTGTGGAGCACAGTCTCAGGCACTCAGGCTTCAGTAGTTGCGGCCCAGGTGGGCTCAGTAGCTGTGGCTCCTGGGCTCTAGGGCACAGGCTCAGTAGTTGTGGCGCAGGGGCTTAGTTGTTTCCCAGCACGTGGGATCTTCCCGGACCAGGGATCGAACCCATGTCTCCTGCATCGGCAGGTAGATTCTCTACACTGAGCCACCTGGGAAGCTCCTCTGATCTGCTTTTTGATGTGGGCTGAAGGATATGATTGACAGAACCGCCAGGGGGTGATTTAGCTGATCACTGTTTTGAAAACACTAACACTTAAAGCCATAATATGAGGAACCCGGAGTTCGGTGGCCTGGGCTGAAGTGTAGCAAGCACAGTGCTAGCCCTAAGCTTTGCAGCAGGGTCTGTGTTCAGATCTTCCTGTCACCATTTAATCAGTGAATTGGTTTTAGACAAAAATCCTTTTCACTGCTCTGTAAATTGGGACTGGGTGTGCCCTGACCCTTGTAGTCATTTGGAATTGCCTAAACCTCACCCTTATTCTGTTTCTTTGACATCTATGAATGAGGTGTGGGGCGGGTAGGTAGAAAGAAGAAAAAGGCAGAGGAAGGGCCCTGAGTGTTTGTTTTCTAAGAGCACAGTGTCACTGGGCTGCGCTGAGCAGAAGTTCACTTAATGTCTCCTTGTTCCTGGGATCCAGCCCAAAAGTACATCTGTTTCTCGGGGTTGAAGGTCCTGGCTGCCAGCTTTCCCAGGCTGGTTTTTGTAGAGAAGGCGTCTGTCTCAGTGACTTTGCTCCCCCATCCCACCTCCATGCCTTTCCCCACCTCATCTGGAGGCAAATCCCAGAGGATGTCTTACTCCCAGACTGATGGGTAAACAGAATCCCTTGGGAGGGGACAGAGGGGGAGGGTGTGCGGAGAACCCAGAACTCTGTGGATCAGCTTTTCCTCGGTGGCTGTGTGCATCCGAAGGGAATGTGGGGTCGGAGGAGGGAGGAGGAGAGATTTGAAACGGTTCAGTTCGGGGTGTTGGGTCACTGCCCTCATCCAGTCTGCTTCTCTCCAGGCTCTGGAGAAGTTGGACAGGGAAGGGAGACAGGGAGTCTCTCAGGGTGCAAGACTTCTACTCCATCTTCGTTAAACCTCAGAAAGACCCATGTTTGCAGTAATCTGCTCTACGGAGAAGGCAATGGCAAGCCACTCCAGTACTCTTGCTTGGAAAATCCCATGGATGGAGGAGCCTGGTGGGCTGCAGTCCGTGGGGTCGCTAAGGGTCGGACACGACTGAGCGACTTCACTTTCACTTTTCCCTTTCCACTTTTACACATTGGAGAAGGAAATGGCAACCCACTCCAGTGTTCTTGCCTGGAGAATCCCAGGGATGGGGGAGCCTGGTGGGCTGCCGTCTGTGGGGTCACACAGAGTCGGACACGACTGAAGTGACTTAGCAGCAGCAGCAGCAGCTCTTCTCTAGGCTGGGAACTATGGCTGCTCCTTCCTGTGGATCCTGCTTTAGGTCATAGGGTCTCTTGTGGCTCATTTACTTCCCTTAAGGGCCTCATTTAAATGCTGTGAGTCTTACTTAAAAGGTGTTCTTGTTCTCGGTCAGATGTACCAAAGCTGCAGCCTCACCCAGGACTGGAAAAGAAAGAGGAGGAGGAGGAGGAAGAAGAGTACGATGAAGGATCTAATCTCAAGCGGCAGACCAACAAGAACCGAGTGCAGTCGGGCCCCCGCACGCCCAACCCCTACGCCTCGGACAACAGCAGCCTCATGTTCCCCATTCTGGTGGCCTTCGGAGTCTTCATTCCAACCCTCTTCTGCCTCTGCCGGTTGTGAGAACTGATCACCATCCTGAACAGGTGGAGGGGTGTGGGAAAGAAACGGAATGTGCTGGTTTGGGTTTCTGTGTTTTTTACAGTGATTAACAAAAACAAATGAGAAAACACACACACACACACAATTAAAGGAGATGAAAAGAGGCAGAGTGACTAGAGAGCAGCCCTCATCCACCACCTGGTCCCAGACCTGCTCTAGTCCTCGTCCTCTCCCTGGGGCAGCCCCCAGCCATCTCTTTCCTCTCTAGGGTACATAGGGTAAACTGGATCCCACCTGGCCAAGCGTCTTCGGCCAGTGGAAGGGACTCTGAACTCAGAGCTGACTTGGTTCCTTTCTTTAGGTTAGAAATTAACAGCAGGGAAATACGATCTTACTCCAGAAGACCAGCGCTGGGAGTTGGGTATGTTCTGAAGTGACGTCCAGAGAAGTTTTCAGACATCCAAGTGGGTGTGTGGTCTGTGTGTGTGTGTGTGAAGGTGTATAATTTGTATGATAAGACAAAAACGGAAGGGGGATTCAAAAGAAGAAAAGTCGATACTTCCTTATACGGAAGCCTGTCTGGTTTTAGCCCAGTGATGGTTCCACCTTAAGTGTTTGAGCTTTGTCATCGCTTGTCTCCCTGACACGTGCCAGTTAGAGGACTGTCTGGTATCCAAGACAATTCGTTTCTATCAGGTCCTCGAGTTGCCTGTGACTTCAGCAGATCATTTTGATTTCAGTGCCTGTGGGGACTTGGTTTCCTCTCTCTCTCTTTTTTTTCTGAACCTGGCTCATTTGGAAATCTCTTCTCGCTCTCTCTCAACCATCCTGCTAAGTTATTGCCAAGAAGGGAAGGAGACATTGGGGATCTGGAGTTCCCTCTGCTTGAATGTCTTCTCCTCCACCACCTCACCTTACTGGTACCTCCCTCCCTGGATCTCTGAGCCAGCAGCCAGGAGGACCTGACCGAGCAGCTCTTTTACTGGCCCCTTTGTAGGGGCTCGCTGCCAGGGAATACAGAGGCTTTCCAGCCTGCAGCCACAGAACACTTGACCTTAAAAGTCTCTTCTGGTCTTTGGATTGGAAAAGGCTTACGTTAGCATAACTTAAGAGCAACCTCAGAGACCTGAGCCCTACTAAGTGACTGACCACTCTTGAGAGTATCTAGTATCCGACATTCATTGATTCCCTCGTCGTCCTATGACACGGTTCAGCCAGTTTTGGTTTAAGGCTAGAGCTGCCCCAAGGAGCTAGACTGATTGTATCTGGCCCAGTGACGCCTCTCACTGACCTTAAGAGTGCGCCCTTATGACCTTTCATTTTCCTGTCCAGGTCGCTGCCAAGTTCTTGGTTTGATGGGGCAGGAAGGTTACCAGGCAGCCCTAGTCCTGGCAGCCCCGGATATGTCTGTCTTGAACTCCCTGCGAAAATTTTCTGTGGGAAGTGAGGCTCCCCTGCTGCCCTCCTTTCTGATCCCTATCATCCTTTTCCCTGTTAGGGAAACAGTGAGCCAAGACCCAGCCAAGCTACAAGGAGTTGTGTGGATGGAGAGCCGCAGGATGAGCCACTGCTGGGGCTGGAACAGCAGACTCTCAGGCCAGGCCCATCTTTAGAACCTGTTGAATTTTGAGTTTGTCTTTTTGTTTCTGGTTTCCAAGAGCTCTGCATATTTGAACTGCTTGTTTTGGGACAAAGGAAGTAGCCCCTGGGCTCCCGTCCTGGGTTGTGGGTTCTGACCGAAGTTACTCCAGGTCTGCCTGTTAGTCCTTCAAGAAAGTCAAAGCCCTTCATTTCAGCTGTGACTTAGACGTCCGTCCTCAGGCAGAGTCAGGCAGCCGGGTGGCTGCGGCGTAAAGCTATAACTAGAGGCGCACTCGGAGTGCTTCACAAAGCCTCCTGCGTTTCTGGAGGACGTCCTGAAGCCTCTGTCCTGGGGACCACCTGCCTGGGGCAGTGGGCATCCTGATGGTCACTCGGGCTTCTGACGGTGGCTTGGATTCCCGTCCCATCGCTGCTTTCCTGAGGCCACTGCCCACAGGGTAAAGAGGATGCGGGAGGGCTTGCCGCTGCCATCTTGCCTTGTCCATTTGTTTGCTGGGTCTCTCCGAGGGAGGAGGGCTCCCCGCCTCCTCACCTCAACCCTTCCCTCCAGTGACTCAGAGTCTCAGAAGGAAACCCTGACTCCTGGGGCCATTTCCTCACGGTACTGTAAGCCAAGCAGCCTCGCTTCTGCCTCTGTTTCCCAGCCCACCCTTTCCCTGAGCTCAGGGACAGGGATGGGCGCTTTCCTCTTTGGTCGTGTCTGAAAGGAAGGAACAGCTTTCTGTGGCTCATAAAAGCTAAAGGGGAAGTGAGGAAACAGGAAGAAGTATGGCGGGGGCGGGGGCCAAGCCCACCCAGCTCTCAGAGCCGCCCAGGGCTGGTCACGGTTGGGCTTGGGATGCTGAACTTGAAAGCTTTTTGGTTTGTTGTTTTTTTTTTGCTCCTTCAAGATGTTATAGGTACATGAAGTTTGGGTTAAAAGGGGTGGGAATGGGGTACTGTTTATTTTTATTTTTTGTATTGTGTGTGTCAAGAGTTACTCTCGTTTTATCCTTTGCTCTTTGCACTGTTTGTCCCCGTGTCTATGTCTTGAGCTGGTGCTAGGGCTGAGAGTCTGTGCTGTAGGGGAGTTGCTGGCTGGGGTTGGGGAGGTGAGAAGTCAGACCTGTTAGGGGTGGGAAAGGAGAGGCCTCGACTCTTCTCTACGGGATCCATGCCCTGTCTGAGCTTCTGAGATCCTCCTCAGCCCAGCTGGCCAAAGCCAAGAGCAGATGCTAACTGAGATGACATTCCTAGTGCCAGAAGTGTGGCTCAGGTCCAGTTTCCAGTTGGACCAGGCACAGATGTCTGTGGGAGGTGGGCTGAGTCTGCAGTGTCGCCCTGATTGGGGTCAGGGACCAGCTGGCCTCCAATCAACGCCGATGGGAACATCATGCCAGGAAACAACCTGTGGGACCCATGTACCGTAAACCAAATATGTTGTTCTGGGTTGGGTCGGGGGGGAAACAGAAAAAACCTGTATGATCGAGAAGCTGCTCAGTGTTTCCCTTGCGTTCCGGTGACTTGAAAGATGGTTCTCTCTGTTTCAGTGGTGTTAGACTCGCAGGAGGACCACAGGGCCTGCAGGCCCATCTGTCGCTTGGAGAGTGTGATCTTGTTTTCCTGTTCCCACCGTTTGTCTAAGAGATACTGGCGCAAAATTGGAGGATCATATTAGACGTCACTTAGGCTTTGAAGAGACGGGGTAAAGTTTCAGTTAAGTTAACCGCCCCCTTTCTGTGCCTGGGGACTGTTTAATCCAGTTTTAGAATCATGTTGTGACTTCTTTTCTTTTTGGAGAAGCTTCTGTTTTAAGGAATTTCTTGCCCTTCACATCCTGCTTCTGCCCTCTCCTGGGAAGGCCTGGCCGTGGCTTCTAGGATCTGAGTTGAACTTCAAAAAGCAGCAGCAGTATTTTCCCTTTCCTAGCACTTATGCTCCTTTGCCTAGAAATGGGCTTACCTTGGGAAGCCCAGGGGGAGAATCAGCAGGTTCTCCACCCTCCCTGGGGGTTGGGGAAGGACCCACCTGGTCAGCACAGTGCCTTTTCCTCTCCTGCTCTGAGCCAGGATGGGTGTTCCCACGAGATTCAGGTCCGGGCAGGGGGTCTCACTGTTCCCGCCGTGGGGCTGCCTCCCCGTCCCTTCCCTCCCTTCCCCTTCGCTGGCCGGCTCTGACCTAGTCCAAGTGTCTTCTTGCCTCGGGGAGCCTTAATGGCATCAGATGGCAACATATAATGCTGTCCTCCACGCCTCTCCAAAAAAACTTAGAGCAGGTTAGCTTTCCAGAATGAGAGACTAATGAGAGATACTCCTGTGTCACAAAAACAAGGTGGTAAGCTTAGGGCCTCCTCCTGCTGTGACCCCGGGGGAGGGAGCCTAGGGATGGTGCAGAAGTAGAACCCGGGATCCGTTCAGAAACCAGAGAAGGAATCTGCTCCTCTTCTGTGGGAAGAGACGATTAGGGATGAAAGAGCTCTAAGAAAATTGCAAAGAAGCCTTAACGTTCAAGCTTCAGAGAGATTGGAGTCATTTCTCCCTTTCAGTCCAAGCTAGGGCTCCTTCTGTGTTTAGCCCTCTCCTGGGGCAAGAGGGCTAGATTTTCTCGTTTTGTTACAAGGCTGGGTTGGCACCAGTGGGCCCACTGCCCGGCAAGGGTAGTTTCTTCTCTGTTACGTGGGGGGCTTGCTGCCGATCTGGTGTGTCCTTGCCTAGCAGCCTTTGGCTAGCTGGCTTTCAGCTGCCAGACCATTTGGATAAGGGCAGGCAATTTGGGGCCTGCTGGGTTGGCAGGGAAAGAGCAAGATGGGTCTCTTGGGACGGGTTCCCCGCTCCTGCCCCCCAGAAGTATAAAAACAAGGAGCAGGATGGTGCTGGCAGCCAGGGAAACAGTAGTGCCTGTTGGAGTTGGCAGAGGGGCCCTTGGCACCTCTTGCATCCAGGCAGTCTTGTGAGATGGGGGCACGCAGCACCAGGAAAAGCAGGACTCCATTCTCACCTCTGTTTTGAGCTTCGGGCCTTTATTTCAGTACGAGGAAAAACGACAACAATCTGAAGTGCGCTTTCCAGCCTTTCAAAGGACAACTGTCAGGAAAGGATGGCTGCGTTGCCAGGTGGGAGAGGGCAGTTGGCAAGGCGAGGCGGGAGGGCAGACCTAGGAGTGAGACACCCCTGACTCCTCTCTTCCCTGGTGCGTTGTGATCCGGGGAATGAAAAGAAATTGGACCCTGGATCAGTCAGTCCCCTCTGAGGATTTTGCTTCCCCCAAGCTCTCCCACGCTTGGACCAGCTGTCCCTTCAGAGCTCAGGGCAGCCTCTTCAACTGTCATCTGCCTAAGCTGGGCTTGTCAGGACACCAGCCTGCCCCTCCTGGTCGTCGATTCTGTACCAAGCGCTGGAGCCACAGTGTCCGGTTCATGGTAGCCCCCGTAGCTCCTATTCTAGAAGCCCATCCTCTCCCTGCGGAGGCCAAACCTGCTCTGTCTGTAGCCACAACACGCATTTACAGTGACACAGCGGGGTGTGACTGAGGAGCTTTGAACCTGGCTGGCCCGGGAAAGCTGCCGGGGTACACAGAGCTGTCTTTCCTTCCGGGCTGTCTCCATCTGTCCCTACCCCTCCCATGTCCCCACCCAACTCCCACCAAAAAGTGGAAAAAAAAAAATCAGGATGTTTTTCACTGTCCATTGCTTTGTGTTTTAATAAACAATTTGCAGTGACACTCAGTGTTGGAATTGAGTTTGAACTTGATCACAAAGAAGTGAGGTGGAGACCCAGGGGTTCTCTTGGCTGCAAAGGGTTCTCCTGTGATATGTCAGGGAGCTTTCTTTTCTCTTCACCAGGATGTTTGGCTAAGGGAACGAAGTTTTGTAAAATGCCGCTGGGCCTTTTCAACTGGCAGCAGCTCACTCAAGGACAAATAAAGAGTTATTTTGTTTTGTTTCCACTTTCATTGGAACACCAGGCCGGGACTCTCACTTCCAAGACACACTGAGCCCGTTGCTGCCTCCCCTCCGGTTTTCCCCTCAGCTTCCACAGTAACCGATGGACAGACTCAGCCACGAGACGGTTTTCTCTGCTTTCTCCTCTTCTGGTGTGCTGTCAGTGTTGACAAGCTCAGAAACACGAAGCTCAAAAAACTTCAGACATTTACCCCAGACTAGTCAGTAAATGGTCAAGCCAGGATTCAAACCCAGTCTGTCTGGCTGCAAAGCCCATGATCTTGTTAAGGCTATAGGAATAATCATTACAGATACCTTTGTCTGAGCCTTTGAAATGGGCCTGGAAGAAGGCCCAGCACTTCAGCAAACGTTGATCTGTTTAATCTTTAACAAACGAGTTGGTGTTCACCTTTAAGAGGTGAAGTGACTTGCAGGTCACAAAGCCGGCAAAAGGCAGGGCTGAGGTTTTACACCAGGACTCTCACTCTTGACCATGACTCTGGCCTTCCATAACCCCCCTGATGCCATGTTCTGTGTTTCTCCAAGCAGGACCCGAGGCTGCTGGTGTGGGGAGAGGGAGGGAGAGCGTGGCCTGCCTCCCCTCAGTTATCCCTTAAAGGGCAGAATTCAGCGCTCGGCTCCAAGAATGAAACCACTGTTGATGGAGTCTGTTCTCAGGGCTCAAATAAGCCAGGAGGCCCACAGAGCCTCATTCTTAGCTTGAGCCCACCCATAACTAGACTTCTTGACTAATTTAGACTTGGCTGTTACTATTTCAAGTAGCTTCGCGTGAGCTGCCAAATGGGGAAGAGACCTGAAGAAGCCCTACTCTAGGGACTCACAGGGAGGGAAATTGTCTGACAGAAGGTCTTAGGCCAAGTGCTGGGGGTTGGGTTAAACCACTCTTGGGTCCAGATCTTAATCTCGCTAAGGAAATCAGGCTCCCGGTTGGCTGGAGCCAATGTGTCGGACCTTTCTCCATACTTAGTACCCCACGCCCCTTTACCGCCCCCATAGAGGAAGAAAGAAAGAGTTTTTCCAACATTTACTGGAATGCCTGTTGCCATAGCAATGGTGAGAGGTCAAGGCAGAACAGAAGCGATGCACGGAGGTCTGGAGCAGGCGGGCCTCTGCTCTCTAGCAACCGGAAATGGTAGGTACCTCACCGCGGTTAATTGGCCCAAGAGTCTTAGTTTTGTTTGTTGTTAACCACTTATATTAGTGAAAAACAAACCCACTTGTTTTTTGGCTTGGGCCTTAAGACTCCTTCTCCTGGGTTTTCTTTTTTTTTGGCCCTGAGGCACGTGGGATCTTAGTTCCCTGACCAGGGTTTGAACCTGAGCCCCCTGCCTTGGAAGTGCCAAGTCTTAACCACTGGATCGCCAGGGAAGCCCCTCTCCTGGGTTTTCTCATGGCTTCTACTTGACCTCCCATCTGCTTAAATGTTGGTCCCCAGCGCTTCTCGTTTCTGTGCTGACTTGACTGCTCTTTCAGTCATTGCACTGCACTCTCCCATCCAGCTCATGGCTTCTCCCTGCCCAGGGTGCCAGCCTTCAGCAGAAGGGTTGTGGGGAAAGTGGGCACTTAGATGTATTGCCATAGCGACTGTTCATGAGACACTCTCCCTGGCACCAGCAGAGTGCTTTTCGTTGCTGTTTTCATCTCCTGTCAACCCCAGGAAAGACCAGTCACTGGCCTGATGTGTAAATAAGAAAACAAAGGCTCAGAGGGCATACGTGACCTACCCTGTGTTCTTTTAACATCATGATGTATTACTTTTTTTTTTGAGATGGGGTTTTATTTTATCATTAAAATTTTTTTATTTTTTAAATTATGAAAGTATGATAAAACATTCACAGGAAACTTGGAAAATACAGAACAAGGTTACATATAGTTCTATATATTACAGTTATCTTTTTAAGTAGATAAATTTAAGATTTTTAGTTGGTGTTTCAATATCAAACTCTAAAAAATGAGTAGAATGAATATACAGAGAAGTAGAAGGATATAGTAGACTTGAAAAGCACTATGAACCAGTTCCACGTAACTGAGATTTTATACGGTATTCAAGTTCCTATAGACTGTAAACCAGGATACACTGGAACATATCCAGGGACATAAAACATGATGTACTATTTTTAAGAAGGAACCTTTTGAGGGTAGATAACTGAGGAAGCTGGGTGTTGGTTACACAGAGGTTTATTATATTATTATTTTCTCTGAGAAAGAAACGTAACCTTTGAAGGCTTAGTGATACAAAGTGCAAAAGTACATTTAAAAATTTTATATGGGGTACAGGATGTGAAAAAGATGCATCTGTCTCAGCCCTACCTCTTTAATCCCTAGAGGATAATACAAGTGTATTATGTTTGGTGTATATCTTCCATTTTATATGTATTTATATATATTGATATGTACATACACAGTCCATGGAGTCACAAACAGACACGACTGAAGTGACTGAGCATGCATGCATACACATATTTACATATGTATTTATTTTGCACATGTGCAAATGTGCCTTTAGAATTCCATTAAGGAATTATTGAAAACAGTATATGCAAACAGTACACGGTTAAGACTCCTTAGTTCCACTGCAGGGACTGCAGGTTCGATCCCTGGTTGGGAAACTAAGATCCTGTGTGCCATGTGGTACAGCCAAAACCAAAACCAAAATCAATATATGCACTTAAAATGTTGAAATTTCTGCCCTCAAGAAGACTACACGAATGTCCGCCCACCAGTCCTGTGCTGTATGACTTTGGAATATACCACAAATCTTTTTTGGAAGCAGGTGGGATAAAAGTAATAATAAATGAATACTTTAAAAAAAAAAAAAAGAGCCCTCAGCCGGGGAGAGAAGTGACTTGGGTACTAGGGAAATTACTAGCTCTCAGTTTCCCAGACCACAAGGCCCGCCTGCAGTCCCAGCCACGACCCGCTGACTCAATGGATGCCACCTCAGGAAGGCAGCAGGAAGGAGGACTGAACTTCCCTGTCTCAGCAGAAAAAAGCCCTGTGATGTCCTGCTTACCTTGGCTGCACCAGCTCTGGGCCCCACCTGCCTGGCAACTCTGACACTGTCCTGGAAAACAGCCACTGTCACACCTCTCACAGGGAAGAAACTAAACCAGCTGAAGGAGAGAGACCTGAAGAGTTGGGGCGAAAGGGAGGTCAGCCTCTCCACTCACAGGGGCTGTTGTTTAATGCAATAAATCTCTGTTTTCTTTTTTTCCACCAAACGGAATGAGAAGATGTACTTTTCAAAAACACTTTTTATTTAAGAGCCTTTTGACATACGTTAGGAAGATTTGGTGAGGAGAGGCCGATTGGAGTTTACAGCCCTGATTTTTCCAGCTCCTTTTTAAAAAGGAATAATTACAGATATTTTTTTCTTTCTTTTTGGTGTGCTTGCTATTCTCCTAAAGACATAATCTTTTTAACCACAGTTAACAGTTAGTGATCAGAGAGAGTACAGGCCTCAGCTCCCATATATGGCAGTATTTATTTAAATTTCTTTTTGAACAAAAAAAAGTGATCCAGTCTGAGGTAGCTTTCAAGTTTTTAAGAGATAATAAGGCTACTTTGACTTAGAATCTACCTTCTAGACACAGATCCAAAGTTATTTATTTCAAAGTAAACAAGCAGCCCGTGATCATGTGCTTGTTGTGATAAAATAGCATAGAAGCAGCTCAAGAGTGTTGAAAGAGAATATATCCCCCTTCAGTCCCTTCTAATACTCTGCTCCCCAATGGGAACCTCACTTAATACATTATATCCAAACCCCTTCCATTGCAGTCACGTACAAATATTCATGTACTTTTAAATTTTAAGTGAATGGGATTATATGCCTTGTCCACCTCCCCCCACAAATTTAATCTATCTTTGAGGTCTCTCCATACTAGTACATGGAGACGGATCTCATTCTTTTTAACAGCTGTATGACATGAATAGATGCAACTGTAACTTACTGGAACTTTTCAGTGTTAGAATGGTCCCACATCTTTGTGAATAAATATCCGCTAAATTCCTGGACGTGGAATTGCAAGTAAAGTGGTCAACACGCTTGTCATCATTCCTAAAAAGAGAAAAGCCGGGATCCAGGTAACTCGAGTTCTGGTGCTCCGAGAACAAAGATTCATGGAGCAAGTGATTGTGGGAAATGGCTGTATGCTCACCCCCACCCCGCCCATCACCATCTTAGAGATTCGCAATCAAGTAGCATATTAATAGTTCGGGAAATTCTTCAGTAGGTACTTACTGCTGAGTAATTTAAAAAGAATTGCAAAGGGAAAGAGCTTAATTCTCTGTACACATCTTACAATTCCCTGAACAGTTTGAGAAGTCCCACCCGGGGTAGGGGGCGGGGGTGGGGGTGGGTAATCTCTCCAAGACAGGACAGTGTTTTGATATGAACTTGACCACATACTGTTTCACCCTGCTGGGCAACTGAGGTGGGGTCAGGTTTGGATTTTATCCAGAAACCAGATGAGGCTTATCAGCCGCTCCCAAACCCCTCATATCAGGTGAGAGGACCCAGCAAGTCCTGCATAAGTCCAGTCTTTTGAGGCTAACCGTAGAGAGATGGGTAGAGCTTCACTTTGGCCTGAGCCTAACAGGTGACATCAGCCTTGCAGACACATTTTGCAACACTCAGGCCGGGGGCCTCCCAACACAGAAGAGTGGATCCTGACTCGAGCAAAGGAGCCACTCGGGGTGTAAGAGGGCAGCGTCCCCCCCCACTCACCTGCAGTTGACATAACGGTGAATTTCCACTTGTCAGTGCAGACGTTACCCCTGCAGCCTCTCTCCCGCCCCCCAGACCTCTCCTGTGTACTCTGGTAGCGCCTCCGCTGCTACAGTGAGCAGTCTGGTTTGTCTTCTAGTTCATTCACACTAGGCTGGGCAAGAGGAGGGGCCGTGCAGTGGAGTATGTACCTCACAGTCCTCCCCAACAAAGTGGGAGCGCTTCCACAGCCTGCCTTCAATCTCTCATTCACTGGCAGTCAGCCTTTACTGAGCACCAGGCGCTTTCAAATTGTGCCGTGGAAAAGACTCTTGAGAATCGCTTAGCAAGGAGAGGAAACCAGCCTATCCTAAAGGAAATCAACCCTGAATATTTGTTGGAAAGACTGAATCTGAAGCTTGAATACTTTGGCCACCTGATGCGAAGAGTGGACTCATTGGAAAAGACCCTGAGGTGGGAAAGACTGAGGGCAGGGGAAGGGGGCGACAGAGGATGAGATGGTTGGAGCATCCAAATCAATGGATATGAGTTTGAGCAAACTCCGGAAGGCAGAGAAAGACAGGAAAGCCTGGAGTGCTGCAGTCCATGGGGTCTCAGAGAGATATGACTTAGCCACTGAACAACAGGCATTAGCTCAGTTCAGTTCAGTCCCTCAGTTGTGTCCGACATTTTGCCACCCCATGGACCTCAGCTGCCAGGCCTCCCTGTCCATCACCAACTCCTGGAGTTTACTCAGACTCACATCCATTGAGTTGGTGAAACCATCCAACCATCTCATCCTCTGTCGTCCCCTTCTCTTCCTGCCCTCAATCTTTCCCAGCATCAGGGTCTTTTCAAATGAGTCAGTTCTTCACGTCAGGTGGCCAAAGTATTGGAGTTTCAGCTTTAGCATCAGTCCTTCCAATGAACACTCAGGACTGATTTCCTTTAGGATGGACTGGTTGGATCTCCTTGCAGTCCAAGGGACTCTCAAGAGTCTTCTCCAACACCACAGTTCAAAAGCATCAATTCTTTGGTGCTCAGCTTTCTTTATGCTGCTGCTGCTGCTGCTGCGTCACTTCAGTCGTGTCCGACTCTGTGTGACCCCATAGACGGAAGCCCACCAGGCTCCCCTGTCCCTGGGATTCTCCAGGCAAGGACACTGGAGTGGGTTGCCATTTCCTTCTCCAATGTGTAAAAGTGGAAAGTGAAAAGTGAAAGTGAAGTCGCTCAGTCGTGTCCGACCCTTAGCGACCCCACGGACTGCAGCCCACCAGGCTCCTCCATCCATGGGATTTTCTAGGCAAGAGTACTGGAGTGGCTTGCCATTGCCTTCTCCGCAGCTTTCTTTATAGGCTGCCCAAATACAGTGGTGACTACAGCAGACTCAATCCCTGCCCCCTTTCATATTCTTATATTCCTTGTAGCCTAGTTCAATGCCTAGCCCAAAGCCTGACGCAGTAGGGTTTAAGAATGGCAATCTAATCAGAAAGCTGCTTTTGCACAGCAAACACAGTCTTAACTCACCTTCTAGACTGCAGATGAAAACATTTTCTCAAGATGCCTTGTTTACATTTTATGCGCTAGAAAGTCATTTGACCGTACGAAATATATATGTTAGATGTTTGGGGTGACTTCGGGGACCAAGTGGAGAGTCTGGAGTACTACGGTGGCGGCCCACCTGGCGGGACCAGCGCTGGAGTGTGGGAGGGCGCCTGCTACTCGGCTCGCAGGCCCCGCCCACCTCGGCCCCGCCCCCAGCTCCCGGCCCCGCCCCGCCCCGCCCCCTCTCTCCATAGTTACGGCGCTGCGGGGGCGGCGGCCATCTTGGCGGCGGAGCGATGAGCGGGTCGAATTCGAAGGCCGCGGCCTTGGGGTCGGCTGTTGGGCCTGGGGGGCTGGTAACTGGCAAGGAAGAGAAGAAGAAGGCGGGCGGCGGCGTCCTGAACAGGCTCAAGGCGCGGCGGCAGGCGCCCCACCACGCGGCAGACGACGGCATCGGGGCAGCGGTCACGGAGCAGGAGCTGCTGGCTCTGGACACCATCCGGCCTGAGCACGTCCTGCGTCTCAGCCGGGTCACCGAGAGTGAGTGCGGGGCCGGCCGCGTCCTCCCCTCGGCGCCGGGCCCCCGGGCCCCCGGGCCCCGAGTCGCCTTCCGCGGAGCCGGCCGCTCGCCGCTCGGCTGGCCCAGGGCGTCCACCCAGGCGCCCCCGACTGGCCAGGCCTTGCTGCCCGCTGCTCCGCCCGGCCGAGTCGGCGCTCCCCGCCCTCACCTCCACCCGGTTGGGATGGGTCCCCTTGAGCTCGACTGCCCGCCCCTGACTGCGGCCACGCCAGGCTTCCCTGTGGCCCGTTCCGGTTGGGCCGTCAGGCCCGGCCGACCGTTCTGCTCCTCAGCTGGATCTCTTTGGGTGGGGACGGACCCCGTCTTGGCTTCTTAACTAGCTCCTCCTGACTCTGGCAAGTGGGGCGCTGCCTCCCCCCGACTCCCGCAGCCCCCAGCTCCCTGCATCAGTGAAGTTCCTGCTCAGCTTGGCCCCCTCGACCTGAGCCAGCTTCTGCTGCCCTCTGCCAGCCCAGACCCCTACCTGGTTTCTCCGTGTTTCCCTCCACTCCGGTCCCCCGGACCTCCTCGCCTCGTTCCAGCCTGCCTTGGCTCCCTGCCTCTTTTGGGTCCCAGGCGTTGCCCTCTTTGTGTGCAGGTGGGCTCTTTTTAAGTCCATTGCCGCGGCGTTTCCTGCCGCATTTGTATGTATATATTAATAAAGTTTCAGTTCCACGTATAAAACCGAAATGTGAATCCTGCTTTTGACACTTGTTCTGGTGATTGAAGCATTTCTTGCATAGAATGCAACGGTTTTACACCTTTTATTGATGGAAGAGAAAGGGTATCAAGTCAGAGAGGGAGGCTCCCGGCCTGGTTCTCCTCCCTCTTCCTGTTCTTTTCAGGCGGCCCTCTGACTTGATGCCCTTTCTCTTGCTGAGTTTCCAGTCCATAGGTTAGATCCTGCTTGCCCAGCCCACCCACTTGCCCCATCCTCTAGACTTGTCACTTTGAAGCCTCAGCACCAGCTTGATGGATTAAGGCTGCTCTCCTTTAATCTGTTGATTTGCTTTACAAGTCGGCAGCTCAGGTGGCCCTCAGGAAGCTGGAGGCCACCCCAGTGTTTTGAGGATGGCAGTTTGAGGGGATGGGCCTTGGTTCAACCTGTGTGAAATGGAATTCCCATCTTCCAAGACGTTTTAATTTGATTCTGAGTATCTTCATGTGTCCATTGTCAATCACTGTTTGGCTCGGGACTATCCTTTGCACACCTGAGTGAGTCTTTAGAAGGTCTTGCTATTCTGTTTCATAGAAACATTGTGAAAAAGCTGCTCCTGTTCTGACCCAGTTATCACCAGGGGTTCTGAAAGTATGGAAATGCTCAGCACCTCACCTTTTCTCACCTCCTGCTTTCTCCTGAAGCAAGGGTGAATCCTGCTGCTAGTGCTGATGCTAAGTGGCCTGCTCAGAGGGCACTCAGGCCCTGTGTAGGAACTTGAGCGTTGCTTCAGAACACCTCCGCAGCTTCTTGGAGAAAGTCATAAGTCAGCTTGGTGACCTCTGGATTTTGTTACTTTTCTTAAAGTCTGTTCCGTTCAGCAGGGTATTTATTGAGGCCCCTGTAAAGGTGCAGAACCAATATCAGCACCTTGGGAAGTTATGGAATAATCAGTTGCTCTCAATTTTGCCATCTTATCGGAGAGTCAACTTGTAAAACATGAACCAGCGAACACAGCAGGCAGTATAAGATAAAGTACCAAAGTGAACTGTGGAGAAAATGCTCTTAGGAGTCATGGTGGAAAGAAAGAAATGAAATCATCTTTGGTCAGTACTGTCTTGATTAACAGATGAAGCTATTGGAGGCTCCATTTCCCTTTGGTCTCATGCCCTCTCCAGCAAATCTGTCCTGCCAGCTGGGTGGGCATGGCCCACCACCTGGTTTTGTGTAGCCCATTACCTTTTCAAATGGTTGGGGGAAAAAATCTCTTGGGACACATGGTTATGTAAAATTTGTATTTCTTTGTCTGTAAATAGTTTTGTGACTGCGTTTGTGCTACAGTGATGGAATTGAGTAGTTGTGATAGTGACTGTGTGGCCTTAAAAACTAAATTACTCATTTTCTGACCCTTTACAGAGAAAGTTGTCTGATCTCTGCTTTGTGATAACGCTCAGCAAGCATGCACCATGTTCACCATTGCGTGTGTGTGTGTGTGTGTGTGCTCGCTTAGTCACATCTGACTTTTAGGTCAGCATAAATGTTTTGAAATGGATTTCTAAAAAAGTTCTGTTGTGTTGTGACTTCTGATGAAAGGTTTGTAGGTCTTTTTTGAAGTGTTTTCAGAGACATTCCCCTCTACCATCCCTGTTTCTAAGTGTTATACGATAATCTTCCATCGAAACCAAGTCTGTGCACTTTTCTCCTTTATTGGATCCCATAATTCTCTCCACGCAACTTTTGCCTATAACGTAAGAGGAAGTTTTGGGGTGTATTTTAAGTGAATTATATAAGAAAAAAACAGCCCGAGTTTGTGTCACAACTTGAGAAAGAAATGGTAGTTTTGGAGGATTATTTAACAGCATTGGTCTCTCTTTCTCTCATTTTCAGATTATTTATGTAAACCCGAAGACAACGTCTACAGTATTGATTTTACCCGCTTCAAAATTCGAGATTTGGAGACAGGGACAGTGCTTTTTGAGATTGCCAAACCTTGTGTTTCAGGTAGGTCTCAGTATCGTATCAACAGTAGCCAGTTGACCGTTGGAGCAAAGAGTCTTTGAGGCTTGAGTTTTTGTGTGCCATAGCATCCTGTGTCATGGATGCCAGCAAGGCCTGCCTCTGAGCCTCCTCCTAAAGCCTGGCCTGCGGGCTTGAAGCTGTGCTTGTTGAGTATTTACTCTGCACTGGTTAACCGTTCCACAGCTTTCTGTTTAAGTTAGCTCATGGAATCCTCACACCTCTGTGAGGGGTTATTATCCTTATCTTCAGTTCAGTTCAGTCGCTCAGTCGTGTCCGACTCTTTGCGACCCCATGAACCACAGCATGCCAGGCCTCCCTGTCCATCACCAACTCCCGGAGTTCACTCAAACTCATGTCCACTGAGTCGGTGATGCCATCCAGCCATCTCATTCTCTGTCATCCCCGTCTCCTCCTACCCCCAGTCCCTCCCAGCATCAGACCCTTTTCCAGTGAGTCAGCGCGTCGCATGAGGTGGCCAAAGTACTGGAGTTTCAGCTTTAGCATAAGTCCTTCCAATGAACACCCAGGATTGATCTCCTCTAGAATGGACTGCTTGGATCTCCTTGCAGTCCAAGGGACTCTCAAGAGTCTTCTCCAGCACCACAATTCAAAGCTTCAATTCTTCGGTGATCAGCTTTCTTCACAGTCCAACTCTCACATCCATACATGACCACGGGAAAAACCATAGCCTTGACTAGATGGACCTTGGTTGGCAAAGTAATGTCTCTGCTTTTTAATATACTATCTAGGTTGGTCATAACTTTCCTTCCAAGGAGTAAGCATCTTTTAATTTCCTGGCTGCAATCAGCATCTGCAGTGATTTTGGAGCCCAAAAAAATGAAGTCTGACACTGTTTCCACTGTCTCCTCATCTATTTCCCATGAAGTGATGGGACCAGATGCCATGATCTTCGTTTTCTGAATGTTGAGCTTCAAGCCAACCTTTTCACTCTCCTCTTTCACTTTCTTTTTTTTTTTTTTAAATCAAAGAATCCAATTTTTATTTTTTTTTCAAGTTGAACAGACTAAATTTCTTTAAACAAACTTATACTCCAGAGTCCTTTAAAAACTTAATAGCATTTATACATTGAAGGTATTTGATTTTCTTGTAACTAGCACTTCAAATGCAACAAGCATTTGAAGCAACAAGCATTTGACCCAACAAGTAAAACTTTCTACAGTTCATAACTTTTATAAATAAAGTAAATTAAATGTACAGTGAATAAGTTCTCTGAAATATTTCAATATTTCTGCAGGTTTAGTAACATTGTAAAATACATTTCAACTAAAATTCACAAATCTAAAAACCTGTTAGGCATTTTTAGGCGTTTTAAGTTGGAAATGAAGACCAATGTTACATCGTAATATGCCAATTACAAATAGTACTTCAAATAGCAAATACTACAGTTTGTCCCAAACTTTAAAAACTATTCATGAACTCAACACTGAACTATTGATGGCTATGAGAATTGTTTCCTAGCCTTTTTGAAAATTTCAACCCATTTACGTTTAAGGTAATTATTGATAAGTACGATCCCGTAGCCATTTTCTTTATTGCTTTGGGTTCAAGTTTATACACTCTTTCTGTGTTTCCTGTCTATAGAAGATCCTTTAGCATTTGTTGGAGAGCTGGTTTGGTGATGCTGAATTCCCTCAGCTTTTGCTTGTCTGTAAAGCTTTTGATTTCTCCTTCATATTTGAATGAGATCCTTGCTGGGTATAGTAATCTGGGCTGTAGGGTATTTTCTTTCATCACTTTAAGTATGTCTTGCCATTCCCTTCTGGCCTGAAGAGTTTCTGTTGAAAGATCAGCTGTTATCCTTATGGGAATCCCCTTATGTGTTATTTGCTGCTTTTCCCTTGCTGCTTTTAATATTTGTTCTTTGTGTTTGATCTTTGTTAATTTGATAAATATGTGTCTTGGAGTATTTCGCCTTGGGTTTATCCTGTTGGGGACTCTCTGGGTTTCTTGGACTTGGGTGATTATTTCTTTCCCCATTTTAGGGAAGTTTTCAACTAATATCTCAAGTATTCTCTCATGGTCTTTCTTTTTGTCTTCTTCTTCTGGGACTCCTATGATTCGAATGTTGGAGCGTTTAACATTGTCCCAGAGGTCTCTAATATTGTCCTCATTTCTTTTAATTCGTTTTTCTTTTTTCCTCTCTGTTTCATTTATTTCTACAATTCTATCTTCTAGTTCGCTTATCCTGTCTTCTGCCTCTGTTATTCTACTGTTTGTTCCCTCCAGAGTGTTTCTGATCTCATCTATTGCATTATTCATTGTATATTGACTCTTTTTTATTTCTTCTAAGTCCTTATTAAATCTTTCTTCCATCTTCTCAATCCTTTTCTCCAGGTTATTTATCTGTAACTCCATTTTGCTTTCAAGATTTTGATTCATTTTCACCATCAAAATTTGAAATTCTTTATCAGGTAAATTCCTTATATCTTCTTCTTTTGTTTGTGTTGGTGGGCAATTATCTTGTTCCTTTACTTGCTGGGTATTTCTCTGCCTCTTCATCTTGCTTATATTGCTTTGCTTGGGGTGGCCTTTCCCTCTTCTTGCAGTTTGTGGAGTTCTCTTTATTATGTAGTTTCTTCGCTGTGTGTGGGGTTGGACGGGTGACTTGTCCGGGTTCCCTGGTTAGGGAAGCATGTGTCGGTGTTCTGGTGGGTGGAGCTGGATTTCTTCTCTCTCCTTTAGAAGACAGTGGGCTGCTTTTCTGGGAGCCTGATGTCCTCTGCCAGTATTCAGAAGTTGTTTTGTGGACTTTACTCTGCGTTCAAATGTTCTTTTGATGAATTTGTGGGGGAGAAAGTGGTCTCGCCTTCTTAGCCCTCCGCCATCTTGTTCCTTCCTCCCCAGAACACTGGATTCTTATATTCCACTTGGTCGTGGAGTATCTCTTCCCATCTGCTCCAGCAAGGCGCAGCCGCTGTACCTTACCTTGGACGAGGGGTATCTCCTCAAGGCCACCCCTCCTGCTTTGAATGTGGATCAGCTCCTCTTGGCCCTCCGGTGCCCAAGCAGCCACCGCCTCCTGAACGTGGTACAGCTCCTCTCAGCCACCGCCCTAACCCTGGGCGCGGGGTAGCTCCTCTCAGCCACGATTCTGCACGTGGTCGGTTGCGCTGCGCACCGGAGCCCGGCGTCTCTCGTGTCCTCCTCTTCACTTTCATCAAGAGGCCTTTGAGTTCCTTTTCACTTTTTGCCATAAGGGTGGTGTCATCTGCATATCTGAGATTATTGATATTTCTCCCAGCAATCTTGATTCCAGCTTGTGCTTCTTCCAGCCCAGCGTTCCTCATGAAGTACTCTGCATATAAGTTAAATAAGCAGGGTGACAATATACAACCTTGACATGCTCCTTTTCCTATTTGGAACCAGTTTGTTGTTCCATGTCCAGTTCTAACTGTTGCTTCCTGACCTGCATACAGGTTTCTCAAGAGGCAGGTCAGGTGGTCTGGTATTCCCATCTCTTTCAGAATGTTCCACAGTTTATTGTGATCCACACAGTCAAAGGCTTTGGCATAGTCAATGAAGCAGAAATAGATGTTTTTCTGGAACTCTCTTGCTTTCTCCATGATCCAGCGGATGTTGACAATTTGATCTCTGGTTCCTCTGCCTTTTCTAAAACCTGCTTGAACATCCGGAAGTTCACAATTCACATATTGCTGAAGCCTAGCTTGGAGAATTTTGAGCATGACTTTACTAGCGTGTGAGATGAGTGCAATTGTGCGGTAGTTTGAGCATTCTTTGGAATTCCCTTTCTTTGGGATTGGAATGAAGACTGACCTTTTCCAGTTCTGTGGCCATTGCTGAGTTTTCCAAATTTGCTGTCATATTGAGTGCAGCACTTTCACAGCATCATCTTTCAGGATTTGAAATAGCTCAATTGGAATTCCATCACCTCCACTAGCTTTGTTCGTCGTGATGCTCTCTAAGGCCCACTTGACTTCACATTCCAAGATGTCTGGCTCCAGGTGAGTGATCACACCATCGTGATTATCTTCTTCGTGAAGATCTTTTTTGTACAGCTCTTCTGTGTATTCTTGCCCCCTCTTCTTAATATCTTCTGCTTGTGTTAGGTCCATACCATTTCTGTCCTTTATCAAGCCCATCTTTGCATGAAATGTTCTCTTGATATCTCTAATTTTCTTGAAAATATCTCTTGTTTTTCCTATTCTGTTGTTTTCCTCTATTTGTTTGCATTGATCACTGAGGAAGGCTTTCTTATCTCTCCTTGCTATTCTTTGGAACTCTGCATTCAGATGCTTATATCTTTCCTTCCTTTGCTTTTCGCTTCTCTTCTTTTCACAGCTATTTGTAAGGCCTCCTCAGACAGCCATTTTGCTTTTTTGCATTTATTTTCCATGGGGATGGTCTTGGTCCCTGTCTCCTGTACAATGTCACGAACCTCCATCCAGAGTTCATCAGGCACTCTATCGATCAGATATAGACCCTTAAATCTATTTCTCACTTCCACTGTATAATTATAAGGGATTTGATTTAGGTCATATCTGAATGGTCTAGTGGTTTTCCCTACTTTCTTCAAATTAAGTCTGAATTTGGCAATAAGGAGTTCATGATCTGAGCCACAGTCAGCTCCTGGTCTTGTTTTTGCTAACTGTATACAGCTTCTCCATCTTTGGCTGCAAAGAATATAATCAGTCTGATTTCGGTGTTGACCATCTGGTGATGTCCATGTGTAGAGTCTTCTCTTGTGTTGTTGGAAGAGGGTGTTTGCTATGACCAGTGCGTTCTCTTGGCAAAACTATTAGCGTTTGCCCTGCTTCATTCCGTGCTCCAAGGCCAAATTTGCCGGTTACTCCAGGTGTTTCTTGACTTCCTACCTTTGCATTCCAGTCCCCTATAATGAAAAGGATATCTGGAAACTGAGGCCCAGAATTTCCAAGTGACTTTTCTAAGGTCCCATGCTCTTTGATCTGACCATGTCACTTCCACTTAGGAAGGAATCCTTGAAATGAAAGTATAATGAGGAAAGCCTGCCTGAGCCTTGAGTCCTAGGGACGCTCTGGAAGGGCGATAGGGAGGCTTCCAGTCCACGTCATGAGGCAGTCTCTTTCTCTTCTTATGCCCTTTCCATTGACTAGTGTCTCAGATTCCCCAGTTAGTCCGTTTGGATTTTAATCTCCAGCATTCTCTGGATGACTAGAAGGCCCAGGCCTGTGAACTCGTTTGCTTGCGGCCCCTTCATTTAGTCTTGAATGAACACTGCTTGTGCTTGTGATGCGGCTCCAGGGCACTTCATTTCTGACTAGGGCACCACGTGTAGGTCTGGGGAACATGTCACTGGGGATTGAGCACCCCCTGGAGTTTGTTTTTAGAACACCAGCCCAGATAGTCCGGAGTTGAAGCCATAGTCTATGTTAATGACTCTTTTTGCCAAGCTTTTCGCATCTATTTGCTATTCAGAAAGAGCCTGCAAGTTTGGTAAGACAGCTGTTAGTAACCAAGTAAGTCAAAGGCTCTCATGAAAAAGTTTCAGCCAAGACTAGGCATCCGTCTCCTGACCCCACTTGAGATTGCTGCTGTAATCCTGGACTGACCAGTGCACTAAAGGCTCGAGCTTGTAGGTACTTATCTTGTATTGGGAGGGTCAGGGCCACCTAGTTTCCTGGGTCTGTACCATTTGCATTTCTAAGCTTCCTGTCCTTGTGATGTTAAGATGTTCCCAGGACCCAGGGAACACCAGGGCTACTTCCGGTGTATGGATTTGGATGAGACAGGACTGAGAGTAGTCATTTCAGTACAAAACTGAACTGTCACAGGAAGGTCAGCATCAGACACTGTAAAAATACCTTGATTTTCAGCCCGTCCAGTCTTTAAGGATCTTGATTCACTAAGGCTCATGCCGAACCAGAACCCTCCTGCAGCACTTTTCTGATGAACTCCAACCCCCGAGAAGATGTGCTCTGTGTTTCTTTTTGAATTCCATAGTTGGAGCCGGGCCTCTGGAGTCTTTGCCCCTGAACTCCCACTCAATCTGGTTGTCCACTGTTCTTGGGATGTTTGATGCTAAAAAAGACTTCTCTTTTATTGTACCTTTGTTCAACCTAGACCTGGAAAAAATTGATGTTGCTGGACACTGGCTACTAGGGAGGGCGCTAACTCCTGGTTCACATTAGAATGTTTGCTAGTTCCTTTTACAGATCCTTCATTCCTAGGTTCAGGAATGGGCTAGACCAGAGCCCATCATTACTGGTGTGGACCGTCGTCTTTCTTGGGTCCCACATGTTGGTTCATGGCCCATCTGCTTCATGCTTCACCCTTTCCCAGATGGTCAGAGTGTTGGGCCTGGTATGGCCTGGAATAGGCAGTAATCCAAGGAGGTGCAGTTCGCCAAAGCTGAAGGTCACTGTCTTTCATTTAAATAACAGAATTATTTCTAAGGATATATCTTTGCTGTGTCAGAAATTTCTGCACTCTTTGAGGGTGCCTTCTTGATAGTTTCAACTTTTGCAGCCTCGTTATTTTGCTTAGCAGCAAGCACATTAACTTGATCAGCAGCAGACCTGGTCTCTATAGCACAGACCACCTCAGGGACCTGGTACCCAGCTGGTGTTTCATGCTTCAGCATTAGGACATGGCCCAAGGCCTCAGGTTATATAAAAGGCAGATAGCCTCGTGTTTAAGAATAGGCCTGGAGTCTGATGGGCCTGGATAGGCTCACTTCACTTTATTGAACTTCACAGATAGTGTGTATTTTTTATAAATTGAAGGTTCATGGCAGCTTTGTATTGAGTTAAGTGTGTTGGCTCCATTTTTTCAACAACATTAAAAAAAATTTTTTTTAGAAGAATATAGTTGATGTACAGTGTTGTGTTAGTTTCTGGTGTATAATTACACACATATATTTTTTCATTTTCTTTTCCATTATGGTTTATTACAGGATATTGTATGTAGCAGCATTATTTATATTTTGCTGTCGCGTGGCTTTGTAGGATCTTAGTTCCCTGACCAGGGATCCAACCCATGCCCCCTGCAGTGGAACCACAGAGTCCTAACCACTGGACCACCAGGGAATTCCCGGCAGCGTTATTTTAATTTTTAAAAAATATTTATTTGTTCAATTTACTTTGGCTGCTCTGAGTCTTAGTTGGGGCATGTGGGATCTAGTTCCCTGACCAGGGATTGAACCCTGGGGTTTTGATTGAAGACTGGGGGGAGTTTGGACCTGTGAGCTCACCTCTCTGGGTCTGTAAAGTGGAGATAAAATGAAGACAACACCTTCAGGGTTGTTAGGACCCTGTGAGGTGTGCAGGATGGAGCCAGGAATCCCAGCAGGTGCTCAATGAGCACAGCCGTCCTGCTGTGGGTGTCGGTACCCCCGATTGGTCGTGCTCTTTGCTGAGCCGGCTTCCATGTGCCCTTTCAGACCAGGAGGAAGAAGAGGATGAGGAAGGGGAGGCAGGCGGAGATGTGGACGTCAGCGCCGGCCGCTTCGTCCGCTACCAGTTCACACCGGCGTTTCTCCGCCTCCGCACGGTGGGCGCCACGTGAGTTCCGGCATCTCCTGAGGGGGGCACCTTCTTCTGGTTCACAGAGAAGAGTGTCCTCTGTTGGGTTGGGGTTGGCTCTAGTGGAGGGAGGAGGCAACAAAGTTGGACTCACGGAGATTGTGTTTCGCAGGGTGGAGTTCACCGTGGGAGACAAACCTGTGTCAAACTTCCGGATGATCGAGCGGCACTACTTCCGGGAACGCCTGCTGAAAAATTTTGACTTTGATTTCGGCTTCTGCATCCCCAGCAGCAGGAACACTTGCGAGCATATCTATGAGTTTCCCCAACTTTCTGAGGATGTCAGTACGTATCCTCCGACTTGTGCAACGTTCTGGATCTTTCAGCTTGGAAGGAGTGGACCTTGAAATGAAATCCATCTGCTCTGGCGATCTCGTTAGCAGAGAAACAGGGACGTGATGGGTCTCGAGTCACTTGACCTCAGGCTTCTCGTTTCCTCTCACTCCTGTCTCATGTTTCACACTCTGGCTCTGCTGGCAATGGGACTCTGAAGGTGTTAATACAAGCCATCCTTGAAGAAGCCTGTGCGGGGAAGGGTGTGATGGAGGGAGATGAGAGGAGCCCCCGGGGCGCCCATTCCATACACAGCCAGTCCCGGTTTCTCACTGTTCTGGACCCTAGTTCCTGCTCAGCATTGCGCTGGCCCGTTGCTTCCTCCTTAATCAGAGCTATGTATGAAACTGAGCTGAGTGGGATTCTCGATCTGATGACCACCTTTTTCTCATTCTCTGCCAGTAGAAGGATCATGAGATAAACTGTCAGAATAGATCAGGCAGAAATAGTGAGCTGTTCGAGGTCTGGGAGCAGGAGTGACAGTGGAAACAGGGTCTTAGGAAGAGATACGGGGAGGAAGACCTGGGGGAGGCACCGAGCAGGGAAGGCCGGGCCGGGGAGGAGATGGACTCGCTGACAGAGGACGAACAGGCTGTGTAGTCCTGTGGCTTCCCTCTGGCTCTCTCACATTAGCATCACCTGTGATCGTGAGGGTCAGTTGTTCCGGAGCAGTGAGGATACGATGGGATCCTGTGAGTAGTGGTGGAGTTTAGTTGAATTATGGGCAAGGGTCTACATACACTGACAAGTTTTCTCAGAGTCCCAGATCCTCGAAAGTGTTGTTTTCTGACAAGTGTTCTGTGCTTGTGCAGCAGTGCTGTTCACAGGTAAAGTGAGGGTTGATGAGGAGTGGGCAGGGTGCCACCTGGACCCGCTATCATCATGATCCTGTTTTTAAAGCCTGCTCCCCAAGCTGGGCTGGAACATGTTGATACTTGCAAGAGAAGATTAAGTACAGCATTTCAAGTTTTTTATCAAAGGCCAGCCATGTAACTTTCTCTTCTTGAAACCAGATAAGCTAAAAGAGGATGGGGGTCAGTTCTCTGGATGTGAGCTAAATAACATCGGTGAGTTTACCGAACTTGAAGCAGTCAGCACGCCTTTTGAGAACTGTGGTCACCAACTGCGTTTCCTCCAGAGGATTCAGAGTAGCAACAATCACTGACTCAATCAACCAGGGGTGGTGGCTCGCAGGTCCCTGAGCCTCCATTTATAGTTAAAGACCTGGGGCAGCTGCCTTAACACAGAAGATTAAGTCTGAGTCCCAGGACAGGCTTGCCTTTGCAGGATTGTTGGCAAGTTAACACCACGCGCCATCTCTGGAGAAGACGCCTTGCCCCCCTGCATTCCTGCACACCTAGGATTCCTTTGTTGTAGGGGTGTCTGTGGGTGGGCCCAGTGAAGCACTGCTTCCTAAATTTGGACCAGAATGTCTGGAGGTGGGGGCCAGAAGCACCAATCAGTCAGCTGCTTTGATGCATGTTGGCAGACGGGCGAGCTCCTCTCCCTGGCGTTCTGATAGCACCAGGCTGATGATGGCCACGGAGAGCCAGGCCTAGCGCTGGTAGCCTCCTGCTGTGGAAGTGGATGGCATGCACCGTTTGGGGGCCTCTGTGGTTCCAGGTCACCCCAGCTCTCCAGGCCTGGCTCCCTCTGTTCTGACTTCATTATTCTGATAGCACATGCTCACATTTTCAGGAAGGGCTGGTTTATGCATTTTTGTGTGTGGGCGCTCAGTCATGTCTGACTCTGCAACCCCATGGACTGTAGCCCCACCAGGCTCCTCTGTCCTTGGGATTTCCTAGGCAAGAACACTGGAGTAGGTTGCCATTTCCTCCTCCCGGGGATCTTCCTGACCCAGGGATCGGACCTGCGTCTCTTGCGTCTCCTGCATTGGCGGGCGGGTTCTTTACCACTGAGCCACCTGGGAATTTAGAGGGGATGCTGAGTTTTTTCCCACCTGGCCCACAGGGCAGACTCACACGTAACTCTTTGCATTTTTTCCCTTCTAACTTGCAGTTCGTCTGATGATTGAAAATCCCTATGAGACCCGTTCTGACAGCTTTTACTTCGTCGACAACAAGCTGATAATGCACAACAAGGCCGACTACGCCTATAACGGGGGCCAGTAGCAGTGGCCGGAGCAGACGGGAAGGTGCTTTGCTGGGGCCCGACGTCCTGGCACATGGAGGTGGTCGAAGCTGCTCTGTCGACACATATCTGGAACCTGGCCCCGGGCAGCTGAGGCCGGGGTGGCAGTTTCCTGTGCTCCACGAGAGGTGCCAAGCAGTGCTATGTCTGTTTCCACCCGTATTTTTTCCTCCCTTTCCCCCCTGCCCCTTAGGTCGCAGAGGTAGTAAAACTTAGACTCCTGGAATCCAGATAGAAAGTTTATTTTCCCGGCTCCTTCAGGATGTCCTGAAGAACCTGGGTCTCTGCAGGCACAGCTGTACCAGGGAAAGAATGCTCTTCTGTAGGTTCAGGGGCCCTCTGCGAAGCTGAGACTCCTCCCTCACCTGCAGGGCCTCCATCAGCACACTCTGACCTCAGCCTGAGCATAGTCCTTAACCTGCTGGAGAGAACCTGGAACGGAGTGGAGTGGAGGATGGGGCCAGGAGTTGAGGTGCAGGGGTGGGCAAGGCTGCCGAACCTAGGGAGCCGCTTACCTGTCTGACTTCCGGGATCTTGGCTGATCCTCTTGGGGCACCCCCGAGCTTTCAGCCTGGCCGTGCCTTCCTGTTTTCCTTCCAGACGGAAGATGAGCTTGCTCTGCTTTTCCTAGCTCCTACCTTTTGAGTTCTCCTGAAATCGAATGTGTCCGTTTTCGCTCTGAGAACTGTAGTGTCACTCGAGACCAGCACAGCCCTCATTGTGTTTTGGTTTTTTTATTTCTAGGCTTCTTGTGGGGAGGTTTTATAAAATGTCAGGGGTGCTCCCAGCGTACGTGATGTGTGGCTAGACTTCTCTGAGTACTGATCAGGCTCCCTTGGCTCTTCTGGCTCTTGTTCCCTCTGCTTTTGTACTGAAACTGCTCTGGAATCATCCTGGCCGGTCCCACCTAAGTAAGGCAGATTCTGGTCCTATGGACCGCTAGTCTGAATGGTCTCGGTGTTGGGAAAGTGGGAAATGGGGTGAGGTGGCCTGGCAGAGACATGTGTTCTCCAAAACGTGTCTCTCTGCACTTACCTCAGGCCCTCATTGGACGGACTGTCCCCGCCTCAGCTCTCTACCGCTGTCTGTCTGGGCGGATTTAGGTGCCCAGACCTAACTCCTGCTCTTCCGATGAGATTGTTGCCATGGCCAGGGCTCAGTGTTTATAGGAAGGTTGCAGTAGGAAGCGCCTAGGCACGTGGTGCCTCTGACAGGAGCGCCGTCTCCCCGGTGTTGGGGAGAAAGGCTGGGCAGGGCCAGGAGAGGAGGGCCAGCGCTGTGCCGCAGGTGGACCTAGCCTTTCGCTGCCCCGTGTTGCACCCTGTTTGGTTTCTAGAGCGTGAGTGGCCTTGAACTTTGGTCCAGAGCTTTGTGCCAGGCCAGAGTCTGGGCTGTGCCAGAGGCTGGCAACTTTCTCACTGAGAGAACCCTGGTTCATCCTGGGTGCTGGCCCTGCACCCAGCCCCCGAGGGAGGAAGAAACTGGGCTCCCTGCAGGGCAGGCTGCTCACCCCAGACCCGATGAGCCCCAGGACTGGAGTCGGCTGCAAATCTAGGTGCCTTAGGGATGGCTCCTTCCCGTCCCTGGTGGACAGACATCAGCACTGCCTCTTCACCTTCTATCTCTCACTGGGGCACCTTCAACAGATCTGTGTTCATTGGGCTTTGGAGTAACCCCTTCTCTCTGCGACAAGCCCAGTCGGGAGAGTTTCTACTATTTGATATTTAATTATTATCTAGGAAATTGTTTGGAGCTTCCCAGAGCTCTGCTCAGGAGAGCGTGTCCAGGCAGACCCCGTCTTGTGGGCCGGTGGGCTGTCTCTCACCTCCAGTATTAGCGGTTGCTGGGAGGAGGGCAGGAGGAGGCCGGTGTTCTGGCTTGAAGACTGCCGCACCCTGTTCCCAGGAGCTTGCCTTAGTCTCACTGGAGACCACAGTGAAGCCGAGTGCCCACTCTGTGCTCGGCAGGATAGGGATTGGTCCCCTTCTACACTTGAAGGTCTGGTGTCTGTAGCTGGGACTCCAGATTCTTGTGTCCAGCTACTCAGGAAACCTTGAGAAGCATCTGGGGTGTTAGCTAGGATAAGTCTGAAATTCACCCTTCTGTACCCAAACTGGGGAGAGAATTGGAAATTATACTTTCTCTGAAAGTAGCTGAACTCATCAGAAGCTGAATCAGGAGGCCATGGCGTTAAGAAGTCTGGACTGCGGGCAGCAGTTACCTGTGGGCACTGGGGTGGCAGGACAGAAACGGCCTGCCTGGGGAGACACATCCTCCCTCCGTTCAGAGTTGGCACCAGTGAGGCCACTCCTAGAGGGAGCACATCTCAGCAGACCAGCTCACCCAGCTGTGGCAGAGGGCCTGCCGCCTGCGCCCCTTCTCCTGTCTCGTGTCCTGACCTGAGGGCTCCTGGGAGAGCACCTTTCTTTTCCTGTGGCGCCTTTGGGCTGAGATGCCCTTTTAGCTTCTGCAGAGAAGACCATGGTTTATTTTATTCTATGTTCTAAAGAGTAAACAGGAAATAAGGAAAAGTAGTTCTGGGATAAAGTAGGTCACCCTCTCCTCATATGTCAGCTCATAGCTGTCTTGCAGGGAACGCACGTTTTCAGGGCTTTGCAGGACTTCTGAAGGCACTCATAGTCTGTGGGCCACCCGATTCTCAAATACGGGCAGTGATTTGGGGGTCTTGGAGCTCTCCTTAGACTGGAAAGTCTTGACGTGGCAGTAGCTCGGGGGATCTTCAGCTTGTTTTTTTAGTTGAAATGGGACTCATTTCTGGAATGGCCTTAATAGGCTGTGTCCAGTGTATCAATTGGGTGTCTTACTTTGGTGTGTCTTGCCACCCTAGATACTCTTAGTTTAGTACTCCCAGTGTACTCTTAGTTTTTTGCTGTAAAGTCACTTTCTTCCTGGTGACCGTTGTCACTATGACGTCAGTAAGGTTGGGGAATGGGGACCGGTCTCAGAATTACAGCACAGACTCAGTGTCTGTGGGTGAGGACCCCTGCTGCAGAGGGCGCCACTCTACCCGTGAAGGAACCTAAGCGTCCATCCTGTTTCTCACATTCCATGTCACGGAACGTCGAGGTGGATTTACCCATTGTTGTACAAAGTATCACGTAAAGTCGTTGAACTTGTGAAAGTCTATTTTTTTCCCCCGTAAATCTATTTTTCACCAAATATAAGAAGCGTCAGTGATCAAATCTGACCTTCCTCCCTTTCCCCTTCACCTAAGCTCCTCATTCCGGTTTGTATTGTCTTTGTGTCCAAAGTAAATGAGGTGACTTATTTGTATAAAATGTTATTTTGCCACAAGAGACAGTAATAAAAGAAAGATTTTCACAGTATGTATGCCCTCTCGTGTCTTCTGACTGGGCCTCTTGCTTCACAGGGGGAGTAGGTATGGAGTGGGGTGGGCTCTGAGTTTCTTTACGTGGCCTGTCAGTCCTGGTTTAATTGGTAGCACTGGTTTCTAGAGTGATTAGCACATAGTATTGTGCTTTAGGTTTCATGTGTTTTTGCTTTACATTTTAATGAAATGCTTTGAGAATTTAAAATGCATATATATTTTAAAGTTAGATTCATTGAGGTGTGTTTTGACCATACCTCATTTAAGAGTCAATTCAACCCATTTAAGAGTGTGGTTTGATGAGTTTGATAAATGGATACCCTATCACAAGCATGATAAAGGACATTTCCATCATCTCAGAAAGTTAAGTTCTTGGTGTCTGCAGCCAGTTTCCTCCCTCCACCCAACCCCTTGCAACCAACTTCTGATTCCTGTCTTTTTTGGAAAACATGCATACTTTTAATATAAAACTTACATCCATGTTTAAGGTCACAAACAATGCAAGTTAAAAATAACTGGTTTCGAGAGCTTGTGGCACCTGAAGGTCTGTTGGCCTCTGCCTGCAAATACTCGTTTATTTTCCCATCTTGTCTCCGTTTTCTACCCAGGGCTGGTGCCCAGGTGCGGTGGGAAAAGGTATGGAAGCCTCAGAGGAGTATTTGCCAACGACAATAAATGTACTGTTGCTTTAGAGGCTTTCTTTTGAATGTATTTCTTCTAAATGCAAGGCGATATAGAAGCAGCAACTCAGTGGACATGAATTTGAGCAAACTCTGGGAGATAGTGGAGGACAGAGGAGCCTTATGGGCTACAGTCCATGGGGTTGCAAAAAATTGGACATGACTTAGTGACTTAAGGAACAAAACATTTGAAAGACTGCCACATCTTTTTAATAGATCGTCAGAAATCAGAGTAAGTTCTGGTTTCAGCCTGTGCTGCGTCTGTGTTGGAGACAGACACCTGGCTGAGTTAATGGGGGAAGAAAGGCAGCTGGAGGGACTGGGTTCCTGCGTGCATGTGGGTGGTGCCAGGAGCCTGTGGGAGTCTGACTCACACCTGGGCCTGTGGAAGATGCTTGTCAGGCAAGAGAAATCACTGTAATTTTGGGGTGCGGAGTGAAGGGGTCCTGACAAACTAAGGACAAGATGCAGGATGTTAGGGCACAGCGTTGAAGGCTCCCATTGGAGGGGTAGGTAGGGTGCTCTGCTCCACAACTGGGAGTGAGACGCGGGACCATAGAGGAACAGGGAAGCAGCAGTGCCACCTCACCTTCACAACCTCCTGGCACCCCAACTCCTTATGCCAAGATAATGCGCAGCAGCGTAAGACCCTTACCCCACTGGGCACTCACAGGCTAGTAGGGGACATGATAAGATTTCAGATGCTACCTGCCAGAAAACAACGAGATGGACAGTTTGTGAGGGGAAGCACCTGTCGCCTCAGGGAGGTGTTGATGGGAAGGAGTCTTCCAGCGGAGGGGATGGTGACTGCAAAGGTCCTGAGGCAGGAAGCAGCTAGAGATCCCGGAGAAAATCTGCATTGTGAGGCGACAGCGGGGGCGCGGTGGGTTTGGGGCGGGGGGAGGCCAAGTGGAGTTTTTTAGATCACGGAACTGGATTTTAGGAGAGAGCTAGGCTCACCCCCTGAAGAGTTTTAAGGTCAGCCTAGAACCAGGAAATCAACCCTGAATATTCATCAGAAGGACTGAAGCTGAAGCTCCAATACTTTGGCCACCTGATGCGAAGAGCGGACTCTTCGGAAAAGACCCTGTTGCCGGCAAAGACTGAAGGTGACTGAAGGCAGGAAGAGAAGGGGACGACAGAGGATGAGATGGTTGGACCGCACCACCGACTCAACGGCCATGAATTTGAGCTAACTCCGGGAGACGGTGAAGGACAAGGAAGTCTGGCGGGCTTCAGTTCCTGGGGTCGCAGAGTCGGATACGGCTTAGCAGGCGGAACAACAGAACCAGCTTCGGAGACTTTCCCGAAAGAGTTGGATTACCTCGGCAGCTGCGGGGCCCCCGCGGCCCGCCCCGCCCCCGGAGCGCGAGGCCGCGCCGGTCCCGCCCCCGAGGCCCGAGGGGCGGGGCTCCTGGCCGCGCAGGTCCCTCCCCGGCCCGGAACCGGTGCTGCGGCCCGAGGTCGCCGGGAAGAAGCCCAGGGCCGTCACCAGCCCGCCGTGTCTGCCCTCCATGGCTGCCTCGCTGCTCGCCCGGGCCTGTGGCCTTGTCCGCGGAGGTGAGTGCGTTCCGACCCCTCACGGTGGGGCGGCGGGCGGGGCGGGCGTGCGTCCAGGCAGCGGATTCACCCCTGCGGCAGGGCGGGCGGCCGGGCGGTGCCCACTCCGCAGCGCGAGGCCTTTGCCCCAGTTAGGCTGCTCCTCGCGCCTGCATGGCCGCGGCCACAGCTCCGACCCCCAGTCCCAGCCCACTTCTCATGCTGCACCCACACACCCCCACCCACTTATTGCACCTTCGGAGGAGGTTCAGGGTGCGCCATTCCTAGAGTGCCAGGTCTGGGGTTGAACCCAGACTGTTCATCTGTGTCCTTGGGCCCTGTGTGAAACGACCACAGTAATACTGCTGTTCTCATAGAGTTGTTACAAGTATTAAAACACAAGTGCCTGGCAGATTACAGGAGCTCACTGGTGGTCTCTTTCCCATCTTCTAATTTCTCTACCCTGTGGCAGCAGTGGCACCTGCGGCCAGGGCTTCCTTTGCCTGGTCAAGAGCCACTCACCGTGAATAATAATAAAGGGGACCCTCTTTGAGAGCTGTCACTACTCGCAGCAGGGTCCGGGTTAAGTGCTAAGTGCTACAGTTAGTTTTCACGGTTGGAGCCCAGGAGCAGAGTACTGTTGTCCTCCACATTTAGAGAAACCAGTGAAGTTAAGATCCTTGCCTGAGGTCACAGAGCTGTGCTGTTACTATTACTGCTGTTATACTGGCCACTGAGTAGGACTGTTGTACAAAGTATTCAGCAAGCATGGTGAACGTTCCAGTCAATTCTCAATAGCAATGTTAATGACATTTTGGGCCCCTAGTTCTTTGTTGTGGGTTCTGTCCTGTACAATGTTTAGCAGTATTCCTGGCCTCTACCCACTCCCTACCACCCTTCTGTTGAGACAACCAAAAATGTCTCCGGACATTGCCAAATGTCCCCTGGGGGACACAAGTCATCTGGTGGAGAATCACCCAGTAAGTGAAAAAGTGAAAATTAAAATGTTCATCACTCAGTCATGTCCAACTCTGTGACCCCATGGACTGCCAGGCTCCTCTGTCCATGGAATTCTCCAGGCAAGAATACTGGAGTGGATAGTCATTCCCTTCTCTAGGGGACCTTCCCGACCCAGGGATCGAACCTGGGTCTGCAGCATTGCAGGCAGTTTCTTTACCATCTGAGTCACCAGGGAAGCCCACCCAGTAAGTGGATCACCATTATTATTTTAATTACTACATGAGACCTCTTGCATTCCCCTTCCACTGACTCCTCTTCTCTCTGCAGCCCCCTGGCCTTGGGGCTGGCGTAGCCTGCATACCGTCTACCAGTCTGTTGAACTGCCGGAGACTCACCAGATGCTGCGGCAGATGTGCCGCGACTTTGCTGAGAAGGAGCTCTTCCCTATCGCAGCCCAGGTGGACAGGGAGCATCGCTTCCCAGCGGCTCAGGTGAGAATTCCGACCTCAGGACACCCGGTGATGGGATCTGCCCTCTGCTCCAGGACAGCTGGTGACAGTGACAGCCAGAGGCAGTGACACTGCAGTCAGGGAACCCTCAGGGGGCATGATCCTGAGAGCCAGAAAATGCCCTGGAGGCTTCCGCTCTCCAGCATGAGGCCTGTAGCTAGGATCATAACTTCTGGAATAATGGTAATCATGGTGGATGACTGCTGTGGTTACTATGTACCAGGCATTGTGTTGATAATAATAGTTAACACTTAGAAAATGCTGACATTGTGCTTGGCACTCTCCTAAATGCTGATGGGTTAGCACACCTGTTTCTTTTCTTTTTGCTGCACCATGTGTCATGCAGGATCTTAGTTCCCTGAGTGGGGATTGAACTCACAGCCCCTTCAGTGGCAGCTCGGAGTCTTAACCACTGGACCAGTAGGGAAGTGCCTAGCTTATCTGTCTCTTAAATCTGTCCAATGAGATGAAGGTGCCATTATTACATATCCTGTTGTGTAGTTGATGTAACTCAGATTGATGAGGGGCTTAAATAATGTGCCCAAGGTCATGGAACTAATGAGTTACAGAGCTAAGGTTCCAACCCAAGTCTTCTGCCGGCCGCTGAGATCCCAGTCAGTCCCATCCTCCCTGTGTCACTGTATCATTACTGTGAGGACAAGTGCTTCTTCTGAACCCTCCCGTTTTAACAAGTTGTAGACATTTAGTAGATATTTGTTGAGATAACTTGTGATAAAGCGATTCTGTCAGGCCTTTGTGCCCTGTCTGCCCGTCTGGAGCGTTCAAAATTTGTGGACACTATTAATATGCTTCTTCAGCCTTGGGGCCACTTTCCCAATCTTAGGGCATGTTGTGTGTTCACAGTGTACCGGGCACTGTGCCTGGACTGTGGCTATAACATCTAAAGAGCTCAAGGTAGGGTAGGTGGGTGGCGTTCTGAGCACCAAAATGAGTTGGGCAACTTTTATGTGGTAACCCTTAACGTTGTCATCATCCCGCTTAGTCCTAAAGGCATCCCCAGCTGCAGATCTAATCTCCATTTGGTTTCCTGTAATGGTTGTGAGGATTGTAGGCGATCATGTATGTCAAGTTCATGGTGCATTTGAAAAACAGAAGCTATTAATACTCTTACTGTTTTTAGTACAGTTGAGAAAGTTGAAGCACAGAGAGGGGACGTGATTTTCCAAGGCTCACCAGTCTGTGGAGCTAGAATTCATACTCCAAGTGTAGTAGCCTCCAAAACCCTACTCCGCCCACTGACCACAGGGTTGTCCTAGAAGCCCAGCTGGGAAGCCCTGTTCTGGTTAGAAATATCATCTCCATAGCGACGCACTCTGCTGCTGCCCCAGGGCCGTTGTCCATGACGTGGCCATATATTGCAGCTTTTCCTGCCTAATGACAGACCACTTGATTTTTTTTTTCTATATTCCTTCAAATTACTTATTATGTTAACAAACATAAGACTTGCTTTGTGCAAGAAAGCTGGCAGTAGCAGTAGGCTTTCTACCAACCTGCTCTTAACCAGTTCTTTGGCTTCGTATCTCTTGCTTACTTTACAGGACTGGGGAACTTGCAAATCAACCCTACCACTAAACAGTGGCAGAAAAGGATGTGAAAGGAAGAGACCAAAGGCATCAGCCTCCTTCCCTTCTGGCACATTCTAGCACACAGAGGCTGTCCAGAACAGCCTTGGTGAATGCGTTACCCAGTTCAGAGTAGTGACACCATTGTTATTCCATTTTATCTTGGATAAGTGTCTTCATATCTGTAATCTTATTAGGTTATCAGGAGTCCTGCCATTATTTCCTTGGCCTAGAGGAAGTTCAGTCGCTCAGTCATGTCCAACTCTTTGCGACCCCAGGCCTCCCTGTCCATCACCAACTCCCAGAGTTTACCCAAACTCATGTCCATCGAGTTGGTGATGCCATCCAGCCATCTTATCCTCTGTCGTCCCCTTCTCCTCCTGCCCCCAATGCCTCCCAGCATCAGGGTCTTTTCCAGTGAGTCAACTCTTCACATGAGGTGGCCAAACTATTGGAGTTTCAGCTTCAACATCAGCCCTTCCAATGAACACCCAGGACTGATCTCCTTTAGGATGGACTGGTTGGATCTCCTTGCAGTCCAAGGGACTCTCAAGAGTTTTCTCCAACACCACAGTTCAAAAGCATCAATTCTTCAGTGCTCAGCTTTCTTCACAGTCTAACTCTCACATCCATACATGACCACTGGAAAAACCATAGCCTTGACTAGATGGACCTTTGTGACAAAGTAATGTCTCTGCTTTTTAATATGCTATCTAGGTTGGTCAAGTTTCATGGCTACAGTCACCATCTGCAGTGATCTTGGAGCCCAAAAAAATAAAGTCTGACACTGTTTTCACTGTTTCCCCATCTATTTCCCATGAAGTGATGGGACCAGATGCCATGATCTTAGTTTTCTGAATGTTGAGCTTTAAGTCAACTTTTTCACTCTCCTCTTTCACTTTCATCAAGAGGCTTTTTAGTTCCTCTTCACTTTCTGCTGTAAGGGTGGTGTCATCTGCATATCTAAGGTTATTGATATTTCTCCCGGCAATCTTGATTCCAGCTCGTGCTTCTTCCAGCCCAGCGTTCCTCATGATGTACTCTGCATAGAAGTTAAATAAACAGGGTGACAATATACAGCCTTGACGTACTCCTTTTCCTATTTGGAACCAGTCTGTTGTTCCATGTCCAGTTCTAACTATTGCTTCCTGACCTGCATATAGGTTTCTCAAGAGGCAGGTCAGGTGATCTGGTATTCCCATCTCTTTCAGAATTTTCCACAGTTTATTGTGATCCACACAGTCAAAGGCTTTGGCATAGTCAATGAAGCAGAAATAGATGTTTTTCTGGAGCTCATCATGTTTTTCGATGATCCAGTGGATGTTGGCAATTTGATCTCTGATTCCTCTGCCTTTTCTGAAACCAGCTTGAACATCTGAAAGTTCACGGTTCACGTATTGCTGAAGCCTGGCTTGGAGAATTTTGAGCATGACTTGACTAGTGTGTGAGATGAGTGCAATTGTGCGGTAGTTTAAGCATTCTTTTGGATTGCCTTTCTTTGGGATTGGAATGAAAACTGACCTTTTCCAGTCCTGTGGCCCTGAGTTTTCCAAATTTGTTGGCATATTGAGTGCATCACTTTGACAGCATCATCTTTCAGGATTTGAAATAGCTCAACTGTTATTCCATCACCTCCACTAGCTTTGTTCGTAGTGATGCTTTCTAAGGCCCACTTGACTTCACATTCCAGGATGTCTGGCTCTAGGTGAGTGATCACACCATCGTGATTATCTGGGTCGTGAAGATCTTTTTTGTACAGTTCTTCTGTGTATTCTTGTCACCTCTTCTTAATATCTTCTGCTTCTGTTAGGTCCATACCATTTCTGTCCTTTATCAAGCCCATCTTTACATGAAATGTTCCCTTGGTATCTCTGATTTTCTTGAAGAGATCTCTAGTCTTTCCCATTCTGTTGTTTTCCTCTATTTCTTTGCATTGATCACTGAGGAAGGCTTTCGTATCTCTCCTTGCTATTCTTTGGAACTCTGCATTCAGATGCTTATATCTTTCCTTTTCTCCTTTGCTTTTTGCTTCTCTTCTTTTCACAGCTATTTGTAAGGCCTCCTCAGACAGCCATTTTGCTTTTTTGCATTTCTTTTCCATGGGGATGGTCTTGATGCCTGTCTCCTGTACAATGTCACAAACCTCCGTCCATAGTTCATCGGGCACTCTGTCTATCAGATCTAGTCCCTTAAATCTATTTCTCACTTCCACTGTGTAATCATAAGGGATTTGATTTAGGTCGTACCTGAAAAAGAACTGTACAAAAAAGGTCTTCATGACCCGGATAACCACTATGGTATGGTCACTCACCTAGAACCAGAAGTCCTGGAGTACAAAGTCAAATGGGCCTTAGGAAGCATTACAAGAACAAAGCTAGTGGAGATGACAGAATGCTAGCTGAGCCATTTCAGATCCTAAAAGATGATGCTGTGAAAGTGCTACATTCGATATGCCAGCAAATTTGCAAAACTCAGCAGTGGCCACAGGACTGGAAAAGGTCAGTTTTCATTCCAATCCCAAAGAGGGGCAATGCCAAAGAATGTCCAAACTACCACACAGGTTGCACTCATTTAACTTGCGAGCAAGATAATGCTCAAAACCCTTCAAGCTAGGCTTCAACAGTACATGAACCAAGAACTTCCAAATGTGCAAGCTGGATTTAGAAAAGGCAGAGGAACCAGAGATCAAATTGCCAACATCCCCTGGATCATCAAAAAAGCGCGAGAGTTCCAGAAAAACATCTGCTTCATTGACCATGCTAAAGCCTTTGACTGTGTGGATCACAACAAACTGTGGAAAATTCTGAAACAGATGGGAATACCAGACCACCTGATCTGCCTCCTGAGAAATCTGTACAGAGGTCAAGAAGCAACAGTTAGAACTGGACATGGAACAACAGACTGGTTCAGAATTGGGAAAGGAGTACGTCAAGGCTGTATATTGTCACCCTGTTTATTCAACTTATATGCAGAGTACATCATGCGAAATACCGGGCTGGATGAATCACAAGCTGGATTCAAGATGGCTGGGAGAAATATCAATAACCTCAGGTATGCAGATGATACCCCCTTATGGCAGAAAGCGAAGAGGAACTAAAGAGCTGCTTGATGAAGGTGAAAGAGGAGAGTGAAAAAGTTGGCTTAAAATTCAACATTCAGAAAACTAAGATCATGACATCCAGTCCCATCATGTCATGGCAAACAGATGGGGAAACAATGGAAACAGTGACAAACTTTCTTTTCCTGGGCTTCAAAATCACTGCGGATGGTGACTGCAGCCATGAAATTAAAAGATGCTTGCTCCTTGGAAGAAAAGCTATGATAAACCTAGACAGCGTATTAAAAAGCAGAGACATCACTTTGTCTACAAAGGTCTGTATAGTCCCTATATAAGCCATGGTTTTTCTAGTAATCATGTATAGATGTGAGGGTTAGACCATAAAGATGGCTGATTGCCAAAGAATTGATGCTTTTGAAGTGTGGTGCTGGAGAAGACTCTTGAGAGTGCCTTGGACTGCAAGGAGATCCAACCAGTCCATCCTAAAGGAGATCAGTCCTGAATATTCACTGATGCTGAAATTCCAATATTTTGGCCACCCAATGCGAAGAACTGACTCATTGGAAAAGATCTTGACGCTGGGAAAGATTGAGGGCAGGATGAGAAGGGGACAACAGAGAATATGTTTGGATGGCATCACCAACTGAGTAGACCTGAGTTTGAGCAAGCTCCGGGAGATGTTGAAGGACAGGGAAGCCTGGCGTGCTGCAGGCTTAGTGACTGAACAACAGCAGAGGACAAAGGAACAGTGGCAGGAATTGCCTGAGGCTGTAGGCTTGGGGAGCAGTAGCGCTAAATCTTCTGCCCTCTGATCTTGCCACTGCCTCGCATGAATCGGACTCTCCTTCGGGTCGCTGATGGGCTGCAGCGGTTGCCCGGGTGCCCCTTTGCTGTGGATCAAAGCGCATGGGCCGTTACCTCTCTGTCTCTGTTACTGTGTTTGGTGCTCAGCTGTCGTTACAGAAGGAAACCCAGGACTTAAACAAGCAGAAGGATCCAAGCGACAGACACAGGGGTAATAGGACAGGTTGCAAAATTTAAAATAATACCACTCGTGTTTTAAAATGACGATAATAATAATAACAGGAGTAACTCTCATTTGGGGGTTACCATATTCCAGGTTGTTGTCCAGTTGCTCAGTCGTGTCTGACTCTTTGCGACCCCATGGACTGTAGCCCGCCAGGCTCCTGTGTCCTCCACTACCTCCTGGAGTTTGCTCAAATCCATGTCCATTAAGTTGGTGATTTTCATATTCAGTTCAGGTCAGTCGCTTAGTTGTGTCCGACTCTCCGCGACCCCATGAATCACAGCACGCCAGGCCTCCCTGTCCATCACCAACTCCCGGAGTTCACTCAAACCCATGTCCACAGAGTCAGTGATGCCATCCAACCATCTCATTCTCTGCCATCCCCTTCTCCTCCCGCCCCAAACCTTTCCCAGCATCAGAGTCTTTTCCAGTGAGTCAACTCGTCGCATGAGGTGGCCAAAGTATTGCAGTTTCAGCTTTAGCATCAGTCCTTCCAATGAACACCCAGGACTGATCTCCTTCAGAATGGACTGGTTGGATCTCCTTGCAGTCCAAGGGACTCTCAAGAGTCTTCTCCAACACCACAGTTCAAAAGCATCAATTCTTCGGCGATCAGCTTTCTTCACAGTCCAACTCTCACATCCATACATGACCACGGGAAAAACCATAGCCTTGACTAGACAGACCTTTGTTGGCAAAGTAATGTCTCTGCTTTTTAATATACTATCAAGGTTGTTCATAACTTTCCTTCCAAGGAGTAAGCGTCTTTTAATTTCATGGCTGCAATCAGCATTTGCAGTGCTTTTGGAGCCCCCAAAAATAAAGTCTGACACTGTTTCCACTGTTTTTCCATCTATTTCCCATGAAGTGATGGGACCAGATGCCATGATCTTCGTTTTCTGAATGTTGAGCTTCAAGCCAACCTTTTCACTCTCCTCTTTCACTTTCATAAAGAGGCTTTTGAGTTCCTCTTCACTTTCTGCCATAAGGGTGGTGTCATCTGCATATCTGAGGTTATTGATATTTCTTCATCAACAAAACACTCAGGCAGTTTTTTCACTGATCTCCAGTTTTCGGATGCGGAAAGAGAAGCCAGAAATTACATTTCTTGCTCAGTAAAGCCACAGTGCTGGGATTGGAGGATCCAGATGTAGATTCTGTGCTCCCCCCAACCTGCAGGAGATGCTTAGTGAGTGTTTTCTAATATTTTTTTTCCTAAAGAATTTTTTTTCCCAGGAAAAGTGGGTTTCCTGAGGAAGAGTCAGGGGGAGAAGAATTAAGAGGTGGACAGGCCATGAAGGAGGTGGAAGGCTAGTGCCAGTCTCTGCTCACTTGACTGATTTTGTAATCTAGGTTGAACTTTGGTCTTTCTGTGTCCAAACCTACCTCCCACAACTCCCGGGGGCGGGGGGGGGGGGGAAGAACAGTTATGGATATACAACGCTATTATATAATAAAGGGAAATTAGAAATAGAATGGTGTTTCCAAATCAGCTTTGGACTCTGGAACCTGAGAATGTATATGTGCATTTTTATCTAGTTATTTATTTTTGGCCGCACTGTGTGGCTTGCAGTATTTTAGTTCCCCAATTAGGGGTCGAACCCAAGTCCCCTGCAGTGCAAGCACCACGTCCTAACCACTGCAGCCGCCAGGGAAGCCCCTGTGTGTGCATATTTCTGTCTGGAACACTGAACCCAGTTTCTTTGCATTCACTCAGTGAATGTTTACTGAGTAAGTTTAATATATCGGGTGCAAAATCTGCTTTCCCTCCGCTTGCCCTGGTCTCAGATGATAGTTTGCCACATGGAAGCCTCTGCGACCATAGTCCGTTTTTCCTCTTATTCATATGTACACTCTTGTTGACGCCACCCTGGTGGTGTCCCCTGAATAGCATCACCTTTCACCTCTCCCACCAAGAGTTTTTCACTGTGCTCATAATCCCTGGTTCTCTGGGTGTGCTTATCACGCTATTGTGTGTGTCCTATGTCCCAGTTATTTTCCAAGGTTGCCTTCCTGAAGGCCAGGCTTGTTCAAACCCCTACCTCCTGCCCCAGCGAAACACCTCCTTGCCAAGTAAGTGCTTGGTATTCAGCAGACATTTGCTGAATTTATGGACTTAAACTTTTTGGTCAAGTCATCCTGAACGTTCTTGCTGTCCCAGCACTCGGCACACACCGGCACAGAGTAGAAGCTGGAGGGGTGGCTCCTGTGGCCCTTGCCCATGAATAAAGCAACAAATCTTCAACAAGCAAGGAGATTTGATTCTCTAAAGGGAGTTAGTTTGGACTCTCATGAGCATCGGCAAACTCAGGACATATTTGATTTTTTAGAAATGTGAGCTTTAAGAGTGACTTAAAAAGCACTGCTTTTTATATGAGGCATCCTCTGAAACAGGCCCCACATGTGAAGGCAGCAGGTGCTGAAGGCTCACTCTGCAAGGAAAGGGGTCTTTCTCTTTCTCACGTGCTCTCTTGGGAATTTTGTTTTTAAATAAACTTCATGCGTTTAAAATATTTATTTATTTATTTACTTTTGGCCATGCAAGTGGGGCCTTCCAGGTGACTCAGTGGTAAAGAATCCGCCTGCAATGCAGGAGTCGTGGATTCTATCCCTGGGTCGGGAAGATCCCCTGGAGGAGGAAATGGCAACCCACTCCAGTCTTCTTGCCAGGAAAATTCCATGCACAGAGGAGCCTGGTGGGCTATAGTCCATGGGGTCGCAAAACAGTTGGATACAACTTAGTGACTGAGAATGTACGCAGCACATGGGAACCCTTAATTCCCTAACCTGAATTGAATCCGCAACCCCCGAGTTGAAAACGGGGAGTCTTAACCACCAGACTGCCAGGGAAGTCCCTCTCTCGCGGGTTTGGAGACCACTCGGCTTGGCCCGCTCAGGGTTGCAGGCCCACACTCCCGGTTCACAGACACAGGCGTGGAGCGAAACCACTGTGGGCAGTGTCTCTGAGGGGTTCTTGAGATCGCTCAAAACTGGCCAAAATATTGGCCAAAATATGAGGGAGGCTGGCTGCTCTTACCAGTTACCATCAAACATGCCTAGATCAGAAATGATTTCTACAGCTGGACACACGGTCTCTGTGTGTACGTGTGTGCTTCGCTTTCTTCTTGATCACGCCGTCTCTTCTCTGTCTCCACATTTTCCCTAGAATGTTCCTGCAGCTGGCTGTGGCGTATTGCCAGAAATCTCCAGATACCTTTGAGAATGAGAAAGGTTGGGGGGAAAATAGCATGCTGGTGAGGCTGCCACTTGGGTGCAGTCATTGTGGACTCCGGCAGCTTTCTATTCCGGTGCAGAGAGCGCTGGAGGGCAGGGGTGAGGGGCAGAGAGCCAGGGCCCCTGGCTCTCTCATCGGACGCTGGGCATCCCGGCAGCGTCACCATCTGCGCGAGAGCCCCCACCCGTTACAGGAAAGCGGGGTCGTCCTTGTCCTGCCTGTGCTCCACCTGGGAATTTCCGTTCCCCTTCTGTCTCCTGGGGTGAAATGGAGTCTTTTGGTGTGATGGGCTGATGTGTCATTTACCCCACTGTTGTGGACCAGAGAGAGAGACTGCAGAGGCGGTGTATGTCTTAACGCCTAGAGAAGCTGGATGGTGCATGTAGGGTGAGACAAACAGGGCTTTTTTTTTTTTTTTTTCTACTTCAGTTTCTTTTGCTGTTTGGCCAGAGAAAGCCCTCCAGCGGGGTTCCTGTCTGGGCCTGAGCATGAATCTTGGGGACTCTGCGTATTTCTGGCTCCTGGTAGTATGCAGCCCTAGCTGGTGAGCCAGCACAGGCCTCCCCAGTAAACCACCACCTCACTCTGGAATAGGTTTGCTGGAGGCCCTAAGTGTGGGTTCAAAAGGGGCTCTGTTTTGAGGCCACCCTGGGGCTGGCACTGGGCTCTGCGTCCCCAGGTCATGCTCAGAGACAGACAGTGCCTCAGCTGCTCTCTGCTTCCCACCTTCACCCACTCCTTGGTCTGATAGCTTCCAGTGAAACGTGTCGGCTTCAGTGATCTCCCAAGAAGATTCAGCTTCGGGCCCAGAGACCAGGCTTGACCACTCAGGGCTCTTTCGTGGCAGAAGTTTTATTACAGTGAAAAGGGACAGAGGAAGCTTCTGACACAGACATCAGAAGGGGGTGGAGAGTGCTAGTCTTAGCAAGGGAGCTATATACTTTATTAATTGGTTATTACAATAAATCAAAAGAATGTCTCAAGATTGTAAAGATCTTACTAGACCCATGCCCGCAATTTACATTTTAAGATGACAGAATTAGAATAATGGAAAGATTTTACTAGACCCCCCTCCCATAATACACATTTTAAGGTAACAGAATTAGTCAGAAGGTTCTCAAGAAAGAGAAACATGTCCTCAGGCAAGATACATTGTTCTTTTATATGTAATCCTTGGGCTTCCCTCATAGCTCTCTAAGTGAAGAATCCACCTGCATTGCCAGAGACCCTGGTTCAATTTCTGGGTTGGGAAGATCTGCTGGAGAAGGGATAGGCTACTCACTCCAGTATTCTTGGGTTTCCCTGGTGGCTTAGCTGGTAAAGAATCTGCTGCATTCGATCCCTGGGTTGGAAAGATTCCCTGGAGAAGGGAAAGCCTACCCACTCCAGTATTCTGGCCAGGAGAATTCCATAGACTATACAGTCCATGGGTTCCCAAAGAGTCATACAGGACTGAGAAACATGTTCAAGAGAACAGGATCATGGACAAGAGAAACATGTCCTCAAGCAGGATACATTGTTGTTTTATATATAAAATCCTTAGTACAGAGTTGAAGCTGAGTTGTAGACATGGAAGCAACCTGACTGTCCATGGACAGATGAATGGATAAAGAACATGTGGTACATGTATGTGGTGGAATATTACTCAGCCATAAACAAGAATGAAATAATGTCACTTGCAGTACCGTGGTGGACCTAGAGGTTATCATACTAAGTGAAGTAAGTCAAAGAGAAAGACAAATACCATATGATATCACTTACATGTATTATCTAAAATACGACACGAACTTAACCTATCTATTAATACGGAACAGAAACAGACTCACAGACAGGGAGAAAACACATGTGGTTGCCAAGGAGAAGGGGGTGAGGGAGGGACGAATTGGGAGTTTGGGATTAGCAGGTGCAAAGTGTTGTACATAGGATGGATAAATGACAAGGCCGTCCCGTCGCACAGGGAACTCTTCAGGATCCTGTGTAAACCATATGGAAAATAATATGAAAAAGATCATGTATAACAGTTACTTTGCCATACAGCAGAGATCCACACAACATTGTAGATCAACTAGCGTTCAAGAAAACTTTTTTTTTAAATGCTGTTCACGGATCACTCACCTTGTACAGACTGAGTTGGTTGTGGTCCTGGAGTCAGTGCTGGGTTTCAGTCTCAGCCCCACCATTTACAAGGTCCACCCTGAGCAAAGCACTCCACCTCCCTGAGCTCCAGCTTCCTCACCTGTGACGTGAGGTTGATTCAGCAAAGCTTCAAGCTTTGGAGAGACTCAACCAAGAATACACATGAAGCACTTTCCAGTGCTGAGCATGTAAAAGGCACTTGATAATTTACCCCAACCACTCCTGGGTTCCAAGTCAGACATTCCAACTCTTCCCCTTTATCGAATCTTTCACTGGCACTAGAATACAGCAGTGGGCAAAACTGTGCCGTCTCTGCCTTGTGGTCAGGGGGAGAGACCATAATCAGAACAAGCACATAAAGAGGTGTGAAGTTACAGGTGCTGCGGGAGTGTGTGATTAAAGGATTTGACTCAGTGAGGTCCGAGATGACCACCCAGCAGAAGTGATGCCTGAGCTGAGACCCACAGGCAGGAGGAGTTAACAACCAGTTGATACAGGGCATCACTGACAGGAACAGCGTGTGCAGAGGTCCTGGGTGGGGAGGACAGGCCGTGTGGCGCGCGTGAGGGGCTGAAAAGGTCTGTGTGGCACTGTGCTGCCCTGCTTCTTCACCTCGGAGGCCCCTGGAGCCTTCTTGTGCCCTCTGCGTGCTCACTGGTTGTGGCTGTAGACACAGAGATGAGTGAGGGCGGAGTGTGGGGCAGGACTGCCTGAGACAACAGGGCTGTCATACAGATCCGGCCTTGGGGGTTCCGGGGTGGGTGGTTAGGGTCACATGACCTGAGCTTCTGCGGGCACCAGCCTGGAGGCAGGTGGGCTGGGGTTGGAGAGGGTGGGCCCTGTGGCCCCACCCCTGCCCCCTCCCCCGGGAGCTGCCCTTGCCCTGACATCCTTTCCTGGGGCCAGGTGAAGAAGATGGGCGAGCTGGGGCTCATGGCCATGGACGTGCCGGAGGAGCTCAGTGGAGCCGGCCTCGATTATCTGGCCTACTCCATTGCCATGGAGGAGATCAGCCGGGGCTGCGCCTCCACGGGAGTCATCATGAGTGTCAACAATGTGAGTCTCCTGCCTGGGCCGCGGACACACAGGCAGAGGGGGAGGTTCCAGACGGCCCAGCATCCAGGGCATAGCCCTCCCTTGGCTCCCCACCCCTGAGTGCCTCTAGGCCTGGTCCTTTGCATGGGACCTCTGGAGAGAGGAGGCCTGGGGGTGGGTATGCGGGTGTGCTGGGGTCTGCGACGACCGCCCCCCACTGTCCCCCCAGTCCCTCTACTTAGGGCCCATCCTGAAGTTCGGCACCAAGGAGCAGAAGCAGCAGTGGGTCACTCCCTTCACTACTGGTGACAAAATTGGCTGCTTTGCCCTCAGTGAACCAGGTACCACTGTGGGGCAGTGGTTCACCTACCCCCACCTCCACCCCGCCCGGGGTCCACCTTGACCGAGCTGGGAAGGAGGGACTTGGACCCCAGGGTCCCTTTGGCTTGGAGACAGCCAGGTGCCACGTCCTCCCACCTGGAGAGCTGAGGGAGCTTGTGTGGCCCTCCAGGCCCTTCTCTCAGGAGCCAGACCCTGATTCCCTGCACCTGGGTCTGGCTCACCAGCTTTTGGGGGGGCGCGGAATGGGGGGGTTGCTTGGCGGGGTTGGGGGGTGCTTGGTGTGGGAGGTGTGAGGTTGGGTCCCGGTGGAGCTGGCGGCGGTGGGCTCTGAGTCTGCGTGTGGGGCAGGGAACGGCAGCGACGCAGGGGCCGCGGCCACCACCGCGCGGTCAGACGGTGACTCGTGGGTCCTGAGTGGCACCAAGGCCTGGATCACCAACGCCTGGGAGGCCTCGGCCGCCGTGGTCTTCGCCAGCACCGACAGATCCTTGCATAACAAGGTGGGGGGCCCGCAAGGGAGGGGCGGCGAGCCCTTCAGCTTCTCCAGCCGCGTCTCTGTGGTCCGACAGAGCCGCTTGGGCTCTGGGGCTCTTGCCAGCCGACCCTTTCCGGCCCCTGGGCGGCGCTGTCCCCGGAGGAGCCAGCGGAGGGCGTCACAGCGAGGTTCTGAGGGAGGTGGAAGTTGGGGGGGACCCGAGTGGGAGTCTCGGGTGGTTCGCCTGGGGGGCGTGGTCTCGGGCCGGTGAGCAAGCCAGGGGCGTGTCCCGGCCTCCAGGGCATCAGTGCCTTCCTGGTCCCCATGCCCACACCCGGGCTCACGCTGGGGAAGAAGGAAGACAAGCTGGGCATCCGGGCCTCGTCCACGGCCAACCTCATCTTCGAGGACTGTCGCATCCCCAAGGACAGCCTGCTGGGGGAGCCGGGGCTGGGCTTCAAGATCGCCATGGTGAGCCCGGCAGCGGGGGACCGGGGGGTCCCTAGGGTGAGGCCCTGGGGAACGGCCGGTCCCTGACAGGTGGGTCCTCACAGCAAACCCTGGACATGGGCCGCATCGGCATCGCCTCCCAGGCCCTGGGCATCGCCCAGGCCGCCCTGGACTGTGCTGTGAGCTACGCGGAGAACCGCAGTGCTTTCGGGGCGCCCCTCACCAGGCTGCAGGGCATCCAGGTAACGAGGAGCAGCCTTGCCGGGACGCCCGAGGGACGTGATTTCGGCCTCTCCTCTCTGCCTCCCAGATGGCTTTCAGCCGCTGCCCTGTCCTCCGCCCTCCTCCGTCCCGCCCTTCAGGGAGAGAGGAGGGCGGGCAAGCACTGACCGGTGGGGCGGGTCTGGGTTGTTGCAGTTCAAGTTGGCGGACATGGCCCTGGCCCTGGAGAGTGCCCGGCTGCTGACCTGGCGCGCTGCCATGCTGAAGGACAACAAGAAGCCTTTCACCAAGGTGCCAGTGGAGCAGGGGGTCTCCCCGGGCCCAACCCAGAGCTTCGGTAGCGGCGGCACGTGCACTGAGGGAGCCGTCTAGGCGGGGTCCCCGTTCCTTATCGCTCCAAGGGGCGGTTTCCCCAGGCCCGCCTTGTTGAACAGGCCAGGTGCTAAGAATTTCTGACGCCACCGTCCTCTGTGGTTAGGAGGCGGCAATGGCCAAGTTGGCTGCATCGGAGGCCGCAACTGCCATCACCCACCAGGTGAGCGTCCCCGTGGCCTGGGTGAGCTCCCCAGGGTTGGGTAAGCGCGAGTGTGCCAGCTGCCTCTCCCTCCCCGCAGGTCCTTCTGTGCGGAAGGGCCTGCCCTGTGTTTTCCCCCCAGTTGGGAGGGTGTGTGGAGGGGGTGGTCTTCCCTTCCTGAGCCCCCGCGTTGCCCCTCAGGCCATGCAGATCCTGGGCGGCATGGGCTACGTGACAGAGATGCCGGCCGAGCGGCACTACCGCGACGCCCGCATCACCGAGATTTATGAAGGCACCAGTGAGATCCAGAGGCTGGTGGTCGCCGGGCACCTGCTCAAGAGCTACCGGAGCTGAGAGGGCCGACCGTGCCGGCCGGGGAGCCGGGCTGGCCCGAGGACCCTGGGAAAGGGGGCGGGAGTCCCGTGGCCTTCCCCCGACTCCCCCGCCGGAGCCTGCGGGGCGGAAGGAGCGGCGGGGCCACGCCCCCTCTTGCCAGAACCCCTCCCACCCCCCAGGCCCAGCCTCCTGGGTGGGCCTGCTGCAGCTGTTACCTCTGTCCACCCCAGAACCGGCTTCCTAGGAGGAGGTGGAGGCGGGGCTGCGACCTGGCCTGAGGACGCCCATCTCCAGCTCAGTTTCTTGACTTTGTTCCCTCTCCACCGCTGGCCGTGCCTTATTTTCTTCATCTGGGGGCTGGGCCGTGGGAAGGGAGAAATGAACCCCCCGGGGACTCCCCGGTTCTGCCCTGTGGGTCCTGGCGCTCAGCAGGAGACCCAGCGTCTGCCGCTTCCTCTGAGATCAGGGTCTGGAGGAGTAGGGTAGGGGCCCAAACGACCACATTTCAACGCAGAAGTTGTGTTCTCTGAGGCCCCCACCGCCTTGGGGCTGGGTCGTTATTGAAGCCTTCCTGCGGACCGATAACCTTTGTAAAGTATAAATGAGTACAGGTGAGGGGTCTGACTAGTGCTTTGGGACAATCACATGTGGGAACCGAGTAATAAAGCATACCTGTCCCCCGATCCGTGTCCTTTCCTGGGTGCAGCAGGGGAGGGAACGATGGTCCATTCGTCTGCTCTCTGCAAACCCGTACCCTGTGTGAGTGTGTGTATGTGTGAGAGGGGGGCGTGCTGGCTGCTGCAGCAGCACGGTCCATCTCCACCCTGGGAGAGCTCCCGCAGGAGGCAGGAGAATAAGGAGCTGAGTCCCGTGGCCGTGGGTGTCTGGGAGACTAGCCGCTGGGCAGGGAGGGCCAGCCAGGTCAGGGCCACTGCCGGGCTGGCAGGCAGGGGAGTACCTGGTGGACCTAACCTCGGGGCTGGAGGAGAGAGGATGCCAGAGGGCCTGGGGGTAGGGGAGAGCAGAAGGAGCAAAGCAAAAGAAATGGAGACTTTCATAGCATCCTTTCTGCTTACTGTCTGCTCACCGAGGGCCACGCTGAACCTGTAGTGAGAGGTCCGGGTGCCAAGCCAAACTCAGGTCCACTCAGCTGACATGCAGCAAGACCGGTCTACTGACGCTAGGCTGTGGTGGAAGGACGCACAGGGTTTATTGTAGGTGTCAAGCGAAGTGGGAGGCAGACCCCGAAGTCACTGCCCCCCACATGGTCCTTGAGGTGGGGGTTTTTAAGGGGAAGAGCAAAGAGGCCGGCATTAATGGTTTCTGTGACTTTTCTTAATAGCAGTTTTGGGAGTTGGGGATGATTTACAGTTCTCTGGCCCCGTGGTCCATGGCTGGGGGTCTGTGAGCTCCTCTTGCCCTGGAGAAGCAACCCGAGTTTGTAAGATGAGATGATCTTTAATAGCAATTTGAGCACAATAGCAATGATGTCAACAGCAGCTGTAGCCATCTGACTTGGACTGGTTAATATTGTTAGCAGAGGACTGAGGTCAGGGGGTACGGTTCTGTCCCACTCTTGGGGATCCCATGGACTGTAGCCAGCCAGGCTCCTCTGTCCATAGGATTATCCAGGCAAGAATACTGAAGTGGTACTGAATACCGTTCTCTTCTCCAGGGGATCTTCCCGACCCAGGAATTGGCAATTCATTACTGTCTGAGCCACTCAGTTCAGTTCAGTTGCTCAGTCGTGTCTGACTCTTTGCGACCCCATGAATCACAGCACACCAGGCCTCCCTGTCCATCACGAATTCCCGGAGTTCACTCAAACTCACGTCCATCTAGTCGGTGATGCCATCCAGCCATCTCATTCTCTGTCATCCCCTTCTCCTCCTGCCCCCAATCCCTCCCAGCATCAGGATCTTTTCCAGTGAGTCAACTCTTCGCATGAGGTGGCCAAAGTATTGGAGTTTCAGCTTCAGCATCAGTCCTTCCAATGAACACCCAGGACTGATCTCCTTTAGGATGGGCTGGTTGGATCTCCTTGCAGTCCAAGGGACTCTCAAGAGTCTTCTCCAACACCACAGTTCAAAAGCATCAATTCTTCGGCGATCAGCTTTCTTCACAGTCCAACTCTCACATCCATACATGACCACGGGAAAAACCATAGCCTTGACTAGACAGACCTTTGTTGGCAAAGTAATGTCTCTGCTTTCTAATATGCTATCTAGGTTGGTCATAACTTCCTTTCCAAGAGGTAAGCGTCTTTTAATTTCATGGCTGCAATTACCATCTGCAGTGATTTTGGAGCCCCCCAAAATAAAGTCTGACACTGTTTCCACTGTTTTTCCATCTATTTCCCATGAAGTGATAGGACCAGATGCCATGATCTTAGTTTTCCGAATGTTGAGCTTTAAGCCAACTTTTTCACTCTCCTCTTTCACTTTCATCAAGAGGCTTTTTAGTTCCTCTTCACTTTCTGCCATAAGGTTGGTGTCATCTGCATATCTGAGGTTATTGATATTTCTCCCAGCAGTCTTGATTCCAGCTTGTGCTTCTTCCAGCCCAGTGTTCCTCATGATGTACTCTGCATATAAGTTAAATAAGCAGGGTGACAATATATAGCCTTGACGTACTCCTTTTCCTATTTAGTACCAGTCTGTTGTTCCATGTCCAGTTCTAATTGTTGCTTCCTGACCTGCATATAGGTTTTTCAAGAGGCAGGTCAGGTGGTCTGGTATTCCCACCTCTTTCAGAATTTTCTGTCTGAGCCACTGGGGAAGCACAAGTTTTGGAGAGAGAGATTAATCATAAACTCAGCAAAAAAAGTGTTTTAGGAGGGTTGGGTTTTCAGTCCCGTGCTGCGGGGCTGGCGTTGGAACAGAAGAGCCTCTGGGAGGGTCGGGGGGAGCATGCTACGATCACCGCTGTGGCCCAAGGCAGAGAAGAGAGTGGAGCTGCTGGAGAAGACGGAAAAGGGGTGTGGGGTGGGCGTGAGAAGACCCTGCAAAGAGCGCTTCAGAGGAGCTGGGGACAGCCCCCTGCCGCCGAGCGGGAAGGGCTGAGATGTAGACCTGAGGTCTCTGGAGGGCAGAGGGGACGTGGACATGATCCATTTGGAGCCACTATCCAGTGGGCGCCCAACCACGCGGGCCGTCGCCGCGCGCGGGTTCCGTGCAGGTTTGGGAGGCAGCCTCCAGCCCGCCGTCCCCCGGGCGCCCAGGGCCGGCCTTGCTTTTGACCCTCAGGCAGCGCCCGAGCCGAGGCTCCCGCGGGAGAGCGCGAATCTGGGCACACGTTCCTTGGGCGCGGGGCGGGGCGGGGCACCTGGTCCAGGTGCGCGGGATGGGGATCCTGGCCGTGCGGGGCGGGGGGCGCAGCGGCGGCGGCGTGAGTGGCAAAAGGTGCGGGATCCCGGGATCCCGAGACGCCCAGGCGCGCGGCCGCGGCCGCCAGGGGCGCACCGACCGCTTCGCTGCCGCCTCGGCGTCTGCGGCGCTGCGCCGCCTCCCACTCCAGGTAAGCGGCTAGCGCACCCCTCTGCCGGCCCCTGGGCAGGGGTGCAAGCTGAAGGTGTGGGAAGCAGCCTGGGATTCGGGGCTCCTGTCCCGGAGCAGCCACGGTTGAGCCATCCCACCTAGGAGGCGGGGGAAAGACGTTCTCTCCCCAACTCAGTGACTGGGGGCACCATAGGCGTCCAGATGGCACCACGACGCCTCCAACGAGGCAGCCCTGGCTCCTGGCCCGGGTGAGGGTGTGGGGACAGGCACGAGGTTGAGGCGGCCTCTGGGCCTTTCCTCCAGGCAGTGTGGATGGTGAGGGGGCTTTGAGGTTCACAGGGGAACAGAGGGGGCCAAACCTGAGCCCCGGTCTCAGGCGGGGCGCCAGACTGGGAACCTGCTTCTCCTGCTCTGGACTCTGGCCGCTCCTGGCCTGGCATCAAGCCCGCCTGGCCTACCTGCTGAAAAGGCTCCAGGCTTTGAAGGGCCAGGCAGCCAGAGCTACAGAGCTCCTGCAGGGCACAGGGCTGGGTCAGCGGAGTCAGCCCCATCTGGGGAAATATGCTGATTTGCCCAGGGGCCGCCCCAGCTGACTGTGTTCTTCTAAGTTGGTGCTGGGAAGAACCTCAGTGACAGGGCTGTGGGTGAAAAATCAGGGTCTCTGAGCCAAGGTCCAGTGTATGCACTCCTGGGCTTCCGAAAGCTCTCATGGGTCTTGGGTCTCCCTTTCCAGTTGGGCGGGGGCGGAAGTCAGTTCAGTCACTCTGTCGTGTTCAACTCTTTGCAGCCCCATGGACTGCAGCACGCCAAGCTTCCCTGTCCATCACCAACTCCCAGAATTTACTCAAACTCATGTCCGTTGAGTCGGTGATGCCATCCAACCATCTCATCCTCTGTTGTCCCCTTCTCCTCGCGCCTTCAATCTTTCCCAGCATCAGGGTCTTTTCCAAGGAGTCAGTTCTTTGTATCAGGTGGCCAAAGTATTGGAGTTTCAGCTTCAGTGTCAGTCCTTCCAGTGAACACCCAGGACTGATCTCCTTTATGAGGGACTGGTTGGATCTCCTTGCAGTCCAAGGGACTCTCAAGAGTCTTCTCCAACACCACAGTTCAAAAGCAGTGCTTCGGTGCTCAGCTTTCTTTATAGTCCAACTCTCACACCCATATATGACTACTGGAAAAACCGTGGCTTTGACTAGACGGACCTTCATTGGCAAAGTCGTATCTCTGTTTTTTAATATGCTGTCTAGGTTAGTCATAACTTTCCTTCCAAGGAGTAAGCGTCTTTTAATTTCATGGCTGCAGTCACCATCTGCAGTGATTTTGGAGCCCACAAAAATAAAGGCTGTCACTATTTCCATTGCTTCCCCATCTATTTGCCATGAAGTGATGGGACCCGATGCCATGATCTTAGTTTTCTGAATGTTGAGCTTTAAGCCAACTTTTTCACTCTCCTCTTTCACTTTCATCAAGAGGCTCATTAGTTCTTCTTCACTTTCTGCCATAAGGGTGGTTCATCTGCATATCTGAGGTTATTGATATTTCTCCCGGCAATCTTGATTCCAGCTTGTGGGTAGAGTCAACCATGAACCCTCAGTTTTGAGCAGGGAGCAGGCCTTCCTTAGTTGGAAACTTCTCCAGCTTAGAACTGAATGTTGAACTCCACCTGAGGTCCCCTTGAACCTGAACTACATAGGTGGGTTGCAAACATGTCACTGTGTGCCTCTCATTCTAGGATGTTTTCTCAGACTGAATTTGTTTTTTGTGACATTGGCATTCTTGAAGTGTACCGGCAGGTTAATTTTTATTTTCTTTTTGAATTATGAAAGCATAACACATTTACAGGAGACTTGGAAAATACATAATAGTTCCACTGTATATTACAAGTATTTTTTTTTAAGTAGATGAAGATCAGGCTGGTTAATCTCATACACTGTGTATCTGATGTTGTTGATATTTCTCCCAGCAATCTTGTTTCCAGCTTGAAATTTATTCAGCCCAGCATTTTGCATGATATACTCTGCATAGAAGTTAAATAAACAGGGTGACAATATAGAGCTTTGATCTACCCCTTTCCCAATTCTGAACAAGTCTGTCCATGTCCAGTTCTAACTGTTGCTTCTTGATCTGCCTAAAGGTCTCTCAGAAGACAGGTCAGGTGGTTTGGTATTCCCATCTCTTTAAGAATTTTCCAGTTTATTGTGGTCCACACAGTCACAATCTTTAGCGTAGTCAATGAAGCAGAAGATGTTTTTTCTGGAATTCCCTTGCTTTTTCTAGGATCCAGTGAATGTTGGCAATTCGATCTCTGGTTCCTCTGCCTTTTCTAAATCCAGCTTGTACATCTGGAAGTTCTCAGTTCACATACTGTTGAAGCCTAGCTTGAAGGGTTTTGAGCGTTACTTTGCTAGCATGTGAAATGAGCACAATTGCACGGTAGTTTGAACATTCTTTGGCATTGCCTTTCTTTGGGATTGGAATGAAAACTGACCTTTTCCAGTCCTGTGGCCACTGCTGAGTTTTCCAAATTTGCTGGCATATTGAGTGCAGCACTTTCACAGTATCATCTTTTAGGATTTGAAATAGCTCAGCTGGAATGCCAAAAAGTAAAAAGCAGAAGGCAACTCCCATACCCATCGATACTGAATTTTTTTTTCTTTTGACCACTTGTGTGCTCTTAGTTCTCCAGTTCCCCTCCCCGCAGCAGGAGTGGGAACACCCACCCCCACTCTGCCCCCTGCAGTGGAAATTGATTCTTAACCCCTGAACCTCCAGGGAATTCCTCCATCACCATTGATTTTTACCTTAGTTGCATTGTAGTCTCAGAACATTTTCTGCATTATTTAAATTCTTTGAAATGTGTTGAGATTTGTATCACGGCCCCAGTCATCTTCTATAAAAAGTGAATGTTTTTTGAAAGATTCTTTCTTTCCCCACATTGATACATTGAGCCCTAGTTCATTTATTTTGATTTCTCTATGGTGTCTCCCTGTGTAAATATATTTAGGTAGTTTTCAGTTTTTCCTCTGTTATAAACCATGATGTGGCGAACATTCTGGAATGTGTCTGCTTGTTCCTGTGTGAGAGCTTCTGAGTGTTTAAATAGAAGTGGTCTTGCTGGCCTCATGCTGTTGGTTGCTTCAGCTTTACTGGCGCCTGCCAGATTGCACGTTGTTCCATCGGCACACAGCCTCCTAATGGGGAAGGAGCGTATTCGTCTCTTGGTACCAGCAGACTTGACGATTTTTCTTCATCCTCATTGTGATTTTAACCTGCATTTCCCTGGTCGATAGAGGAATTGCCCAGCTTTTCAGTGTTTATCGGCCATTCTGGTTTCTGCTGTGAATTGCTGTTTACATCCTTTGTTTCTTCCAAGGGTTGTCTTCTCCTTGTTGATTTTTTAAAAAATATTTATTTTTTTTTTGTCTTGAACAGATTTTTATTTTTTTTTTATTGACATAATCATTATTTATTTAATCATTTGTTTAAATCATTTATTTTTTAATGATTATTGAACATTATTTTTTTTTCCAATTTTATTTATTTTTTTCAAGTTGAACAGACTAAATTTCTTTAAACAAACTTACTTATACTCCAGAGTCCTTTAAAAACTTAATAGCATTTATACATTGAAGGTATTTGATTTTCTTGTAACTAGCACTTCAAATGCAACAAGCATTTGAAACAACAAGCATTTGACCCAACAAGTAAAACTTTCTACAGTTCATAACTTTTATAAATAAAATAAATTAAATGTACAGTGAATAAGTTCTCTGAAATATTTCAATATTTCTGCAGGTTTAGTAACATCGTAAAATACATTTCAACTAAAATTCACAAATCGAAAAACCTGTTAGGCATTTTTAGGTGTTTTAAGATGGAAATGAAGACCAATGTTACATCGTAATATGCCAATTACAAATAGTACTTCAGATAGCAAATACTACAGTTTGTCCCAAACTTTAAAAACTATCCATGAACTCAACACTGAACTATTGATGGCTATGAGAATTGTTTCCTCGCCTTTTTGAAAATTTCAACCCATTTACGTTTAAGGTAATTATTGATAAGTACGATCCCGTAGCCATTTTCTTTATTGCTTTGGGTTCAAGTTTATACACTCTTTCTGTGTTTCCTGTCTATAGAAGATCCTTTAGCATTTGTTGGAGAGCTGGTTTGGTAATGCTGAATTCCCTCAGGTTTTGCTTGTCTGTAAAGCTTTTGATTTCTCCTTCATATTTGAATGAGATCCTTGCTGGGTATAGTAATCTGGGCTGTAGGGTATTTTCTTTCATCACTTTATGTCTTGCCACTCCCTTCTGGCCTGAAGAGTTTCTGTTGAAAGATCAGCTGTTATCCTTATGGGAATCCCCTTATGTGTTATTTGCTGCTTTTCCCTTGCTGCTTTTAATATTTGTTCTATGTGTTTGATCTTTGTTAATTTGATTAATATGTGTCTTGGAGTATTTTGCCTTGGGTTTATCCTGTTGGGGACTCTCTGGGTTTCTTGGACTTGGGTGATTATTTCTTTCCCCATTTTAGGGAAGTTTTCAACTATTATCTCCTCAAGTATTCTCTCATGGTCTTTCTTTTTGTCTTCTTCTTCTGGGACTCCTATGATTCGAATGTTGGAGCGTTTAACATTGTCCCAGAGGACTCTAATATTGTCCTCATTTCTTTTAATTCGTTTTTCTTTTTTCCTCTCTGTTTCATTTATTTCTACAATTCTGTCTTCTAGTTCGCTTATCCTGTCTTCTGCCTCTGTTATTCTACTGTTTGTTCCCTCCAGAGTGTTTCTGATCTCATCTATTGCATTATTCATTGTATATTGACTCTTTTTTATTTCTTCTAAGTCCTTATTAAATCTTTCTTCCATCTTCTCAATCCTTTTCTCCAGGTTATTTATCTGTAACTCCATTTTGCTTTCAAGATTTTGAATCATTTTCACCATCAAAATTTGAAATTCTTTATCAGGTAAATTCCCTATATCTTCTTCTTTTGTTTGTGTTGGTGGGCAATTATCTTGTTCCTTTACTTGCTGGGTATTTCTCTGCCTCTTAATCTTGCTTATTTTGCTTTGCTTGGGGTGGCCTTTCCCTCTTCTTGCAGTTTGTGGAGTTCTCTTTATTACGTAGTTTCTTCACTGTGTGTGGGGTTGGACGGGTGACTTGTCCGGGTTCCCTGGTTAGGGAAGCATGTGTCGGTGTTCTGGTGGGTGGAGCTGGATTTCTTCTCTCTCCTTTAGAAGACAATGGGCTGCTTTTCTGGGAGCCTGATGTCCTCTGCCAGTATTCAGAAGTTGTTTTGTGGACTTTACTCCGCGTTCAAATGTTCTTTTGATGAATTTGTGGGGGAGAAAGTGGTCTTGCCATCTTATCCCTCCGCCATTGTGTTCCTTCCTCCCCAGAACACTGGATTCTTATATTCCACTTGGTCGTGGAGTATCTCTTCCCAGCTGCTCCAGCAAGGCGCAGCCGCTGTACCTTACCTTGGACGAGGGGTATCTCCTCAAGGCCGGGCCTCCTGCTTTGAATGTAGATCAGCTCCTCTCGGCCCTCCGGTGCCAAGCAGCCACCGCCTCCTGAACGTGGTACAGCTCCTCTCGGCCACCGCCCTAACCCTGGGCGCGGGGTAGCTCATCTCAGCCACGATTCTGCACGTGGTCGGTTGCGCCGGAGCCGGGCGTCTCCCGCGTCTGCGCCTGCGCCGCCGGAGCCGGGCGTCCAAAAAATATTTATTTTTATTTATTTGGCTGCATAGGGTCTTAGTTGTGGCTCGTGGGATCTAGTTCCCTGACCAGGGATCGAACCCAGGCCCCCTGCATTGGGAGGGCAGAGTCTCAGTCACGGGACCACCAGGGAGGTCCCTCCGTGTGCATGTTTTGGATTCTAATCACTTGCCAAATGTAGAGTTGCCACAAGACTCCTTCCTTGTGTGACATCAACTTTTTTATGGATTTATATTTATTTATGGCTGTGCTGGGTCTTTGCTGCTGTGGGGGCTTTTCTCTAGTTGCGGTGGGAGGCCCTCTTGTTGCAGGGTGCCCCCTTGATGCGAAGCAGGGGCTCTGGGGTGCATGGGCTTCAGAGGTTGGAGCACGGGGCCTGAGCAGTTGTGGCTCCTGGTTCTTGAGCACAGGTTCAACAGTGTGGTGCACGGGCTTCGTTATTCTGAGGTTGCACATGGAATCTTCCCGGACCAGGGATGGAACCCGTGTCTCCTACCCTGGCAGGTGGATTCTTTATGACTGAGCCAACAGGGGCACCCTTAAACTCTTTAAAGTGATTTTACATTTTAAGGGCTTCCCTGGTGACTCAGATGAGAAAGAATCCACCTACAGTGCAGGAGACTCAGGTTTGATCCCTGGGTCGGGAAGATCTCCAGGAGAAGGGAATGGCTAACCACTCCAGTATTCTTGCCTGGAGAATTCCATGGACAGAGAAACTTGGCGGGCTACAGTCTATGGGGTTGCAAAGAGTTGGACACGACCGAGTGATTTTCACTTACATTTTAACGTCCACTTTGAAAATTAAAAACAAAAACAACCTTTCAGAAGTTTTATCTAAATGTTTCAGACACACATTTCATGATAAAAAGTGACAGTTTCCTTCTGGGGAGCAGTTTGTGTACATCTTTCCAGACCTTTTCCTGTGCATCTAGGATCAGTTATTTACTTTCCCCTCAAATGGGATGAATACTCTGTGTATCATGTGGCCTTTACACCAAGTGACCTCTCTGTACCTCTCCTTAGGACAAAGATTTCCCCCATGCCTACACACATATAAACATGGATACACACATACAACCCACCACCACCCTGCTCCGCCTGACCTAGGAGTTGCCTCGCACTAAAGAGAGAACCAACCAGCCAGCTTGTCTACACATATTCCTTTTTAAAAAGGCTGTGGTAAAATATGCGTAACATGGGATTTACCATTTTAACCATTTTTAAGTGTATGGTTCAGGGACCTTAGGTATATTTGAAAAAGGAGGGAAAAGGGCAGGGCATAGCCTTTAAAAGAATGACATATACTGGTCAGAACTGATGGGGTCCTAGGTGGTGGAAGATTTAACTTGACCTTGAGCTTATTTATACACTCATTGTAATATATTAGCATATGCTAAATGACACACCCACAAGTGCCATGGCAGTTCCAAGGGTGACCACAGAAGACCAAAACGTGGGTGGTGGCCCCATTTCTGGAAGTCTCCACCCCTTCTCCAAAATATTTGGAATAATCCTCCCACTCATTGGGCTTCCCTGGTGGCTCAGCTGGTTAAGAATCCCCCTGCAATGAGGGAGACCTGGGTTCAATCCTTGGGTTGGGAAGAACCCCTGGAGAAGGGAAAGGCTACCCACTCCAGTATTCTGGCCTGGAGAATTCCATGGGGTATAGTCCATGGGGTCGCAGAGTCCGACACAAATGAGTGACTTTCACTTTCCCACTCATTAGCCTATGAAATTAGCCAGCTCATAAAAACTAACCACCCTGTATTTCAGGGCCTCTTGCCTTCTGAGATGGCCCACACCCTGTCCACAAAGTGTGTTTCTCCCAGGGACCCTCTTGCCTTTTGAACTCTATGCAATGTGTGTCTCTCTCTGTTTGAAATGGAAGTGTAATTGCTTTAGTATGCTGTGTTAGTCTCTGCTGTACAACAAAGTGAATCAGCTGTGTGTCCACACACATCCCTCCCACCCCGCCTCCCACCCCACCCCTCTAAGTCATCTCGGGGCACTGAGCGGAGCTCCCTGTGCTATGCAGCAGCTTCCCGCTAGTAGTCTGTCTTACACATGGTCCTGTGTATATGTCAAGGCTACTCTCCACTTCCCCCTGTGTCCACAAGTCTCTTCTCTACGTCTGCATATGTATCCCTGCCAAGCTGACAGTTCATCAGTACCATCTTTCTAGATTCTATATATATGGGTTAATATAGGATGTTTTTCTCTTCCTGACTTCACTCTATATGACAGACTCAACAAATGACCCAATTTCATTCCTTTTTTATGTTTGCATAATATTCCATTGTATCTCTGTATTACATCTTCTTTATCCATTTCTGTGTTGATGGACATTTAAGTTGCTTCCATGTCTTGGCTATTGTAAATAGGGCTGCAACAAACATTTGTTGTTTAGTAGCTAAGTTATGTCCAATTCTTTTATGACCCCATGGACTGTAGCCCACCAGGCTCATCTGCCCATGGGATTTCCCAGGCAAGAATACTGGAGTGGGTTGCCATTTCCTTCTCCATGGGACCTTCCTGACCCAGGGATCGAACCCAAGCCTCCTGCATTAGCAGGTAGATTCTTTACCACTGAGCCACAAAAGGAAGCCCGCCATGAACACTGGGGTGCACAGATCTTTTCAAATGAAAGTTTTCTCAGGACATATGCTCAGTAGTAGGATTGCTGGGTCATATGGTAGTTCTATTTTTAGTTTTTTCAAGGAACCTCTGTACTGTTCTCCATAATGGCTATATCAATTTACATTCCCACCAATAGTGTAAGAGGGTTCCCTTTTCTCCACACCCTCTCCAGCACTTATTGTTTGCAGATTTTTTGATAATGACCATTCTGACCAGTGTGAGGTGATACCTCCTTGTGGTTGGAGAAGACTCTTTTTTTTTTTAATTAATTAATTTATTTATTTATTTTTGCATTACAATAGTTTAATATGAACAATCAGAACTAATTAACAGTATAACAATATTTTACAACTGAAATAATTAAAATAAACTATTAAATTACTACATAAAACAGGTCTGATCTAGCTTATTTACTTTCTATAATCTCTTCAGTGCTGCAAAACCATTTATTTCTTTTTTTTTTCATGTTTTAATAAACACTTCATCTTTTTGTATTGCTTTCTTTTTTATCACAATAATAGAAATATAACACCATATATCACTGTAAAACACATTTCCACATAAATGCTGATAAGCACAAAATATTTTTCATCATTTACATTTTAACTGTAATAATATGTGGCAGGATTAAAGCTGCATCCATCATGTGTCTAACTAACCTTGCTGTAATGAATTTTTAAATGTAATGGTTTCTGTCGCAAAGTAAAATCGTACAAAATGTCTAGTGACACAGTACGCTGGTGGATGGGTGGTTTTGGAAAATGGAAATGCAACTTCATTTTTAATTAGATTTATAAACTTCACCACCTCCACCTCCAGCCAGCTTCCCAACCCTCCCTCCCACCACCATTATTTATTTATTTATTTTTTAAATGAGGCTTTTAATTAATGTTTGCCAGAGCTGATTCAGGTTGAATAGACTAAATTTCTTTAAACAAACTTACTTATACTCCAGAGTCCTTTAAAAACTTAATAGCATTTATACATTGAAGGTATTTGATTTTCTTGTAACTAGCACTTCAAATGCAACAAGCATTTGAAACAACAAGCATTTGACCCAACAAGTAAAACTTTCTACAGTTCATAACTTTTATAAATAAAATAAATTAAATGTACAGAGAATAAGTTCTCTGAAATATTTCAATATTTCTGCAGGTTTAGTAACATCATAAAATACATTTCAACTAAAATTCACAAATCTAAAAACCTGTTAGGCATTTTTAGGCGTTTTAAGTTGGAAATGAAGACCAATGTTACATCGTAATATGCCAATTACAAATAGTACTTCAAATAGCAAATACTACAGTTTGTCCCAAACTTTAAAAACTATTCATGAACTCAACACTGATTGAGTGTTGATGGCTATGAGAATTGTTTCCTAGCCTTTTTGAAAATTTCAACCCATTTACGTTTAAGGTAATTATTGATAAGTACGATCCCATAGCCATTTTCTTTATTGCTTTGGGTTCAAGTTTATACACTCTTTCTGTGTTTCCTGTCTATAGAAGATCCTTTAGCATTTGTTGGAGAGCTGGTTTGGTGATGCTGAATTCCCTCAGCTTTTGCTTGTCTGTAAAGCTTTTGATTTCTCCTTCATATTTGAATGAGATCCTTGCTGGGTATAGTAATCTGGGCTGTAGGGTATTTTCTTTCATCACTTTAAGAATGTCTTGCCATTCCCTTCTGGCCTGAAGAGTTTCTGTTGAAAGATCAGCTGTTATCCTTATGGGAATCCCCTTATGTGTTATTTGCTGCTTTTCCCTTGCTGCTTTTAATATTTGTTCTTTGTGTTTGATCTTTGTTAATTTGATTAATATGTGTCTTGGAGTATTTCGCCTTGGGTTTATCCTGTTGGGGACTCTCTGGGTTTCTTGGACTTGGGTGATTATTTCTTTCCCTATTTTAGGGAAGTTTTCAACTATTATCTCCTTAAGTATTCTCTCATGGTCTTTCTTTTTGTCTTCTTCTTCTGGGACTCCTATGATTCGAATGTTGGAGTGTTTAACATTGTCCCAGAGGTCTCTAATATTGTCCTCATTTCTTTTAATTCGTTTTTCTTTTTTCCTCTCTGTTTCATTTATTTCTACAATTCTATCTTCTAGTTCGCTAATCCTGTCTTCTGCCTCTGTTATTCTATTGTTTGTTCCCTCCAGAGTGTTTCTGATCTCATCTATTGCATTATTCATTGTATATTGACTCTTTTTTATTTCTTCTAAGTCCTTATTAAATCTTTCTTCCATCTTCTCAATCCTTTTCTCCAGGTTATTTATCTGTAACTCCATTTTGCTTTCAAGATTTTGAATCATTTTCACTATCAAAATTTGAAATTCTTTATCAGGTAAATTCCCTATATCATCTTCTTTTGTTTGTGTTGGTGGGCAATTATCTTGTTCCTTTACTTGCTGGGTATTTCTCTGCCTCTTCATCTTGCTTATATTGCTTTGCTTGGGGTGGCCTTTCCCTCTTCTTGCAGTTTGTGGAGTTCTCTTTATTATGTAGTTTCTTCGCTGTGTGTGGGGTTGGACGGGTGACTTGTCCGGGTTCCCTGGTTAGGGAAGCATGTGTCGGTGTTCTGGTGGGTGGAGCTGGTTTTCTTCTCTCTCCTTTAGAAGACAATGGGCTGCTTTTCTGGGAGCCTGATGACCTCTGCCAGTATACAGAAGTTGTTTTGTGGACTTTACTCCGCGTTCAAATGTTCTTTTGATGAATTTGTGGGGGAGAAAGTGGTCTCGCCGTCTTACCCCTCCGCCACCTTGTTCCTTCCTCCCCAGAACACTGGATTCTTATATTCCACTTGGTCGTGGAGTATCTCTTCCCAGCTGCTCCAGCAAGGCGCAGCCGCTGTACCTTACCTTGGACGAGGGGTATCTCCTCAAGGCCGCCCCTCCTGCTTTGAATGTGGATCAGCTCCTCTCGGCCCTCCGGTGCCCAAGCAGCCACCGCCTCCTGGACGTGGTACAGCTCCTCTCGGCCACCGCCCTAACCCTGGGTGCGGGGTAGCTCCTCTCAGCCACGATTCTGCACGTGGTCGGTTGCTCCGCGTCTGCGCCGCCGGAGCCGGGCGTCTCTCGCGTCTGCGCCGCGGGAGCTGGGCGTCTCTCTGGAGAAGACTCTTGAGAGTCCCTTGAACTGCAAGGAGATCCAACCAGTCCATTCTAGAGGAGATCAATCCTGGGTGTTCATTAGAAGGACTGATGCTAAAGCTGAAACTCCAGTACTTTGGCCACCTCATGCGATGAGTTGACTCACTGGAAAAGACTGATGCTGGGAGGGATTGAGGGTGGGAGGAAACGGGGACGACAGAGAATGAGATGGCTGGATGGCATCACCGACTCTGTGGACATGGGTTTGAGTGAACTCCGGGAGTTGGTGATGGACAGGGAGGCCTGGCGTGCTGTGATTCATGGGGTCGTGAAGAGTCGGACACGACTGAGAGACTGAACTGAACTGAACTGAACAGTTAGTGATATTGAGCATCTTTTCATGTGTTTGATGGCCATCCACATGTCTTCTTTGGAGAAATATCTATTTAATTCTTCCACCCATTTTTAAATTTTTTAAAAAATATTTATCTGGCTGTGTGGGGTCTTGGTTGCAGCATGCAGGATCCTTCACTGAGGTGCACACATGTTCTGGTTGTGGCAGGTGGGCTTAGTTCCTCTGCTGTGTGTGGGATCTTAGTTCTCTGACCAGGGATCAAACCCACGTCCCCTGCATTGCAAGTAAGATTCTTAACCACTGTTACCAGCAGAGAAGTCCTGGGTTGTTTCTTTGATATTGAGCTGCATGAACTACTTCTATATTTTGGAGATTAATCCTTTGTCAGTTGTTTCATTTGCAAATATTGAAATGTGTACCTCTCATCACTTCTTAGCACTTTGCCTCTTACTTGTTTCCTTCTACACTGAGACGTAAAGAACCTGAACTTCGTTAAGTCCTGAGATCAGGCTTGTGTTCTTATTTAAAGACAGTGGATTTGAATCCCAGCCCTTGGGTTCAAGTCCCAGTGTGGGTTTTGACCAGAGTTCGAGTCCCACCTGAGCTGTGCAGTCTCATACTCACATTCTTGGGCAACCATCACCACTGCCCGTCTCCAGAACCTTCTCTCCTGAAACAGAGACTTTGTACACAGTTAACAATCCCTCCCCATTCCTCACCTTTTTCAGCCCCTAACAGCCGCGTTTCTACTCTCCGTCTCTGTGGATTTGACTCCTTTGGGAACCTAATGTAATATGATCATACAGTACTTGGCCTTTTGTGACTGGCTTGTTCCACTTAGCATAATGTCCTCAAGATTCACTCGTGTTGTAGTGAATATAAGAATTGCCTTTTTTAGGGTTAAATAATATTCCATTGTTTGGATAGACGTTTTTCTTCCCCCACACTGAGCAGTTTGCAGGATTTTCTCTCCCCAACCAGGGATTGAACATGAGCCCTTGGCAGTGAGAGTCCTAACCACTGGACTGCCAGAGAATTCCTAATAGACCACATGTTGTTCATTCATGTATTGATGGACTTTCGGATTGTCTCTACCTTTCAGCTATTGTGAAGAATACTGCTGTGAACATGGATTGTATAAATATCTGTTTGATTCCCTGCTTTCAATCCTTTTGGCTGTATACCCAGAAGTTAAATTGCTGAGTCATATAGTAATTCTATGTTTACTTTTTCTGAGGAATACTGTTTTGCACAGTGACTACGCCGTTTTCCATTTTTACCAGCAATGCACCAGTGTTCCAGTTTCCCTACATTCTCGTCAACGCTTGGTATTTTCTGTTTTGTTTTTGTTGTTCACTTGAGAATAACCATCCTAACTGGTTGAAGTGGTCTCTCACTGTGGTTTTGATTTTTACTTCCTTCATCACTGGACGTTGATCAACCTTTCATGTGCTTACTCATTTGTGTACCTTCTTCAGAGAAATGTGTATTTCAGTACCTTTGCCTGTTTTTCAGCTGGATCATTTGTCACTGAATTGTAGGAGTTCTTTGTATTAATCTTTTACCAGATATGTAATTTGCAAATATTTTCTCCCTTTTTGTGGGTTGCCTTCTTACTCTTTCATTGTTGTTTGTATTTATTTATTTGGCTGCACTGGGTTGGTTGCAGCCTGCATGATCGTCCGTTTTCATTGCGGCATGTAGGATTTATAGTTGCAGCATGTGGGGTCTGGTTTCCTGAGTAGGGCTCGAACTGGGGTCCCTTGCAGTGGGAGCATGGAGTCTTAGGCACGCACCACCAGGGAAAATCCTCTTACTCTGTTGATGGTGTCCTTTGATGTACAAAAATTTTTCACTTTGATGAAGTCCCATTTATCTGTTTTTGTCTTCCATTGCCTGTGCTTTTGGTGTCATATCCATGAAGTTGTTGCCAAATCCAGTGTCATGAAGCTTTTAGAGTTTTATAGTGTGGACTCTCATACTTAGAACTTTGATCTATTTTGGGGTTAATTTTTGTGTCTAGGGTAAGGTAAGGGTCCAGCTGCTTTCTTTCACCGTGGATATTAAATTTTCCTAGCACCATGGTTGAAAAGACTGCCTTTCCCCCATCAAACGGCCTCAGCACCGTCCTCCTACACCTGTTCTTATCTACCAGTCATCCCTTCGCAATGTTGGCTTGGGGCTGGGGTCCCTTGGCTGATTATCTGTCCTTCGGAGGTGGAGAGGTGTCTGCAGAGGCAGACAGAGAATTGCAAAGCCCAGGGCTTTCCCATGTCTGCTGCAGGTGGAGAGTTCATGCAGTCTGCCTGCTTCACTGTCCTTGCAGTTCTCCAGTGGTACCTGGAGCCCTGGTCCTAACCTGGACAAGCTCTGAGAACTAAGCTCTAGGAATGTTCATTGTTGTTGTTGAGTCACTCAGTCGTGTCCGACTCTGCGACCCCATGGACTGCAGCACGCCAGGCCTCCCTGTGCATCACCAACTCCCGGAGCTCACTCAAACACATGTCCGTTGAGTCGGTGATGCCATCCAACCATCTCATCCTCTGTCGTCCCCTTCTCCTCCTGCCTTCAATCTTTCTCAGCATCAGGGCTTTTCCAATGAGCTGGCTCTTCGCATCAGGTGGCCAAAGTATTGGAGCTTCAGCATTAGTCTTTGCAACGAATATTCAGGATTGATTTCCTTTAGGATTAACTGTTTTGATCTCCTTGCAGTCTGAGGGATCCTCGTGATTAATGATGTTACTGTGTAGGCTTAGGGCATTAGGGGTACAATGGAGCAGATTATCAGATAGCAGAATGTTTCCTGTAAACATTGATTTAGGATGTGCACCTGAAATCTGTTCTGGAGCCCTGCATTTTAGTTACCATGGCTGGTCATGCAGCAGGAACATGTCTGTGTGACCATCTTGTGAGGGTTTTTTTTGTAAGCTTGACTCTTTAAAAAAAATAAGTTTATTTATTTCGTTGCTCCGGGTCTTAGTTGCAGCATGCAGGATCTAGTTTCCTGACCAGGGATCGAACCTGTGCCCCCTGCACTGGGAGCATGGAGTTTTAGTTGCTGGACCACCAGGGAAGTCCTGTGTGTGACCTGTCTTCTTATAAGAGCTCTGTTCCAAGACCTGAGCTGCTTTCCCCTGGCAGATAGCTCACACATCTGTGGTCGACAGAGGGAACCAATCTCAGAGGCCCTCAGAATGCGCTGTTCCCCAAAGATGTGGCCAGCGGGACGCTGAGGAATGGTGGTTGAGTCTCCTATCCATCACAGCCACCTTCCACTACCTCCTAGCTGGATCTGGCTTTCCCTGGAGGCTATCATATGGGGACATGGCATGTTGGAGGGACCTGCTGTGCTTGGTCTGTCTCAACATCAGTTTCAGGAACCACCCCTCCTACTTCTGGCTGCCCCCCCACCTTTTTTTTGGCTATGCCCCAGGGCTTGAGGGATCTTAGTTCCCCAACCAGGGATTGAACCTGGGCCATGGCAGTGGAAGTGTTGCGTCCTAACCACTGGACCGCCAGGGAATTCCCATGCTTCTTCTGGCTTTGATCTGCCCTCTGCTAAGACCCCATGCTTTCTCAGGTCACAGAACATGGGCAAGGGGAGCAGGAGAGAGTAGAAACCTCCCTCCTCTTGCCATGCTCCTGCTGCCATGGGGATACTGTTAGGATTACCGTTTGTGTATTGAAGGTTTTTTTTTTTAAGAGACGGGAATTTTTATTATTTTTGGCCATGCTGGGTCTCCACTGCTGCGTGGGTTTTTCTCTAGTTGTGGCTTCTCGTTGCAGTGGTTTCTCTTGTTGCAGAGTGCGGGCTCTAGGGTAGGGGCTTCAGTAGTTGTGGTGACGGGCTTAGTTGCCCTGCCACATGTGGAATCTTCTTGGCCCAGGGATCAGATCCGGGGTGCCTGCATTGGCAGGCAAACTCCACCCCCCTCACTTTAGAAAAGGAGTACGTCGAGGCTGTATATTGTCACCCTGCTTATTTAACTTATATGTGAGTATATCATGAGGAACGTTGGGCTGGAAGAAGCACAAGATGGAATCAAGATTGCCAGGAGAAATATCAATAACCTCAGATATGCCGATGACACCACCCTTATGGCAGAAAGTGAAGAAGAACTAAAGAGCCTCTTGATGAAAGTGAAAGAGCAGAGTGAAAAAGTTGACTTGAAGCTCAACATTTGGAAAACTAAGATCATGGCATCTGGTCCCGTCACTTCATGGCAAATAGATGGGGAAACAGTGTCAGACTTTATTTTTTTGGGCTCCAAAATCACTGCAGATACTGATTGCAGCCATGAAATTAAAAGACGCTTACTCCTTGGAAGGAAAGTTATGACCAACCTAGACAGCATATTAAAAAGCAGAGACATTACTTTGTCAACAAAGGTCTGTCTAGTCAAGGCTGTGGTTTTTCCAGTGGTCATGTATGGATGTGAGAGTTAGACTGAAGAAAGCTGATCGCTGAAGAATTGATGCTTTTGAACCGTGGTGTTGGAGAAGACTCTTGAGAGTCCCTTGGACTGCAAGGAGATCCAACCAGTCCATCCTAAAAGGAATCAGTCCTGAGTGTTCATTGGAAGGACTGATGCTAAAGCTGAAACTCCAATACTTTGGCCACCTCATGCGAAGAGATGACTCATTGGAAAAGACCCTGATGCTAGGAAAGATTGAGGGCAGGAGGAGAAGGGGACGACAGAGGATGAGATGGTTGGATGGCATCACCGACTCAATGGACATGGGTTTGGGTAAACTCTGGGAGTTGATGACGGACAGGGAGGCCTGGTGTGGTGCGGTTCATGGGGTCAGTCGCAAAGAGTCGGAGATAACAGCAACTGAACTAAACTTGGTTCTTTTTTTTAAAAAAGTTATTTTTAATCAGAGGATAATTGCTTTCCAATGTTGTGTTGGTTTCTGTAATACCTCAGCATAGGTATACACATGTCCGCTTCCTCTTGAGCCTCCTTCCCATGCCTCTAAGTCATTACGGAACCAGGTTGAGTTCCTTGCATCACACGGCAAATTCCCGATGGCTATCTGTTTTACATAAGGTAATGTATATTTTTCAGTGCTACTCTCTCAATGAATATATGATATTTGTTTTTCTCTTTCTGACCTACTTCACTCTGCTCTAGGTTCATCACTAGAACTGATTCAAATCCATTCCTTTTCATGGCTGAGTAATATTCCTCTGTGTGTGTGTGTGTGTGTGTGTGTGTACCCCACAGCTTCTTTATTCATTCATCAGTTAATGGCCATTGCTTGCATGTCCTGGCTATTGTAAATAGTGCTGTAATGAACATTGGGGTACATGTGTCTTTTAGAATTGTGGTTTTCTCAGGGTATATCCCCAGTAGTGGGATTGCTGGGTTATATGGTAGTTTTATTCCTGGTTTTTAAAGAAATCTCCATACTCTTCTCCATGGTGGCTGTATCAATGTACATTCTCACCAGCAGTACAAGAGGGTTCCCTTGTCTCTATATCCTCTCCAGCATTTGTTGTTTGCAGATTTTTTGATGATGGTCATTCTGACTGGTGTGAGGTGATATCCCATTTTCGCTTTGGTTTGCACGTCCCTAATGATAAATGCGGAGAGTCGGACACGACTAAGCGACTGAACTGAACTGAATGATAAGTGATGTTGAGCAATTTTTTCATGTGCTTATTAACCATTTGTATGTCTTTGGAGAAATATCTGTTTAGGTCTTCTGGCAGGTGGATTCTTAACCACTGGACCACTGGGAAGTCCAAGGGAGGGATGTTTTAATAGCCTTTGAGATAATTGTGGATTTTTAAAATTACTGTATTTATTTGGCTATGTCAGGTCTTAGCTGTGGCTCTCAGGATCTTGGTCATGTCAGGTGGGATCTTTAAGCAAAGATTCCCAGACTGCTCAGGCTTCAGTAGCTGTCATGAGTCGACTTAAGTTTCTCCAAGGCATGTGGGATCTTTGTTCTCTGACCAGATATCGAACCTGCATCTGCTGCATTGCAAGGCAGATTCTTTACCCCTGGGCCACCAAAGTGAAAGACGCTCAGTTGTGTCCAACTCCTTGCCACCCCATGGACTATAAAGTCCATGGAATTCTCCAGGCCAGAATACTGGAGTGGGTAGGCTTTCCCTTCTCAGGTTTTTATATTAAATGTGTTTGGTTGGTTTAAAAATGAAAACCACTTCATCTGAACACCACCAACAACAACAAAACCTAATTTCTATACCACAGATGACCTCTGCCTGCACTTGAACTTCATATAATTACGGTACAATGTGAACTCTTTGGAGTCTTTTTTCACTCAGCATTGTCTGTGGGACTCATCTGTGATGCCAAAGTATGGTGAGTAGTTTATTCTCCTTTCCAAGCTGTGTATCAACTGTATGGATAGGCCATGAGTTATTTATGCAATCTACCATTGGTGGGCTTTTAGGCGGTTTCTAGTTTTTCCCTATTACAGATCATGCGGATATGAGCGTTTTTGTCTGTGTCTTTTGAGACACAGCTCTCAGCTGTGCTGGATGTACGCCCGGGGGTGGAATTGCCGGTCATGGGGCACGGATATGTTTAGGGGCTACTGGGCACTGTTTCTCCACAGCAGTTCTACCTAGTTACTCCCCTGCTCACAAGAGGGACAGCTCCACGTCTCAACTGACCCTTGTCATGAGATGCCTTTTTCAGGGCAAGGGGCAGATCTTTATTTAAAATTGCGTTTTAAGGCTTTATTATTATTCTTATGACCTCACGGCATGGCATGTGGGATCTAGTTTCCCAACCAGGGATCGAACCTGCCCTCCCTGCGTTGGAAGCATGGAGTCTTAACCCCTGGACCATCAGGACAGGGAAGTCCTATTATTATTATTCTTATTTGGAGCAGATAAAGATTTATTGTAGGGCCGTGCAAAGGAGAACAGGCAATTTGTGGTAAAAAACAAACAAACAAAAAAACCCCAAGCATAACTGAACCGAAGACTTTATTTTAGAGCAGATTTAGGTTCCCAGTGAAATGGGGAGGAGAGTAGAGAGATTTCCCCCCACCCCCCCGCAACACTCACGGCCACCATCATTGTCAGCATGGCCACCATCATTGTCAGCGCGCCCACAAGAGGGGACCTTCTGTCACTAGTCATGGCGCTAGGGTGCCACGCCCTTACCCAGAGCCCAGAGCTCATGCCACGTCCACCCTTGGTGCTCCATGGTTTGGACAAGTGTATAATGGCATGTGCCCTCCTTTATAGCATCATATGGTGCTTTCCCTCAGCAGGCAGGTTCTTAACTGTTTTTTCAATTTGTTCTACACTAACTGGTCTGTTCCTTTTTTCTCCCCACCCCCCTGCTTCTTCTAAGATCAATTCTGTTAATTTATGTTTCCCTGGAAAATAGGCCATTTATGCAGATTTAAAATTTCACTGGTGTAACTGTTACAGGTTTTGACATATACTGTTTTCATTTTATAGTAATTTTCCCCCAAAATACAATATGCAGAGATTAAATCGTGTTGCAAGGCTTCTAACAAAACCAACCCCTCGGCGTCCTGCCTGACGGTCTCACTCCCCCGGGTTGGTTCAGTACCGGTACATGTGCTTTGTAAAAATACGTGAATGCTGATGTTTACATATTTTTCCCATTTAGCCTGTTTTTAAAAATATTTATTTGGTTGTGTCTGGTCTTAGTTGTGGCATTTCTTGTCCAGTCGCTAAGTCGTGTCTGACTCTGCGACCCCACAGACGGCAGCCCTTCAGGCTTCCATGGCCTTCACTATTTCCCAGTGTTTGCTCAAATTCATGTCCACTGAGTCAGTGATGCTATCAAACTGTCTCATCTTCTGCCGCCCCCTTCTCCTTTTGCCTTCAGTCTTTCCCAGCATCAGGGTCTTTTCCAACGAGTCAGCTCTTTGCATCAGGTGGCCAACATATTGTAGTTTTAGCTTCTGCATAAGTTCTTCCGATGAATATTCAGGGTTGATTTCCCTTAAGATTGGTTGGATCTCCTTGCAGTCCAAGGAACTTTCAAGAGTCTTCTCCAGCACCACAATTCAAAAGCATCAATTCTTCAGGGCTTAGCCATAGGTTAACTCTCCTCATACATGACTACTGGGAAAACCATAGCTTTGACTATACGGACCTTTGTCAGCTAAGTGATGTCTCTGCTTTTTAATATGCTGTCTAGGTTGCTCATAGCTTTCCTTCCAAAGAACAAGCGCCTTTCAATTTCATGGCTGCAGTCACCATCTGCAGTGATTTTGGAGCCCAAGAAAATAAAATCTGTCACTGCTTCCACTTTCCCCCCTTCTATTCACCATGAAATGATGGGACTATATGCCATGATCTTAGTTTTTTCCATATTGCATTCCAAGCCAGCTTCCCCACTCTTCTTTTACCCTCATCAACAGCTGTGGCACGTGGGGGCTTTTGCTGCAGCATGTGGAATCTAGTTCCCTGACCAGGGATTGAGCCAGGCCCCCTGCATTGGGAGTGCAGAGTCCTAGCCACTGGACCACTAGAGAAGACCCCTAGTCCGTTTCTTGATTTATAATTTTTGACTTTCCTTGTTCATGTCCCGGTTGTAAAGGCTGAGATTGCAGCACTCTTTCCCCAAACCATCCTCCCCACCTTTCCCCTCACACCCTCTGTCTAGTTTACTGTCTCCATTCTTGGCTTAGTTAGTACTCAATGTCAACCCTTGTCACACTGAACCAAGTCGTGATTTCCTTTTCTTTTTTAAACAATGCTTTTTTTCCCTGGAGTTAGTAATTGCCTCATTTTCCTGTTTATTAACTCTGTGTATCTATCACTAAGTTTTTCCATCTCTGCAACAGAAGGAAACAGCTTTTCTGATTATATTTTCTACATATTCACACACATCACTTGTCCTATAGGTTCTGAGTTTTTCTTGGTACCATCCCTTCAGAAGGCCTCCTGTGTTGGTTCAGGACCTTCAAGGGACGCCAGGGTGAGATTAAATGTGCGGGGTGGTGGGGGTAGGGTTATCTGGGGAAATACCCAGAGAGACAAGGAAGGAGCTGGTCAAGGCTGCAAGGACTCCAGCAAAGACAAGCAGCAGAGAAGGGTGGACAGAAGCTCCCGAGACAGCCGTGCACCCCCAGGATGTTTCCACAAAGCTTCCAGGGAGTTCTCAAACCAGAGTTGGCTCAGAGGCATCCTGGGTCCCCCAGCAACCAGCCTGCCTCAGTGTCCCTGATGTCCTGTGTCCTCAGCAGGGGGCAGGACTGTGTGAGGTGTGGCCTCGACACAGACCTAAGGGTGGATTTCAAAGCCCCTGCGGCAGCAGCTGGGGCTCTTGGTCAACGATCGTCCCTGGAATCGGAGGGCTTTGAGGCACGTGTTCAGTTCCCTTTCTCCACACGCTTTGGGGAGCAGCAATCCCATGGTTTCCGTGGGCCCTCCTTCCACAGGGGACACTCCGAAGTGTGCTCATCCTCACCCTCTTCCACCGTCTGTTCCAAATTCCTCTCACCCCCTGGCCATCAACCGAGCAGGCGCTGGGGGTCTGCCTGAAGGAGCGGCCCAGACCTTCGTTTCTGAAGCGTCTGAACACTCACCGTGCGTCTCTGGCTGGGGTTCTGCACGTCTGTTGGCTGTCGCGGTGGGGTGAGGGACCAGCTGCGTCCAGGTGGATCCCCTGAGGCCCACCCATGTCCTCTCCTGTCCCCCCGCCTGCTGAGGGTCACCCCACCCACATGCCAGTTCCTCTCTGCTCCTGCCCACCCTTGGGCAGCAGGAGCCACCGTGTCCTGGTGGGAGCTGCAGCTTGCAGCACCATAGGATCTGGGCTGTTGGTCCCAGGGCCGTTCAGCCCTGCAGAGCCCAGAGTGGTGGCAAAAATGGGAGTGGAGCCACCCCTGTTGCCCTTCTCTGTTTCAGCCAAGAGCCATGTATCCTTCCTTTGCGGACTCAAAACCGGATAGAAACCTCTTATTGGCTTCTGGATGGACAACACTTGTCCTTCGAGAGGGCTTCCTCAGCTGGCCTTTCAGCTGTGGCTTTAGGCTATTTCCGTGTCCCCCCAGGCTGCCTCTGGGCAATGCCCGATCTGAACGCCCTCCCACGAGGTGGTTCCTTCATGGCCACGTGCTGTGTGGGGTTCTGGGACCCTTACTCCTGGAGCCAGGATCACCATACTGTTCTCCATAGTGCCTGGATCCGTTTTATTCCCACCAATAGTGCAAGAGGGTTCCCTTTTCTCCATAGCCTCTCCAGTATTTAGATTTTTAGATTAAGTGTTTTTAGATTTTCTTGATGATGGCCGTTCTGACTGGCATCAGGTAGTACCCCACTGTAGTTCTGATTTGCATTTTACTGATAATTAGTCATGTTGAGCGTATTTTCATGCGCCTTGAAGAGGCCATCTGTATCGCCTCTTTGGAGAAATGACTAGGCCTTTTGCCTATTTTTTGATCAGGTTGTGTTTTTTTTTGGGGGGGGAGGATATTGAGCTGCATAAGCTGTGGATTTTGAAGATTAATTTTTTTAATATGCTTTAAATTTTATTTATTTTTGGCTGTGTTAGGTCTCCGTTGCTGTGAGGACTTTTTCTCTAGTTGCGGCGGCAAGCAGGGACTGCTCTTCACTGCAGTGTGCAGGCTTCTTATTGTGGTGGCTTCTCCTGTTGTGGGGCTCAGGCTCTAGAGCACAGGCTCAGAAGCTGTAGCTCTGCGGCTCAGTTGTTCCGTGGCATGTGGACTCTTCCGGGACCAGGAATCGAGCCCATGTCTCCTGAACTGGCCAGCGGATCCTTTACCACTGAGCCACCGGGGAAGCTGTAAATGTTTATGAATGTTAATTTGATCTTCTCCAATAACCGGCTTTTGGGTTAATTCATGTCTCTATTGTTTTCTGTGTTTGATTTCATTGATTTGTGTGCCTTTACCTGTATTCTTTCCTCTTGTGCTGACTGTGGTCTTTGTATTCTACTTTCTTAAGATAGACGCTTAGGTAATTTGAGACTTTTCTTCATTTAATTATAAGCATTTAAAAGATAAATTCTCAGGAAATCTCCGACAGTCCAGTGGTTGGGACTAGGAACTTTCACTGCTGGGGCCCAGGCTGGATCCCTGGTCAGGGAACAAGATCCCATAAGCTGCATGGTGTGGCCAAAAAAGCAAAAACAACTCCTGTGTATCAATGTTTATTCTGCCCTTTATTAACCCCTTATGTTCGGCTGCGTGTAGAACTCTAGTTTTGCAGGATGGATTTCTGCCATACCCTGAGAGCAAGGGCAAGTCCTTGGATTGTGGACCCAGCACAGTGGTAAAAGGTTCCCATTTTGTAAAGATGGCTCTGGCTGTGGTGTGCAGAGCAGGTGACGGGAAGTGGAAGGGGAGGTTTGTCAGAGTGAGTTAGGAGGCTCCTGTCATAATCTAGGGGCAAGACGCTAGTGTCTGGTATTAGAGTAGAGACAGAGGTGATGGGAGAGAAATGGGCAGATTCCAAGGGCATTCAGGAGGTTAAGTGGACGGGACTCAGTGATGGATTGGTTGGTCATGGGGGTCGCGGGGCTCGTCCAGCTGCGTGGATGGCGGACTCACTGGTACAGAAGAGGGACGTGGCTGTCAGAGGTGGAGCTGGGGGAGCACTGACCTGGCTCAGGCGTGATGAGCTTCTTCCTTCTATGCACACTCCTTTTATTCCCCGCTCCCTACTTGACTTGTCCGGGACTGAGATTATGTAATTCTTCAACCACGTTTTAATTTCTATCAATTTCTTGTCTTGCATTTTTTTCTTAGAGTTTGATATGTTGACAATTAAGGTTCATAATGATGTGAGATCTTAAAACTTCTATATTTAATTCTTGCAGGAATGCCTGAGACTGTTATGAAATATTTGAAATTATGGACAGTCCATATTTGTGACCCCCCCAGCCCCACTCCCCTTTCTGAAAATCATGCTGGTTCACAGCTTGAGCTGAATGATGAAATACTGAGTGGAGTCCTCACACCATGACACTTTTGTTGTGCTTCATGCTTTTTACCAAATTCCAGCTCTTCTGGGTGTGACTCTCATATCCTTGCTTTCAACGTGTATGTGCTTGGTGTATCTTTGCTCTTTTACTTTGGAATTGAGTCACTTACAAGCATTTGGACTTATCTTTTTGGTCAAATATGAACTTTTTCTTCTAGTAAATGACTTTCCTCCTCCTAGATTAGTGTCAGTCACTTGACCTTCACTTTCCTGTTTTTCACACTATCCCCCTTATTAATGCTGCCTAAGTTTCCCCAGAACACAAGCACAACTGTATATAAAACATCTGATGAGAAGTTATATAGTTGATTGACTTAAAGCAATGCTGATGGAAATCATGAGAAAAACTTATTTGTGCACATCCAGAAACATGAATTCCTGGGTAACATTTTACTTCTCAGATTCCTATCTTCTGCTGATTTCCTTCAACATTTAGTATGACTCGTACTTCAAATTAATTTTTATTGGAGTATTGTTGCTTTGCAGTGTTGTTAGTTTCCACTGTACAGCAAAATGAATCAGCTGTGTGGACACGTATATGCCCCTTTTGGATTTCTTCCCTTTTAGATCAGTGCAGACTACTGAATAGAGTTCCCTGTGGTATACAGTAGGTTCTCATTATCTGTTTTATACATAGTATCAATACTGTAGATATGAAGCATAACTCATTTTTTGTTAGGTGCCGTTATCAAACAAGGACATTCCTTTCTATCGCTAGTTTGCCAAAAGTGTTTAAAATGAATGGATGTTGGATTTCGTTAAACGCCTCTTGGCTGTCTGCAATTTTTCTTTAGTCTGTTGATGTGAATGAATGTTTAAAAAAAAAAATACATGGTGTGCCAGTCTTCCCCTGCTGTTGAGCGTGGGCTCACAGCATGGGCTCCAGGGCACTCGGGGTCAGCTGTTGCAGCATGTGGTTTGCTGTACTGGGACCACAGGCTCATTAGTCATGGCGAGCCATCTGAGTTGCTCGGCACCACGTGTGCTCTTCCCAGACTAGGGGTTGAACCTGTGTTCCCTGTTTTGCAAGGCAGATTCTTAACCACTGGACCACCAGGAAAACCCTGAATAATAAGCCTGCATTTATTGAATAAACTCCACTTTGGTCATGTTACATTATCCTTTTTATAAGTTGTTGGATTCAACTTGCCAAAAGTTTATTAAGGATTTGTATGTCCGGGTTCATAAAGGATACTGATCTGTAGTTTTCTGATCTTGCAGCATCTGTCTGGTTGTGTTATCAGGGAATTGCTTCCCTAATAGAGCAAGTATTTCCTTGCTTAATATTCTGGAAGAATTTGTTTAGAATTGATGATCAGTTTAGTCGCTCAGTCAAGTCCGACTCTTTCTGACCCCATGGGCGGAATTGATTATTTCTCTTAAATATTTGTTAGAATTCACAATTGAAGATATCTGGAGTTCTTTTGTTGGAAGGTTTTTAATTAGAAATTTAGTTTAATAGATATAGGGCTTGTCAGGTTATCTATTTCCTCTTCACTGAGCTTTGGTAGTTTTAATCTTTCAAGAAATTTGTCGATTTCAGGAACTTCCCTGGTTGTCTACTGATTAAGATTTGGCACGTTCACTGCTGTGGCTGGGGTTTGACCCCTGGTTGGGGAACTAAGGCTCCCACAAGCTAGGTGGCCAATAGAAAAAATCTGTAAAATATACATACACACACACACATGTGAATTCTCTATAAGCGTTGCTTTTGCAGTATCCCACAAGCTTGACATGTCATGTTTTTCTTTCCGTTCAAAATATTTTTTTCTAACTTCTGTGATTCTGTTTTGAGCCATGAGTTATTCATGCTAAGTTGCTTCTGTCATGTCCAACTCTTTGTGATCCTATGGACTGGGGCCCACCAAGGTCCTCTGTCTGTGGATTCTCCAGGCAAGAATACTGGAATGGGTTGCCATGCCCTCTTCCAAGGGATCTTCCTGACCCAGGGATCGAACCCCCATCTTATGTCTGCTGCATTGGCAGGTGGGTTCTTTACCACTAGCACCACTTGGGAATTAGAAGTGCATTATTTAGCTTACAAATATTTGAGGATTTTCTCTGTTCTTAGTTTTGTTGTGGAGGACATACATCGTATTGTTTCAGTACTTTCTCATTATCTTGCTGTTCAGACTATGGTGTATCCTGCTAAATGTCCTTCATGCAGTTGGAAGGAGTATGTATTCTGCTATTGCTGGGTGGAATGTTCTATAAACGTTAATTAGGTCAAGGAGTTGGACTGCGTTAAATCTATGTCCCTCCTCGTTTTCTACCTACTTGGTCTACGGATTAGTGAGGGAGGGATATTGAAATTTCAACCATACTTGTGGGTTAGACTATTTTTATTTGTATCAGTTTCTGCTTCAAATATTTTGAAGTTTTACTATTAGCTACATAAACATTTAGGATTATTATGTACTTCAGATAAATGAACCAATTTATTATTATGGAGGGATCTGCTTTAGTCTCAATAATATTCCTTGTCCTGAAATCTGTTTTCATATTAATATAGCCACTCCATCTTTCCAATGATTGGTGTTAGCATGATAATGTGTTTTTCCACCCTTTTAATCTTTATGTCTTTATGCTTAAAGTTGGTTTCTCGAAAGTAGCATATAATTGAACCTTGCTTTTAAAATCCCATCTGAGAACTTCTGCTTTTAATTGGGGTGTTAAAATGTAAATAGTCCAACGTGAATATGTTTCGTTATATATCCACCCTCCTGCATTGTGTTTGCTATTTGCCTCGTTTCTTCTTTCGGATTATTTTTATGATTCCATTTTTTCTCCTTCACTGGCAGACTGTTTCTCTAGGATTTACAGTATGCCTCTTTATCACAGTTTATTTTCAAATAAGGTATTACCTCATATGTAATGCAAGAATGCTGATGCTCCTCTCTTCCAACCTTGCGTAATAGCTGCTATCAGTTCAGTTCAGTTCAGTTCAGTTCAGTCGCTGCCGTGTCCGACTCTGCGATCCCATGAATCACAGCACGCCAGGCCTCCCTGTCCATCACCAACTCCCGGAGTTCACTCAAACTCATGTCCATCGAGTCGGTGATGCCATCCAGCCATCTCATTCTCTGTCGTCCCCGTCTCCTCCCACCCCCAATCCCTCCCAGCATCAGAGTCTTTTCCAGTGAGTCAACTCGTCGCATGAGGTGGCCAAAGTATTGGAGTTTCATACATTTCTTATATTATGAACCTCACATCTTCTTTTGCTTGAAGCCATCTATTACTATCTTTATCTTTCATAAAAATAATTATTTCTACTTAAGTAGTTAGGACAGAGGGAAATAAAACAATTGGAAGATAATGAAGGGGAGCATCTCAAGATTGTTAAGAGCCTAATTTCTTTAGCATCTCATTTAGTATTATACTTGATGAGGTCAGTGTGATGTATTAGCACTGGGAGGAAATGCTCATCCCCAGACTTACATGATAATCAGACAAGTTTTCCTGAACCTGTGAACTCACGATGATATTCCTCAGCCTGCACGTTATCCATCTGCCTGAAGAGTCAAGATTGGCTGGCACTAATAAATCTCAACCGTCCAGCAAGGTCTGGTCTAGTGGTCATAGGTGATTGTATTGTATGTTCCATTCGAGGTCCATTCATCTGTCACAGATAGCAGAATGTCACTTTTTATGGCTGAGTAGTAGTCCACGGTGTATCATATTTTTAAATTCTTTCACCATCAATGGACACAGGTTGTTACAGGTAGATTAACTCAGGAACAGCCAGAGAGACAGACACACAGGGTACTGTATCGGTATTTCATCTTTATACACTATACAACACATACAATGTCTACCAGACGATGTCAAACCTTTTTGCTGTTATATGCATTAAAGAAATTGAGAAAAGCCTTTTTATATTTAATCCACACATTTACTATTGCCAGTTTTATGTATTGCTCCATAACTACCCCATAGCTTAGTGACTTAACGCAATAAATGTTTATTGTCTTCCAGTTTCTGTGAGTCAGGAATCCAGAATTGGCTTGGCGATCATGGCTTGTGGTTTCGTGTGAGCTTACAGTGAAAATATTGGCCAGGGCTGAATCGTTTGAAGGTCTGACTTGGGCTGGAGAATCTGCTCCAAGATTTCACATCACAGCCCTTTGATACAGCTCCTCCCCAGTGTGAGTGACCCAGAAGTGTAAGACCAAGGGGGCCTTTTTGGGTAAGTTTCGATATAATTCTCATATAATTCACCCTTTAAAAGTACACAGTTCAATGTTTTTTTTTTTTTAGTATAGTCACAAAGTTGTGGGATATTTCTTATAATTGAAACCTTGTTTCCTCATATAATATGCCATTTCTACCTTGTTGCTTTCAAGATTTTCAATTTTTAGATTCTATAATCATTAAGTTTGATTATGGCTCTTTCTGCTGCCATCTTGGTTCCACGTTCCCCACACAAAATGCCCGGTGAAGCCACAGGAACCGTTCCTGCTACAGAGCAGGAGTTGCCAGAGCCCCAGACTGAGACAGGGTCTGGAACAGAATCTGATAGTGATGAATCAGTCCCAGAACTTGAGGAACAGGATTCTACACAGGCAACCACACAACAAGCTCAGCTGGCAGCAGCAGCTGAAATCGATGAAGAACCAGTCAGTAAAGCAAAACAGAGCCGGAGTGAAAAGAAGGCACAGAAGGCTATGTCCAAACTGGGTCTTCAACAGGTTACAGGGGTTACTAGAGTCACTATCTGGAAATCTAAGAATATCCTTTTTGTCATTACAAAAGCAGATGTGTACAAGAGCCCAGCTTCAGATACCTACATTGTTTTTGGGGAAGCCAAGATTGAGGATTTATCTCAGCAGGCACAGTTAGCAGCTGCTGAGAAATTCAAGGTTCAAGGTGAAGCTGTCTCAAACATCCAAGAAAACACACAGACTCCAACTGTACAAGAGGAGAGTGAAGAGCAAGAGGTTGACGAAACAGGTGTGGAAGTTAAAGACATAGAATTGGCCATGTCACAAGCAAATGTGTCGAGAGCAAAGGCAGTCTGAGCCCTGAAGAACAACAGTAATGATATTGTAAATGCCATTATGGAATTAACAATGTAACCATCTAAAAAGAGGACCTTTTTATGGTGTTTCAAAAGAGTAACTGCAGCTGGGTTTGAAATTTGTAGTTTCTATCATTAATAAAGTTATGGCTTCTTGTTGGATAAAAAAAAAAAACGGTCTGATTATGAAGTCTCTGGGTATGGGTTTCTATATTTATCCTACCTGTGGTTTGCTGTGATTCCTGAACTATCCAATTTGGGAAAATTCAGCCATTCATCTTAAAAAAAAAAAAATGCCCCAATTCTCTCCTCATCCTGGGACTACAATTATGTCTATGTCATGGCAAGCCACTCCAGTACTCTTGCCTAGAAAATCCCATGGATGGAGGAGCCTGGTGGGCTGCAGTCCGTGGGGTCGCTAAGGGTCGGACACGACTGAGCGACTTCACTTTCACACATTGGAGAAGGAAATGGCAACCCACTCCAGTGTTCTTGCCTGGAGAATCCCAGGGAAGGGTGAGCCTGGTGGGCTTCCGTCTACGGGGTCACACAGAGTCGGACACGACTGAAGTGACTTAGCAGCAGCAGCAGGACTGATGTTGGGCTTCCCTGGTGGCTCAGTTGGTAAAGAATCTGCCTGCAATGCAAGAAACCTGGGTTCGACGCTTAGGTCGGGAAGATCCCCTGGAGAAGGGAATGGCAACCCACTCCAGTGTTCTTGCCTGGAGAATCCCAGGGACGGGGGGAGCCTGGCAGGCTATAGTCTAAAGGGTAGCAAAGAGTTGGACACATCTGAGCAAATAACACTCTCACTTTAGACTGATGTTAGATGTTTATGTTAGATCAATGAGACTGATGTTTATAATCTTTTTCTCTCATTAATTTTTTTTATTGGAGTATAGTTATTTTACCATGTTGTATTACTTTCTGATGTACAGCAAAGTCAATCACTTATATCCACTTTTTTAAAAGATTTCCTTCCCCATAGGTCATCACGGAGTACTGAGTTCCCTGTGCCGTAACAGTAGGTCCTTATTATCTATTTTATATACAGCAGTGTGGAGAAGGAAATGGCAACCCACTCCAGTGTTCTTGCCTGGAGAATCCCAGGGACGGGGGGAGCCTGGTGGGCTGCCGTCTACGGGGTCGCACAGAGTCGGACACGACTGAAGTGACTTAGCAGCAGCAGCAGTGTGTATATGGGGAGAAGAAAATAGCAACCCACTCCAGTACTCTTGCCTGGAGAATCCTGTGGACAGAGCCTGGCGGGCTACTGTCCACAGGGTCGCACAGAGTCAGACAACACTGAAGTGACTTAGCAGCAGCAGCAGCAGTGTATACGCCAATCCCAATCTCCCAATTTATCCCTCCCCCAACCCTGGTAACCGTGTTTGTTTTCTATAGCTGTGACTATTTGTTTTGTAAGTTCCTTGTACCCTATTGTTAAGATTCCCCCTATAAGTGACATGATATTTATCTTTCTCTGGCTTAATTTACTCAGTACGATAACCTCTGGGCCCATCCATGTTGCTGCAAATGAACAGTAATAGTTGATTTAAAACTCTTGAGTATAATGTTAACATTTGGGTCATCTCAGTTTCCATTAATAGCCTTTTCCCTGGAGTATGGATCTTTATCTTGTCTTTGCATATGTACTGCTGCTGCTGCTGCTAAGTCACTTCAGTCGTGTCCGACTCTGTGTGACCCCTTAGACGGAAGCCCACCAGGCTCCCCCGTCCCTGGGATTCTCCAGGCAAGAACACTGGAGTGGGTTGCCATTTCCTTCTCCAATGTGTGAAAGTGAAAAGTGAAAGTGAAGTCGCTCAGTCGTGTCTGACCCTTAGCGACCCCACGGACTGCAGCCTACCAGGCTCCTCCATCCATGGGATTTTCTAGGCAATAGTACTGGAGTGGCTTGCCATTGCCTTCTCCATTGCATATGTACAGTGATTCTGAATTACAGCCTGGCTATTGTTAACACTACACTGTAGAAACCCTATTTCCAAATACTTTTTCAACATGAATCAGCCATAGGTGTGTATATGTATGTCTCCTCCCTCCTGAACCTCCTGCTCCCACCTCTCCCCCCGTGAAGAATACTTTTAAAGTAGGCAGTCAACTGGGCTGAACTCAAGACTTCAACCTCTGGCTCTTCTGTGGTGGGCAGCCACTGAGAACTTCCCTTTAGTTCTTTCAGCCGGCTGCTTGGAGTCTGCTCTGTGGGTGTGTGCTTACAGAAGATAACGTCGGGCGGAGTTTGTACACAGGCTGTGAGGCCAGAGTGTTAACTACCCTACATAGTGTCCCTTGGGGCCTGTCTTCAGGCAAAAAGCCATAAAAGTGGGTACTAACTTGGTGCCATTCCCTTCCAACTGTCAGCTCCCCTCCAGCTTCTCCTGAGTTTGGTTGTCCTATGCGGCCTTAAGGTTGCTTCTGTATTTTGTTGAGAATTTATAGCTGTCATTTGTGGCATGGTTGGATGAAACAGGACTTCTTCTCCCATCATTAGCAGAAGCAGAAGCTTCTCCATTGCTTTTCAAAAGGTATTTTTGGTATTTCATCTTATTTTTAGCAGGAGGATTGATCTGAATTACAGCTCACCTTTACTGGTGATCAGAACAGCAGCTAACAGTTGTTTTCATTTATTTTTATGGTTTGCTGTTTTAATGACAGCAATGAGGAACACTGAAATCCGGTTGTGGCTTGGTAGGAGGCATGTGTTCTGGTCCCTGAGTGAGGCAGTAAGTGCCCTAGCTTAGTGAATAGTAGTTCACGTTGCTACAGCCTTCCGGGGAGGGAGGCAGTCCTGCACACCCTGTGGGCAGCAGCTGTGTCAGCGTAAGGTTCGGGCAACCAGACTCCAGCTCCTCCTTGCCTAAGGCGGTCAGTGGTTCCCCCACTTCTAGTAGAAAGTAGTTGGCACGGTCCTTCCCTGTTTACAGAAATTTTAAGCCAAACAAAACGCGGGTGTGACTACCTTCTGATAATGAGCTCAGGCTCTGGAGGCAGGAAGATCTGGGGCAAATTAGCTGACCATGAGCCTCCTCATCTGCTGTAACATGGGTAATAAAATCTGCCCTGCCTACACTGCATTGTGAGATTTTACAAGTCTGAGATGACTGACCACCACTCTGGCCCACAATGTGGAATACACACTGGATTTGGGTTTGGTAAGACGAGGACAGAGGTGGCTGTAACAGTTCTTGATTCCTACGGGCTGAAAATGTTTGCGAGCAAGGAGCAGGCCACTGAGCCGGCAGTGTGTGTAATGACGTCTCTGTATTTCCTGAGGGTGGGGGCTATGAGGAATTCCGTGAGGGGAGGAAGGACAGGGGTTAAGGCCACAGGCCTGGGTTTCCTGTTTACTCTGCCACTTAGCAGGCACTGCTCTCAGGTGAGTCCTCTGTAAACTGGTGACAGTAGCAGCACCTACCTCAGGGGACCCCTGGGCGCTGTCACTGGTGTCAGTGTTGGCTCTCAACACCAAACTTCCCCGTGTCTGATCTGACCCCGTCCTATGCCTCGGGGCTCTCTGTGGATCATAGCTATGGTCCTTCTCCTTGTCTCACATCTGACCCAAATTTGCTGTGTCCACAGCCAAATTATCAAGAGACGTGTTGGGCAGGGCTGGGATATCAGGGTCATTCAAGTAGTTATTTAATCTGCTTCATCAATGATACCCTGGATGCCCCCATTTCCCCACCTTAACCTAGAGGATATAGACTCTTCCAAATGCTTTGTTGACATCTTTTATTAAGAGTGGACTTCTTGAGAAAAGACAGTCTATTCAACAGTAGTGCTGGGAAAACTGGGCAGCTACAAGTGAGAGAATGAAATTAGAGCACTTCCTAACACCATACACAAAAATAAGCTCAAAATGGATTAAAGACCTAAATGTAAGCTCAGATACAGTCAGATACTATAAAACTTTTAGAGGAAAACATACTCTTTGACATAAATTACAGCCAAGATCTTTTTCGATCTACCGCCAAAAGCAATGAAAATAAAAACAAAAATAAAAAGGACCTAATTAAAAGCTTTTGCACAGCAACTAAAATCCTAAACAAAGAGAGCCCTCAAATGGGAGAAAATTATTTGCAAAGAAAGCAACTGACAAGGGTGTAATTTCAAAATATACAAATAGCTTGTGCAGCTCAATTAAAAAAAATTAAAAAATGGGCAGAAGATCTAAATAGACATTTCTCCAAAGAAGATATTTAGATGGGCCAAAAGACACACAAAAAGATGCTCAATGTCACTAATTCTTACAGAAATGCAAATCAAAACTATAACGAGGTTATCACCTCACACCAGTCAGAATGGCCAACATCAAAAGTCTACAAACAATACAATGCTGGAGAGGGTGAGGAGAAAAGGGAAGCCTCCTACACTATTGGTGGGAAAGATAAACTGGTACAGGCACTATGGAGACCTGCCTGGAGGTCCCTTAGGAAACTGAAACCAGAACTACTGTATGACCCAGTAATCACACTCCTGGGTTATCACCTGGAGAAACCCATAATCTGAAAGGATGCATGCACCCCGATGCACATGACAGCACTGTTCACAGCAGACAAACATGGAAGCAGCCAGGTGTCCACTGACAGATGGACAGAGAAGAGACGTGCCATGTACATGCGACAGCACATCACCCGGCCACAAGGAGGAAGGAGACAATGCCGCCTGCAGCGCCACGGGTGGACTTAGACCAGCACACAGAGTGAAGTCAGTGAGGAAGGGAGGACCCGACACTGCCGATACGTGGAACCTATAAAAATGCTACAGATGAACTTACTGGCAAAGCAGGAAAAGACTCAGGTGTAGAGAACAAACAAGTTATCAAGGGGGAAGGAGAGGCGGATGAACTGGTTGATTACGACTGACCTATATACACTAGTATGTATAAAACAGACAGCTAACCAGAACTTACTGTATAGCACAGGGACCTCTACTCAATGCTCTGTAGTGACCTGAATCGGAAGGAAAGCCAAGAAAGAGCAGATACATGTATATATACACATATAACTGGTTCAATTTGCCATACAGCAGAAACTAACAACACTGCAAAGCAACTGCACTCCAGTAAAAATATTAAGAGAGAGTAAACTGCAACCTCTACCTAGCCTGGTCTCTGTTTTGTCCCATCTGTGGGCTGACTTGAGACAAGAGGCTTACGATGACACTGCTCTTCCTTTGTAAACAGGCTGGGAGTCTGGTCCATCAGGTCTTCTGTTACAAAGGGTGTTTAAGAAAAGCTTTCAGATTTAAGGCCCACGATGACTGACTGGGAGCTTTACAGTGGAACAGTTACCTTTTGCCTCAAAATAGATCTATAAAGTACAACAAAGTAAGAGGGCATAGACAGCATTTATTATGAAAAAGCTAATCAAAAGGATAGAAAAACAATGTCAACATCGGGCAAAAATATATGTCAGTATTGGTTTGTTTGCAGAATCTGGTCAGAGGCCAATATGCTTGGCTTTAAGCCCCACCATGTGAAGGATCCATTCTGCAGACCAGCCCCCAATTAAGTTCCTGCCAGGACAAGTCCAGGACCCCTCGCAGGCCCCCCAGGTCCTGTTTTGAGGATAATTCCTGCTTCTGCTGTGAGCAATCTGCTCAGATGGGGCTGCAAGATGATGAAGGCCTGAGGTGACCTCTTAAAGAAGGGCTCTAGGAAGGCCCTCAGGGCTGCTCCTCAAACCTGACCAGGGTGGCCCCGGGGCCCTTGCCCAGAGGAGCTGTGGCGGCAGACATGCGTCCAGGCACCCCAGGACACGTGGGCGTGGGGCACCTCTACTCAGGCTCACACCCCCTCCCTGCACCAGGTCCTCCAGCGTGTCCAGAACGTTAAGACCCTGGACTGGCCTAGGCTCATGGCAGTGGCCCTGCTGCCAATCCAGCCACCACTGAGATCCGAAAGCCAAGACGAGGAAGGTGGGGCTTTCACCCCTCAACAGAGGTAGGGCAACCAGCTTCCTCAGTGACGAGCTGGAAGTATTACCAAAGCTGTGGTCATCTGAATAAGAAGTGTGTCTGTTTAAATCTGATTTTTAGAAATTGTATTTTAACTCTATGAAGACTGGCAAATTGTCTGTGGAGTACACGAAAAACTCAATAAACCTGAACAGTGCGTAATATTCTTGCGATACTCCAAATAAGGCCCCTTTATTCACACTCCAGATGGAGAAACTAAGGCTCCAAAGAACTCTGTCATCAAGGAAGGTCCTGTGTGGCCGTGAGGGCCACATGCTGCCAGATGCTTTCACACACAGAACTTTGTGGGAGCGATTCTCTGACCTGTCACTGATTGAGTACAGCTTGTATGAATATATCCTCCAAGGCTTTAAGTACCATTTCTAAGGTTTCATCCTGACGCTGGGAAAGATCGAAGGCAACATGAGAAGAGGGCGGCAGAGGATGCAGCACCAACTCAATGGATATGAGTTTGAGGAAACTCTGGGAGATGGTGAGAGACAGGGAAGCCTGGCGGGCTTCAGTTCATGGCGTCACAGAGAGTCAGACGCAACTGAGTGACTGAACAACAACATGCTTTCATTCCAATCTTTGAGCTTTAATTACTCTACTGACCAGACCAGCACTCCCTATCTTTTCCTTATCTTAGTTTTGGCAATTAATTGTTTTCAGGTCAGAAGCCAGAGTCATCATCTGGCCCCCAACCTCTGCATCCACCGTGGCACCAAGTTCTGTCCTTCCCACTCTAAGAGCCCAGGTCAGCTCTCATGGGAAGGCCTACTGGCAGAAGAGCTCAGTGAAGGGCAGAGAGAGGCAGGGAGACCCAGCAGGTGACACTGAACGATGCAGACACGGAACACACCGGCGGCCAGGGTGGCGGGGCCGCAGGCCCTGCGGACGGCGCTGGAGAGGCAACACTGTTCCCGCCGTCACGCAGCTGGTGAGGCCGTGACTCGCCTGCGAACGTGCCATCAGCTCAGAGGCCAGGGTCGCTCCTCCCGTATGGCCGAGTCCTCCAATTCCTCTACTGAAGCCAGGTTTCTGCCCTTCCTTGTGAGCCTGCATGGCTGGGCACAGCTACCCTACATTCGGAGGGAAAAAACTGAAAACAAGCCACAAGGCTGACCCAAAGTGTGAGAAATCCACTGCCTCCAACAGAAAAGGATCGACTGTCACAAGTTAGCGCATAAGCTCGCCAGGCCCGGGAGGATCCAGTGAACTGTCCTTGGAAGGCTGATGCGTAACCTGCCTGAGGCAAGGCCCCCAGAACCCCGGGGCTGGAATGCTAGCGGTGGGCACGCCCCTGCCCCGTGCTGCCCTCTGCCTTTGTCCTCTGGACACTTACTTCCTGCCTCTCATTCCTCACAAGACAGAAGTCTGTGCCCATTGCCTGGCAGACCTCCTCAGTCCCCTCAGCCTTCCCACTCCTCTTTCCTCCTGGGGTCCAGCGGGCACTGCAGGAAGCCCAGGCACCCTGCCACCCCATCTCAGGACCCTGTTCATCTGGGAACCAGCAGCAGGCTTCACAGGTTCTACCCAACAGGGGGCAGACTTCCTGGATCTTAAGAATCCATCTCTCAGCTGGAGTCCTCCATGTCCATCTCCACTAACTTGGATATCTAAGAGCGCCACTGCACAGCCAAGGGTCACGACTGAAGAGCGCTGCACCAAGTGAGATTTCCACAGCGGGCCACGAGGCACTGAGATAAGACACCTGCTGACCGCCGGCTCTGAATAGTAAGACATCCAAACTGGGCTTGGCTCTGCGTTCAGCAGGCAGGGAGGCCCTTGGCCCAGTGCTGGCCTGTGTCCATCAGGACAGAGGAGCACTCCTCACCCTGCTTACAACCTCCTCCTGGCCGGCACACCCAGCCCCGTGGATCGGCATTCCCAGCCAGGCCCCTGCTGTTTACAGCCAGGCCCACAGTTGTACACCGAGCGCTCTGGCTGCACACCCACCTCACGGGGGGACGCCCACCACCCCAGCTGCCTCACACGTCAGGTGAGCTGAAGCAAGGCTGGCGTTAGACCATGAGGGTGGAAGCAGGGTGTCCTGGTTCTGTTCAAGGAGCACCTAGTGACTGACAGCTTAAACTGAAACGTAACTGAAATACCTCAAACGGAGGCAAAGGGCTTTGAATTCCAAGGAAAAGGTTGGGGAGGAAACAAGTCATGGCTGACACAGTCCTGGGAGAGCTCCATACACCAGAGGCTGAATTCCGAACCTGGAGAAGACCTTACAAGTGGAAAGCAGTGTGTAAACTGCGTGGGAACAGAATTTCTGGATTAAAAAACAAAAAAAAGTCTCTTACCTGGCTTATCCCTCCGAGAAGAGGGGAGGGCCTGGGTTCTAATTCTAGAGTCACAGCTCTTCAGGACAAACTTCTGTGGCAAGGTTGACACTGGGGTCAGGAGCCCTGGTTCCTGAAGCGAGTCCATCACTGGCAACTGCCAAAGCAATGGGACTGAGGGAAGGGAGGAGGACCAGGAGCCGAGCGGGCTGGCCTCTGTGGAGGAGACCCGCACCGTGGACATTCACCTACGTACCAGACTGCCCCATTCCGAGGCTGTGACACGAGTCAGACGTTACAAAACACAAACATCTGCGAACGACATTGGATCCGGCTGGCGGTACCGTGAGCACTGCTACGCAGGCACGGCAGATTCTATTTTTAACACTTTATTGGTGAAACAGAACTCCCTTCCCTCCACCTTCACAGAGAACTAGCCCTTTTGTTTTTCTTGTGGGTAACATAACTTACCTGCTTAACCAAGGCCTGTGCTGGCATGCTACAAAGGCAGTTCACACAGTAGCCTACCGCACCCCTGCACAGTCCCCCCATTTGAACTGCTCCTACACAGGGAACTGTGTAGCTGTCTTATTCAGAAAGGACGTTAAGTGGTAATAATAGTAATGGGACGTGCTAGGCTTTGGATAAACTGCTGTCGTGTCTCCATTCGCCCAAATAAGAAAGAAGAAAGTGACTGCCAGTTAGTGGGAGTTCCAACATGCAGACTTGTTGCACGAAAAAGATCCCCAGAGGAGGGGTGTGGGGGGCAGTCCATGATGGAACTTGCCTAATTAACGCAAGAGACTTCTTGGACAGAAAACCCCAAAACTCAAAGAATATCTGAGAAACCAGGAAAAGACAGACCAGGACGTAAGTGTATCAAGCAAGGCTGAGAGGGAGGCTGGAAGGAGAAACTGGAAGCAGGCACTTTAACTGCCCCCTGCCCCCCACCTTTCCCTGTCAGAATACCACACCACCTCCAGAACCGGGCACATTCTGGCGCGGCTCCTGGGCTTAATTTAAAACAAAAGGAATATTTGTGGTCACTCTGCCAAAGTTTCAAGTGCTCTGCAGACCTCAGCTGGAATCCGGATTACATTCAGGAGTCCTGTATGGGTATTGCCCCCACTAAACCTGCATAGGACTGATGACAGAAATTTACCTTCTTCCTGTTTGGAATTTAGTTTTGTAATGAAAAGTCAGAAAAATGAAAATGACCAACTGCCAGGAGGTTATTTTTGTCTATGGTCGGCACTTGCCCTTAATCAGGGTCATTGTGTAAGAGTCCTCCCACCTCTCGCCCTGCCCCTTGGTTAGCCATCAGCATCCTCGAGGGCTTAAGGAAGAGGGCCGGCTCCTCAGCAGGGGTCGCATCATGTACTTCTGGTCTCCGCTGAACCCAGAGGCTGCTGGGAGCTGTGTGGACAGCAGAAGCCTCCGTCCTGGGACGTGTGCAGGATGAACCACAGCTGCAGGGGACGCCGCCGGTCTCCTGGACAGGCCGAGCAGGTAGGTGGTGACGGGAGCTCCACTTGGTACCAACACCCAAAAGTGAAGGTGAGGTAACAAAGGCTAGAAAGGAGGCACTTATTAAAAACAACAACAAAACCTCGCAAAACAACTAAACAACCAAACAGCCTTCAGCGGGACCTGAAGACGCGGAGGAATGCAGTATGCTGACGGCCATGTGCACCGCCCGCCTGTGAATGCCATACACCGCGACCTCCAGCCACGGGGCCCCCAGCGCCCCCGGTTTCTACACAGGTCACCTGCATCAGGGAGAGCCCAGGACAGCGGGCCTGTCTCCAGCCTGTGCTCTCAGGTGTACAGGCCCATCCCCGGCTTCTCTCGATCCAGATGACAGGCAACTCCCCCATGAGTCCATGGACGCCACTCACGTTAGTCATCACCTGGACGCTGGCCCCCGAGTCGAGGCCATAGCTGCAAGCTTGAGCCGCGATTCCTGCAACGGAGGGCCCGTCTTTGGGGGGCATTTGACATTTGTCCCCAGTACCCAGCTGTCACCACAGGGAAACCAAGACTGCAATCACAACAGCAAGGACAGGCTCGTGTTGCTTTTTTCCTTTTTTTTTCTTAAAGGAGTGAGGGCATGGAAAATACAGCACACCAATGAAACAAAAGGCCAAAAAAAAAATACAAAAAAAATAGAAAATAGAAAAATGTATTTACAAGTAGTACATTACTATGATCAGAAAGCACAAAGACACCTGCTGCTATAATACATGCATTGGCTCAGGAAGAGACTACTGAAAACCCTGCGAGGAAGAAGCCTGTCAAAACAGAACAGAACAACGGGTCAGAAAGTTTTACCCTTTCATCCCTAATTTGCTACACTGATCAAAACCAAATGAGAATCCCCTACAGTCCATGAGTCTATCAGTACAAATACTATACTGGTTTGTAACTGCACGTTCAGTTGTGGAGGGAGAGACAGCAGCTTGTCTGTATACAAGGAAGCCAGCGTGAACTGCTCTACATGCTAGAAATTACAGCAAGCCCCTGTCCGCTACACAGCATGAGCTTGGTAGGTTTTAATTTCTGTTTATTCATATATATCTATGTGCATGTGGGTGTATGTATGTATAAAAACCGTGCCCTCGTTCACTGCCAACACGACGTCTGGGTGGATATGAACTCATTACAACAAATTCTTATGTGTATGTTGTAAGAAGTCACTCAATGTCTGTGGATTTAATAAGTCACTTCACACCACAGAAAATATTTAATAAATCCAAAAAAGGAAAGAAGAATATAACGACAGAAGAGCTTCTGTCTCAGTTCTCTGAAACTGAGCCCCCATAGGAAACTGGTCCCAAAGTTCTTGAGGGTTCACTGAAGAAACCCGTTTGCTAAGGTTTCCATCCTTTTAGTGTTCAAAGGTATAGAATGACTCCTTGCCGTTGTCAGCGTCAACAGTCGCATCTCCGTCCCCCACAGGTAACAGTCTGGTGCAGATCCATAAAAACAGGGGAGGGAGGCACGCTGGGGGGTGGGGGAGGACCTGTCACTCCAGGAGGGGCTCCACCTCTCCAGCCGCAGAAAGAGAAGGAACCATGCAGGCTCCAGCACCTCGCTCCCGAAAAGCAAAATCTGGGCACACAGCAGTCCTTACACAGGTGCATCTCCGAGTACCAGGCCAGCTCTAAGAGGAAAACAAACCACACGTTGACAGAGAAGGACTGAGAGGCCATTCTGGTCGCCCGCTGTGATCCATCATACTTCCAGGAATCGGGAGCTGCTGGACTTGGAGTGGAATGGCTCAGACCACATTCGCCGTAGGTCACCCTGGGAAAGACAGAACTTCAGCCACATGTTTCAGATCGAGGCACACCTATCTATGTACAAGCCCTTTCTAACTCCTGACCTCAGAGCAGATTGATTTTGCGCAGAATCAAAGAACATTCACATTTTACTCATTGAAAAGTAACCTCCCAGTTCTTTGAAGAAATCGCTAGAAGGGCTCTTGGCTCCCCCGAGCAGGAAAGGGCTCTGACTCTGTCCTGGGGGCAGTTCAACCACTTGTGAGTCAAATGATCCAGGCTCATACTTAACCTCTGTGTCTGCTTCCTTGTGTGTAAAACATGGGTGATAGTATAAACCCTGTAAATCAGATAAGGCCCTCAGGTTTTACATTTCTTATTTCCCAACTTTAATGCAGAGTACTAAAAGAGCTATTAGGTGGCAATAGAAATAGGAAGTCTCTGCAGCAGGGTTTTAGGGATTTCAGTTAACTAATCTGTGATTAGGTGGTGAGGGGTCTAACTCATTAGTATTTTCAGCCAATGGCTGTTAAAAATCTGGAAGAGGTTGCTAGTAGCAGGTTAGCAAAAACAAAATCCACCCAAACACACAAAGATCCCAAGATGAAGAGCTTAGGGTCTCAAACAAGGGGAATAGCTAGTCAAGTCCAGGGTCAGTGCCATATTATTGCTTTCACTGGCTTATAACTGCCACTCTCACCTTTAAATAGGCCATCGTGAGGAGTGGCAATAAGGTAAATGGCACCAAATAGAGAAGGGCAGGCTGGGCTGCTCGGTGAATTCGAGACGCCACAGTCGCAGTGAGCAGACCTGCGGGGAGAGAAACGCTGGTAAGTAACTCCAAGCAGCCAGCCCAAGGGAGGAGAACCTCTGTTACCTGACAGCTTTGCAGCAAGGTCCTGAGACTGTACAGCTCTAAGGTGACACTCCCTCCAGAGGTAGGAGTGACATGCCTAGCTTGAGCAGGGAAAGAAACGGAGCAGCACAGCTTTTTAAAAACTTAGAATTCCAAGGACCTGTAAGTGGCCCAAGTCCCTGGTTCCGGCCTCATTTCAGCCCCAAGTGTGCCTGGTCTCCCCGTCTCCTGTATATATGATGTTGACAGGAGTGTGGATGGGCTAAGTCGCGTCAGTCGTGTCCGACTCTTTGTGACCCCATGGACTGTAGCCCACCAGGCTCCTCTGTCCATGGGATTCTCCAGGCAAGAATACTGGAGTGGAGTGCCATGTCCTCCTCCAGGAGATCTTCCCAACCCAGGATGGAACCTGCATCTCTAATGTCTCCTGAATTGGCAGGTGGGCTCTTTACCACTAGTGCCACTGGGAAGCTGGATGATGACAGACTTGGAGGCAAAAGACCTGGCTTCAAGTTCTAACCCTGCTGCTTATGACAGCTGTGTGACCTTGCACATCTCTGAGCCTCAGGGCACTGGCCCTGTCCCACTGGGAGCTGCTGGAGTGGAAATGAGTGCAGGCCTAGGAAAGCACCATGGAACCGTGCAGTGCTCCCTCGGCAGGAGGCACCGAGGTGAGCAAGGTGCTCCTCTCCCCTCGCTGTCGCAGCTCATGCAGGGTAGACATACAGCCGTCTCTCCCTGTCCAGCCAAAACAGAGTGGGCTAGAGAAACACTAGCTAAGGGAGAGTTTGGGTCAAAGATGACGGAAATGTTAGAGCAGATGAAAGGAAATATCATCAAACAGCATAGGAAATAAACATGACATCCATTAAACTCACACTGAAGATGTAATTAAGCACACACACTGCTCCATCACTGTTGGGCAGGTGTTCTCAGCTCTGAGGCCCAACCACACTTTTCCTACAATGTCCTTCAAACACACTATTACTGGACGGGGAACGAGGCTGCTGCCCTCACCTCAGGGTCGGGAGTTTCTTTCCCCTTTGTGGTTGTTTATAACAACGACTAGAGTGACTGCTCTTCTTCCTCCAACATCTGTAGCTGCAAGATCTGGGTTAAGTCCAGGGCTTGGAGGACAGTCTGGGGGGATCGTGTGCAGCCTCCCAGGTCCTCTTACCTACAAAGTATCCGATGAGGGTGCAGTGAAAGTAGGAAACCTTCTGCATGCGCCCAGAGATGTTGGCAGGTCCGGAGGCACCGCAGGAGTCACCGTTGGCTTGCTTCTTGTAGTTGTCGTAACGAAGGACAAAGCACAACAGGAGTCCAGGCATCACGATGTCTCCGATGCCCAACATAGAGAAGTGGCTGCCCGTGGAGCTGGAATGCAGCGCCAGACGTCAGGGTTTTCGCCCTCCACAACCCCACTCCTCCTCCTGCTCAAGGTCTGTTTGCTTTTTAAGAAGCCAAAGAATTTATCTGACGGCTGATGGCAATCACTACTGGTTTAACAACGCTAGCTGTTAGAGGAGTGTGGAGATTGAACGCCACTAGAAAGCTGGAAGAACGGTCTACAGCAGCCAGTGCTTCGGGACGCACTGCCTAGACGGCTGCTGAAGCATCCGCGTACTGCTGCCGCTCTAGAGATGGCAACTCACCATGTGTCACACATTCACTGCTGAGATTTCCAGTAAGCACCCGACTACTACCAGACATGGGAGATGAAAGCAGCACATTAATTTTTCCAAGATTATAGTTCCAGGGACTCTGTAATTTTAGCATTAGCACATTTTTACAAATGTCTGAAAAGTACAAAAAAAAAAGACCCAGATCCTCCTGTTAATTCCCTCTAGCCAACTTTAAACTGCAGTATAGCAGTAACGTATGGCTGTTTGATAACATTAATCAATTATTAAAAAGCTGCACCTGCATCACTTAATGACCCATCTCTGGAAGTTGTCAGTACTCCTGTCCTGTCATCTGTAAGATGGAGATGATTCACAGCCCTTTCCTGGTCCAGCATCAGAATGCTGATGACGACAACCAAGTGGGGACTGGAGGGCCAGAGGAGGGCGGGGTCCTCACCCCCCGAGACGAGGCCACCAGTCCTACCTCGGGAAGACCAGTTTTCCAGGCAGAGATAGGCGTGGGACGTCGCGCCCAACGTTGGGCCCCAGGTGGAGCTTCCGGGATAGGACGTCAAGGGGATTGTCAGCCGGCTGCGTGGCCACCTTCACCATGACGTTGCTATTAAAGATGTAGGCGGAGAAAAACACCTGCCAGGGGAGAGTCACCTTTACCAGAGGGAGCTGGAGGCACCCGATCTCAGCTCCAGCCCTCTTTGTTCCTGAGAGCAGAGGCTCATGACTGCAGCATCAGGCTTTTCAGACTGCATGGTTTGAGGAAAGAGAAGATCTCTGCTCTCGTGTATGTTGCAGATTTCTTCTCTCCACACCCAGAGAGGGAGCCCTGAGTGCAGAGCTGGCCATGCTCCACGGTTGAGAGCCTTGCTTCTCTCCAGGGTAGAGAGCCTTGTGCTCCCTCCTCACCCAAAAGTCACCTGTGGATCCTCTACTCTGACAAGTGTCAATGCACACAGGCCTGCTCATCTTCCAACAGGCGCAGTGCTGGCCCAGAGGAGTGGTCTTGGACAGGAGGTACCCTGGCCAGCAGACCTGGGATATTGAGTACGTTTTCAGGAGTGAATGTTCTAGTCAGACCCGAAGGAGAGCAGCAGCTCTGGGGAAACACTCACCCAGAAGACATCGTAGATGAGAAGCCCTGAGAGAAGCAGGCAGGAAACCTTGAGGCTGGGCAGGCGGACGAAGGCGATCATGGCGACACAGAGACCCATGGCCAGGGCTGGGGAGGAAACGGAGGTCAGAGCGGAGCATAGGCACAGCCTCCCTCCACATGCTGTTCAGCTCGGAAACCTAACGGAGCTTGTAAGTCCCTCAGCCCTAAGCCCCAGGTGAGGCGTTTACACTCCTACTAGTGCAACGTGCCCACATCAGCCCATTCCGACCTCCTGGTATTTGGGAAAACCCCTTTCCTCATGCTGGAGATGGCAGTCAACTAAGACCCGCGGGACTGCTTTGAATGATAAAGCTCTAGGCCAAGCCCAGCTCTCCCAGCTCTGTCTCCTGCCTCCCCCACTACTTCACTGCACTGCCCTTACTCCTTTAAAGCCACACCCTAGACCATATCTTCTTCACTTCCTTAAGGACAATGGTCCAGTCAAGTCACTCCTTTATGCTCATCCTCCCCACCTGGGTCTAAGTAAAGGGGATAAGACAGAACTGCTCAGTGACAGGGTTTTTCATGACTCCACACAATGTCATCCTATCGCTCATCTTCACAGCAAGAAACCCTGCGTTCCTGTTCAGCTTATCACCTCCTCACACACGCAGGGGCTGGGGCGCTCCTCTTTACTGTCATTGCGCACCTCGGTCAGGACCCCCAACACTGCCTGCTCTGCTGTGCGTGTCCTCTCCTGTTCTCTCTCTCCCCCACTTACACTCTTCACTGCCCTTGGCAACAATCAGTTCACATCATCCCCTGCCTCAGGTCACGAGGCCCCCTTCTCTGTGATGGACCCCTTCCGACTGAGGAGGCGTGACTCACACACAGCTATGCCGCAGGGGCCTGGCCTCAAGTCTCCTCTTGTGTTCCTACTCCTCCACTGACTCCTCTCCGTCTGAGTGGAGCGATAACCTCTTTCCTACCATGCCAACCAAGTCTCCCCACCAGACTCCCAAGTTCCATGTTTGAAGAGGCAGCATGCAGTCCATCTGACTACTTCAGAGAAGGTTCTCAGCACAAGTATGTTCAATGACAATCATTCCCACCAACCGAATAGCGCCACCAGCCGGTCACAGCCCCAAAACACACTCTCAAGTATTCATCCAGTTGGCCTTCTTCTTTATTCTTTCAAGTCATCCTTAAAAAAATCTTACCTCCTTTTCTGGGTTCTTCTAAGGAATACAGGTGATAACTTTCCCTCACTGCATGCTGCCTGAGAAAACCCAACACTTTCCCTAATAGATTTACCAACAGACTTAACTTCTGGTTAAATGTAAATTAATAAAAAATGTTAGAGGTAAATTATTAACCTCTGCCATTTAGTTATAATTATTTTTAATATACTATTGATAGAATCTCTATCACCTTCTCTTTCTCAACCAGGAGGGCCAGGAACAAAGAAAAGGACACCAAGCCAAGCTGCAATGTTCTCTAAAAGGATTGTGTAACCTGGAAGGTCTTAAGCAGTGCTCATATCTAAGACAAAGGCTTCTGGAAAGCTAATCTGGATGTGGACCAAGCGCCAGAGTCTAGCATTTTAAAACAAAACCAAACCAAAAAAAGATCAATTGCTAGATTTCTGGGATTGAGCATTTTCTAATCCTAGGCGAATAGCAAGAGCTATAAAATGAGACATCTGTCAGGGCTCTTCCAGGCCCTGAACTGCCCAGGGGAAGTAGAGTATGAACCTGGCTCAATGGACCTTGAACATGAGGAATGTGTGTACAAGATTCATCAGCCTTTGCAAACATACCACACCACTTATTGGTCAAATTCTTTCAAGTCCTTCCAAATTTAAAAGGTTAATTTGTTAAGAGTAGGAAATTGAGTGGGTAAAAAAGAGTCTATAGATTTAGTTCAGGAAAACTCTATAAAGTACTTTCTACTTTCTTAATATTACTGCTTCTCAGAATAACTCTGAAAACAAGCTTCAGGCCTCACCCTTTAAAATAACCACATTTATCATTCTGTTTTCACTGTAAGTTAACTTCAAAGAACAGGATTTAATTGAAAAAACACTCATTTAAAAGAAATCCACATTATTGCTACCTACAAAATGATACCTGATTTTGCACAGAAGTCTGGAAAGACAGTTTGCATATCAGGGGAGAACATATTTCAGAATGTTACAGACGTGTGGCTAGCAAGCTAGCTTTTCTGTAACAGCAGAAAACAAGTCACATACACATCAGACAATGATATAAATGAGAAACAAACAAAGGCTCTTTTTTTTTTTTTTAGGGAAAACTGTAAACTTGGTCACAAGGACAATTTAACCAGTATAACCAGTAAGAGATCCTTAATATTTGGGGAAGTAGCAAAAATGATAGAAAATGATATAAGTTTACAAGTTAGGGCCACTAAAGGTTTGGGGAGCCTAGATGAACACTCAAAAAAATTTCAACTATTAGGTACATTTCACAATGGAAATTTGCTTCTGATCTTGGTCTCTGGGAAAATAAAGCTTTCCCTTTACGGCCAATTTGTACTGACTCTAGTTTAGAGTCAAGAATCCCATGGTGAGATGGCCCCGTCCCTGTAGAACAGCGTGTGGAGAGCTGCTGCCCCCACTTTCCTACGGAGAGTCTAATAGGGCTCTCCCCACCCTACCTGCAGCTGTGCGGTGAAGACCGTTCAACTGACTGCTCTCAAAACTGAGCTTCAGATGGCTGTGCAAATCAATTTATCTGGAAAAGAACGTCACCTTCCCTCATGCCAACCTCTTCTTTTTAAAAGGCACACAACTTTGGTATTTTCCTGTCCTACGTAATGCTCGAGGAGAGAAGGGAGTATGAAGGACACACTGCTTGCTGTTTTGAGAGGTACCCAATCTTTTAAAAACTGGGTCAGCAGCTTAGTAAACTTCAATCCTTAGCAAAACCTGTAAACAGTATTAAGTGTGTCCAGTTGTTGTTTAGTCACTCAGTCGTGTCCAACTCCTTTGTGGCCCCGTGGACTGTAGCCTGTCAGACTCCTCTGTCCATGGGATTTCCCAGGCAAGAATACTGGAGTGGGCTGCCATTCCCTTCCCCAGGGGATCTTCCCAACCCAGGGATCGAACTCATGTCTCCTGTGCTAGCAGGTAGATTCTTTACCACTGAGCCACCTGGGAAGCCCCAGTGCCATTAAAGCAGAGCCGACAGTCTGGAGTGGGATTACAGAGAGCCTCAGACTACCCAGGGGCTAGAGGTTCCAAGGCTGTTTAAGCATCACCATCACCACACCAACTCTGAGTGCCAGGATGGAGACTAACCAGTCCCAGGTAGGTGACTGTGGTTTCCAGAAGTCTAGGTAAAACTGTAGTGCTTGGAGCTTTCCTCTGTGTAAATGAACTTAGGGGTGCCGTTTATGGGAATGGACTCTGTAATTTAAGGACATCACCATAGAACATTTTCTCTTAATATGTAGCTAACAATCATCCAAACTATCAATTTATATGGGACTGAAATAATCCAGTTTAGATTTTAACCAACTAACCAACCTTTGTATCAAGTTTTTGTTCACAAGTAGTAGAGGAGAAATGTCTGTTTGCTTCCTCATCAGGAAGCACTGGACTGGATGAGATTAAAGGGCTATAATCACAAAAGCAGCTGTGAGACTGACTTACTACTCTAATCATTAACAGCACCAACACTCCTTCATTTTCTACAATACATATTTTAAAGTGCAATTAGGTTCTATTAAAGTCTTTCAAAATCACCTACATGCTCAATTTCAATACTGCTTTTGGTTAACAACTCAGCCCTTGGAAGGAATCAGGAGTTAATGTTAGGAAAAGTCAAATGCAGGTTAATGGCTACATTGCTACTACTAACTTCTAGTCTCTATAAAACAGTTCTTACCCTTCTCTATAATCTGGCCAAGCCCTGCTGTGACTTTGGATGGAATTTCTTCTTCTCAACTTATTCTTTATTAACCTTCAGAAGCACTTAAGTTACTAACCACCAATCCACAAGGATACTGAAAGCAGAGATACTTGAATCTGGGAAATTTAGCAGTTCGATAAACCACTTAAAAATTCTAAACACTGCACTTCAGAATGCATATTTATATGCACAGTGGGTATTCAAGTACTGAAGCAAATGATCATAGTTAATTTTTTTTTAATCTTTTAATCAGGCATATATATGGCACTACCACAAGAGACCAAGCCTGTCAAGAGATCAGTCTGTCACTACACAGACTAGGCCTGGTGACTGAGACTCTGACTTCCTATTGAGTCATTTAAAGGTCTGTACGTAAGTCTAAACGGTAACTTGATCTGCAACCTCAAGGAACTGCTTTTGAGTTCCCATACTTGGTCTATGGTAGGCACTTAAAAAAAAAAGGCACTCAACAACAAGTATGACACAAGTGTGCGGAGTCATATCCCAGCCACAGGGGCAAGGCCACGTGCCACGGCCACAGAAGTGGAGCCCAGAACCAAGGTCCCCTCCAAAGCCAACTGATCCCCTTTGGAACCGATGCCAAAAGCCCCTGACCATCACTGTCAGGTTTCCTGACTCCCAATTAGGCAAAGACGCCCACTCTAGTATAAACACCCTGCAGTGCCCCAACCTGTCACCTAAGGCCAACCTTCCGGCAGGAAGTTACTTTGTCTTCCGGCATGAAAAGTGGGCTATTAACTCACGAGTACTGTCAACTCTTCCTGGTGTGTCCGGAGGTCTGCCCACTGAGCTCACAGCGCCCCCAGTATCTCTGCTCTTTGTTCTTAATAAACTCCCTCCCGTCTGAGATGCTCTGTGTCTGGAAATTCTTTTCCGACCCGCACTTGGACAGCTTTAGATGTGCAGTTCTGCGGATGTGCACAGGTGTGTAGAGCCACCCCCACACTCAGCAGAGAACAGTGTGTCACCCCACAGGAGTCCTTTGCTGTTCCTTCACAGTCACACCCTGCTCTGTGCTGAGACAGCACCAAGTGACAGCTCTGTTGCAGGTGTGCCGTCCTCCAAGCTGCAGAGACAAGGTGCCTGGCAAGAAGAGGAGCCCCTCAGACCCCTCATTGCCTTCAAAGAGCTCTGTTCCAAGGTCTGGATTAGCGTTGTTGCTTGGAATGGGTTAGAGGAAGAAGTGCCACTCATACCCGTATCTCTGCTTTTCAAATTCCTCCCTTAAAAAAATTATATAGTGTTGATACACATTACGACATGGATGAGCTAAAACAGCATAAAACTGACTGTAGTATTTCAACTTCCTTCCTTTCTGAAACACCGAAAGTAAAGGGCGAACAGACCCTGTGGGGCAAGGCAGTTAGATAAAATCTCATGAGACTGGTAAAGTGAACTGTGAAAACGAGAGAAGGAACGAATGAAAAAGGAGGTGAAGATGGTTACAGGGTCTTAAATCAAGAAGAGACTAAAAGTCGCTTCTCTGAACTTATTTCCTTTTCTGTAAAATAAGAACAACAACAATACCTACTTCAAAGAGTTGTTTTCAGGATTTCATGAAAAAAATCCATGTAAAACACTCAGCAGCTCAATGTTAGCTATTACTACCCTGTATATAAATGATATAGACATGTATTTATGGTGTGGGTTTTGGAGGGTGGGTGTTAAAATGCTCTGAAGTGGTGGCTGCCCAACTCTGAACATACTAAAAATGACTGAATTGTACACTTTAAACATATAAATTGTATGATATGTGAACTACATCTCAAAAAAGCTGTTATTAGAAAATATCTTAAGAGTGTGGGTAAATACTGATACAAAACACCATCTCTGGACACCTAATAATTCATGGTAATCAGAAGTAATGTATTACTGAAACACAGAAAGTAGAGGAAGAGAGGACAAATTTAACCATAAATGACATTACAATTTCAGCTTGTCACCCAGTAGTTACTTACCATCCATGAGAAGCCAATGGCCAGTGAGAACCCAGATGAGGACGAGCATGACAGACAGAGAGAATGACAGTAACTCAGCAGCAGTGAAACGTCCACAGCAACCAAAGGAAATCCTGGGAAACACACAACATTGATTGGGCTAATAGACAGCAAATTATGTTCAGTAAGCAAACTCTCCTTTGGTTCTTCATGATCAGAATCTGTGATGGCCAGATTAAAACAGCAGGTAATACCGAGATACCCAGAAATCCAAAATACCCAAATTTCTTTGGAAGAAACTACAGAAAGTTCAGAAGGATTACATTTCTATACCCATTAGATAACGTACCTTTTATCCCAGACACCAACATGGGTATTGAGAAGTTTAAAGTGATAATACCAATATTTGAAAAAACTAAATACAGAGAAATTTCTAATTCTTATGAGGAAAACAAAATGAGGAAAGTCAACAATTCAATTAATTAACCAAAGATGAATAAAATTAAGATAGTCCATCTATTTGGTTATCACTAATTCCTGGGAAAATCAGCCACCCCAAGCGACTGATTTCCTAAGAACATACAGCATCTCCATTAGCACAGCATTTTGTTTCCATGAAGCAACAGCTTCGGGAGTTAAGGTGTGAACACTAGAATTAAACCTAAGTGGCTAGTATATATTCTAGGTCATCAGAGACAAAAGGGAAAGAATGTCTGAGTCAAGCACTATTTTCATATTCTATTAACTAGTAAAGGGATAAAAAAAACTGCTCATCTTCAAATAATCTAAGCAAGGAAGCATACTGCAATGACTCTGACTTCCTAAGATTTGTTTAGATTTCCTCTGCTATGAGAAGGTGCAAAAAGAAGTATTATTTTCCGGTTTTAAAATATCAAACACCTCATTTTCTAGTCTTCTGGCATTTTCGTGCTTCAGTCATTTCAGAAAATGTACTCTTAATATTGCTATCAAGTACGAAGAAAAAAAACATACACACTTATAGTTTAGAGGAAAATCCCAAGTCCTTACTTGTTCTGAGGTGAACAAGGCCTTGTTAAATACTGGCACATCGGGAGAAGAAGAAAAGCAAAAGCTATCGTTGCGAGAACTAGAGAAAGAAAATGTATGGTTAATTTTTTTGTTGTTTAATATTTTACTAATCATAAGAAAAATGGCATGACGTACAGAAATAATTATTGCCTACAATACTTTTCCTCAACAAGTGCATACAATAATATTAATTAACTAGAGAAAAGAAAAGTGTCTTTCTTTAGCATCACACAGATAACCTCTTTGCATTCCTGATTTGAAGTAGGGGTAGCATTGGCAGGTTTTCTCTTTCTCATCTATCTCAACAAGAAATGATAAACAGCAGGCCAGAGTATGATCTAACAAGGCGAGCATTTTTTAAATTAATTTATTTTCAGTTCAGTCGCTCAGTCGTGTCCGACTCTCCGCGACCCCATGAATCATAGCACGCCAGGCCTCCCTGTCCATCACCAACTCCCAGAGTTCACTCAAACTCATGTCCACAGAGTCGGTGATGCCATCCAGCCATCTCATTCTCTGTCGTTTTAATTGGAGGCTAATTACTTTACAATATTGAAGGCTAGCATTTTGATGTTTTATATTGATACACGTCCACCATCAATCATCTTGAAAACTGATCAGATAGCTGACAGTCGAATTACTGTGATTAGTTCTGTGTTTCTATCTTCAGAAACAAGCATGGGTAAGGGTTGCCAACAACCACTCTACCGAACTGGACCTTCTGGTAACTTATCAGACAAGGAGTCACAGCCAAAGCAATTCTGCTCTGGTGCCACAAAGTTCTTGAGTTTTTAACCCCTAGCCTTTCGTCCAGACTGAGTTGGCAAGTCGGAACTGACGACAGAGGTTATCAAATGGTTCAGGGAGGGGTAAGGGTGGCGGGGAAAGGCAGACTTGGGGAGAAAGAAGACTTAGGAAGAAAAACTTGCAAAAGAGTGGTGTATAAATCTTAATTTTTGAATGGTGGTTTTTAAAAACATTAAAAAATTTCCTTTTAAGCTTACGACTAGATGGCAGAACTCATTTACCTGCTGTACATATTGTAAAAACTACTTGAACTGAGTCAAAGAAGAAGAACATTACTAGGAGAGAGACAGATGCTCCAATTGGAAGGAACAGGGCCTGGGTAGAGTCAATGGTCTGGATACCTGAAAGAGAAAGGGGCATATTATCAGCTGACGTAACAGGCTCTGTGCCCATGGACTGAAATACATTAACTCATCCAAGTGCAGACAGCTCTAGGGATCAGCACATATGAGACAGAACACCGAGGCCCTCAGGTTCTTTCCTAGGAAACAAGACTGCGCACCCCGCTGTCCTTGCAGTGCCTTCGCTACAGCAGTGCCCGTCTCCTGCCCTGCGCCTGTATGCTGCGCTCTTCCAGTGGCCCAAGATCCCTGTTTCGTGCCAAACTCACCTCTAGGAGAAGCCCTTACTAACCTGGCCCACTGTTGCCCGTCTTGGCTTGTCTTTATCTCTAGTCTCTTTGCACATGGATGGCAAAATGACTTCACCACTGGTGCTTTCTCTGACTTACTGACAGCAGATGCTGGTTCAGAAGGGACTCTGAGGCTATGGGAAAGGTCCATAAGAAAAAGCACCTGCTCGAGGTCTAGGGTGGAAAGTGGTATTTGCTGTCTTAGCACTTTATTAACACCTTGGGAGTATTCTGGCCACACTGCCTATGTGACAACTTGAGTACTAACTCTTTTTGCAACTTTCAAAATATTTAATAAATGTCAAGTGAATAGTAGGTACCCAATATCAATCTCTTATCAAGTCTCCTTATTTCCATTAGGAGTTGGTATTTCCATTACCAACTTTGTAGTACAATTCACATACCATAAAATTTACCAGTATTAAGTAATTCAGTATTTTTTTTGGTAAGTTTATCAAGTGTGAAGCTACTCAGGTGGCACTAGTGGTAAAGAATCTGCCTGCAAATGCAGGAGACATAAGAGACCGCAGTTTGATTCCTGGGTCTGCAAGATCCCCTGGAGGAGGAAACGGTAACCCACTCCAGTATTCTTGCCTGGAGAATGCCATGGACAGAGGAGCCTGGCGGGCTACAGTCCATAAGCTCACAAAGAGTCGGACACGACTGAAGCAACTGAGCACGCACCAAGTGTAAAAGGATCACTATAATCTAGTTTCAGAATGTCCTCATCTCAAGAAGATCCCTCAGGCCAGTTAACTGTTAATTCTCCTTCCCATCTCTTGCCCCAGGAAACCACTAATCTATTTTCTGAGAGATATTTAATATATCTCTGTATTTGTCTTTTTGGAAATTTCATATAATTAGATTCTTAAAATATGTAGTTTTTCTATCTGGCCTTTTTTACTTAACAATGTTTTAATGTGCGTCTATGTTGGAGCATGTTTCAGTAATTCATTCTTTCTAATACTGAATAGTATTCCATTGCATGGGCATACTGTATGCTGTTTATCCCATTAACTAGCTTACTGATCTTTGAGTTGCTTCTACTTTTTGGCTATTATGAATAATGCTGCTGGACACTTGCCATATAGCATACTTCTGTTCCTTCAAAGCAAACATCCTTTAAAATCTGAAGTACCAGAAGAGATACAACAGTTCTACAAGTACTGCAAGTAGCTATCTTTAAGAGTCACTAAATGAATTTATGATCAACACCTACAAAACTATCAATCTCACCAAAGGACTTGAATGAAGTTACAAGCAGACAGATACCCATCTATCTTGCTTGTCTTTAAGAAAATAAAGAATCTTGGCTGCAAGCTTTGAGGCAAGAATTAAAAGGAATTCACAAGAAATCTGTAGTTCAGATTCAGAACATAAAAGTTAAACAAATTATACCATACAGATTCAACTGTATTATTATACCAACTGTAATCCTTAAACCCAGTAAATAATCAATTGGGGTTATAGAAAGAATCAAATTAAGACCACTACATGTAGACAGTTAATTGTCAAAAAATGCCTTACTATTATTGGTGCTGTTGCCATTGAAAGACCCAGAAGAACTGTTACTGTCTTTCTCCTTATCTTGGTTTTCAAAGTCCATATTAAGGGACCTGTGGGGAAAATTGTATAGGTTAAGTTTCAGTTTTAAGAAAGAAGTAGATCAGAAAAGTCAGTAATGAGACATAGTTTTAAATGTTAAAGCACGAGGAAAGAAAGGAAGATTTCTTTTGAACAGCTCTGGAAAACAGTTCTCCATGCTAGTTCAAGAGTTTTCCTGACAGCAGATAAAAGCATTCCACTGTGGCTGGATGTTCCAGCCATCTCTCTGTGCACATCTTTAATTACTTCCTTATGAGAAATACCTAGAAGGAGAAATACTGGCTCAAAAGGCAAGCACAATTTAGAAACTTTTACATACCACACAACTGCTTCCAAAAAGGGTGGACCAATCTACTTTTAGAGCAGTGCATGAGAGTGAGAGTCAATCCCTCGGCAGGTTGATAAGAAGGCTGGGGTCCCCGAGGAGGAGACAGGGGTCTGGAGTTCTCAAGGAGGAGAAAAGGACAAACATTTTTTTTCTTTAAGCCCAGAGCTGATGATTGCACAACAAAACTACTCATCTTGCTCAAGGATATGTTTTCCCTTAAACTCTGTACCAATGACTATATAACAATAATATATCTTGCTCGAGAATTTGTTTCTCCTTAACAAGAACCTTCTGACTAACCTTGTTATTTTAAAACTTGTATACTGTGAGAGTGGGTCTGGTAAGACCTTTCTATTGTTAGTTCTAATCTTGTTAACTTAAGATGTATGTTGTAGGAGTAGGTCTGGAGAAAGTATGAAAGGCCTTGCTAAGACTACGGATGGGGCACTCTCCATCCCCCTTCTGATGTCCGTGTCAGAAGACTTCTCTGTCCCCTTTTCACTTTAATAAAACTCTGCTACACAAAAGGTCTTGAGTGATCAAGCCCGGTCCCTGGTCCCAGAGCTAAATCTTCTTTGGAGAGCACAAATTCGACATCAGACACCGTCAGCTATCAAGAACACTTCTTTCTCTTCACCATATCAGCTCTCCCTCAACAGCAACGTGCATTGAGTCACTGCTGTATCCGGGAGTGTTTTAGGTACTGGAGAGACAACAAGTAGGGAGAAAAACAGGCTCTCATGGATTTTATATTTGAAGAGCAGGGAGACTGACAATAAACAAGAAAAATTAAATACTGTATATGGTATGTTAATGGTAACAGCTAAGGAAAAAGGCAGGAAATGGAGAGGATAGATCTGAAATTTTAAATGGGGCATGCAGGGCTCATTGGTACTATTTCTGAGTCAAGACCTGAAGAAAGTAGACACATTCAATCTGGGGGACTAAAAATGCTGTACGTGTCCTAATTTAGAATCCTTTAACCACTAAACAATTTTATGTACTGACCTTGCCCATTTCTTTCTCTTTGTTTGAACTGTTCAAGTCCTTAGCTCATTTTCTACTACTGCCTTCATTTAAAGTGTCTGTGTGTCCAAAAGAACTTCCTGTGATGGTGGAAATGCCCTGTACCCTGCACTGACCTACTTGGTAGACATGAGCCCATGAACACTTGAAACGTGCGAGTGCAACTGAAGGACTGAATTCTGCATTCCATTTAAATTAGTCTAAATTTAAATAATTTGAGAGCTAAAACTATAAAACTTGGGACAAAATCTTTGTGATCTTGGATTTGGCAGTGGATTCTTACCTATGACACCAAAAAACACAACTGAAAAATTGATAAATTGGACTTCAACAGAATTAAAAACCTTGTGAACACCAAGGAACACTTTCAAAAAAAAAAAGACAACCCCAAAAGATGGGATAAAATATGTGCTCTTATGTATCCGAGAACGTTTAGAATATAGAAGGAACTCCTCCAATTCAGTAACAGATAACCCAAATAAAAAGTGGGCAGACAGTGAATAAATCTCTCACCAAAGAAGATAAGCAAATGGCCAGTGAGAACATGGGAAGTTCTTAAACAACACTAGTCATCCGAGAAGTGCAAGTCAAAATCACAATGAGGTACCACTACATACCAATTAGGAGGGCTCTGACAAAGTGTCAGATAACCACCAAGGGTCAGCAAGGCTGTGAAACATCACACACTGCAGGTGGGGCTGTCAACTGCTGCAGCCATTATGGAAAACACTGTGGCAATTTTCAAGTTCTTTAGTGAGTACAGGCCTACTCAGGCTACCTGTTTCTTCTTGAGTGACCTTAGGTATAGATTGTGATTTATAGATACATCAAAAAATTTATCCATTTCATCTAAGTCGTCAAAGTTATTGGCATAAAGTTGTTTACACTCTTCCCTTATCATCCTTTTAGTATCTGTGCACTCTAGAAGTATCACTTCTTGTCCCTGATATTAAGTCTGTGTCTTCTTTTTTTCCCCAGGTTAGTCTGGCCAGAGGGTTACTAACTTTATTGACTTCTTTTTAAATCAGCTTTTAGTTTCAGCCATTTTTCTCCACAGAGAAAATCTATTTGATTTACTTTGGCTTTGATCTTTATTCTTTCCTTCTGTCTACTGAATACGGTTTAATTCACTCCATTTTCCTAGTTTAGTCAGAAATGGTAAAAGGTTTAAGTCATTGATAACTTTTTCCTCTTTTCTAATTCAGGTATTTGGAGCTACCATTTCTTTGCTTTCGCAGCAATCCATAAATTTGGTATGTTTTCACTTTAATTCAAAATATTTTCCAATTCCTTCTTGATGTCGTTTGATACATGGAAGAGTGTTACTTTTTGTTTCCAAACATCTGGGGATTTTCCAGAGCTTTCTCTGCTCAATCCAGTTGTGATTTGTTAGGAATCAAATGTTTGGGTCCCCGACAAGTTTCATTTGTGGAAGCCCTAACCCTCAATGTGGTGGACGGTATTTGGTGATGGAGCCTTTGGAAGGTAATTTTCCTAAGGTCTTAAGGGTGGGGCCCTCCCACAGAAGTGGTACCCTCCTAAGAGATCTCTCTCCTCCTCCCTCCTTGTTTCCCTCTCTCCCTCCCAGAGCAGGCGTACACCCAAGAAAGACCTTGCACATGAGCGCCTGGTAGGAAGGTGGCCATCTGCAAGCCAGGGAGACACAGCTCACCAGAACCCAACCATGGTGGCACTCTGACCTTGGATTTCCAGCGTCCAGAACTATGAGAAAAATCTCTGTTGTTTAAGTTACCCAGTCTGTGGTATTTTGTTACGGCAACCCCAGCTGACTAACAGAGATCAGCGTTCATACTTTGTATGCCTTGAATCCTTTTACTGAGACTTTTTAAATGTCCCCAAACACATCTTATCCCGGTAAATATTCCACATATACTTGAAGAACATGTGTACTACACTGCTGAAGTGTTCAGTAAATGCTGGCTTGACCTGGTTGAGAACATTGCTTAAGCCACTATAACCTTACTGATTTTCTGCCTACTTTGTTCTTTCGATTATTGAGAAAGAGGTACTGGAATTTTTAGCTACATCTGTGTATTTGTTTTATTTTTCCTTGAAGTTGTATCAGCTTTTGCTTCATGTATTTTAAAAATCTCCTGTTAGATGCATAAACATTAGGGATTGTTATGTCTTGTTGCTTAACTGACCCCTTTCATCATTATGAAATAAGGGTTTCTGTCTGTGGTAATATTACCTGCTCTGAAAGTTGCTTTGTCTGACATCAGTATAGCCACTCCAGCTTTCTTTTGATGAGTGTAAGTTCTATCTTTTTCCCACCTTTTACCCTAAATCCTTTTTCTGGCTTTATAGTGTACTTTCTGTAAGTATCATGTAATTGGATCTTACTTTTTTATGCAATCTACCAACACTTATCTTCTAATTGGGGTTTTTAGGCCAATTTCATTTAATGTGATTTTTGTTATGATTAGGAAACTATGTTTTTTGTTGTTGCTCCCCTGTACCTGCCTTCTTTTGGATTAACACAGTATTTTTTAATGACTCCTGTTTTATTTCCTTTGTTGTCTTATTAGCTATAACTCTTTGTTCTTTTATTTTAGTGGCTATTGTAAAGTTATAGTGTACATCTTTAATCAACAGTCTACCTTCAAGTTATATGGCAGTACTTCATTTACAGTATTAAAACCTGACAACAGTTTATGTTTATTTCCCTCTCAACCCTTGTACTATTATTACTGTGCATTTTATTTTTACATGTCATGCTATGAACTCCATCCTATATTATTGCTTATACAATCCATTATCTTTTATAAAGAATTTTAAATAAGGGAAGAAAAACCTTCTGTATTTATGATTGTAGTCAATTTTTCTTTTTCTTTTTTGGCCTTGCCCTGTCAAACATTACCATGGGTCATTATTACACAAAACAGAAGTCTGGCTAAATGAGGCTGTGAGGACTGATATATTTGCTCAAACATGAAGATACATGTATTCCAGCTTTCTAAAACAAGATCCATGAACCTAGGTTTAGCAGATCCCAGAATACTGTGACTGGGGTCCAGTAATGGTTACCCACACTGCATAGCTGTCATTTCGCAAATTAATCTTCATTCAATAGTATGCCAAGAATATATTTCCACATCAATACATACCACTCCTTTTCATTTAAAAAAAAAAAAGGGACTTCCTGGTGGCACAGTGAATAAGAATCCACCTGCCAATGCAGGAGACATGAGTTCAATCCCTGGACCAGGAAGGTCCCACATGCCAAGGAGCAACAAACCCGTGCGCCATAACTACTGAGCCAGTGCTCTAGAGCCCAGGAGCAGCAACTACTGAGCCCATGCACCCCAGAACCTGTGCTCCAAGGAAAAGCCACCGTAATGAGAAGCCAGCACACAGCAATAAACAGTAACCCCCGCATGCTGCAAGGAGAGAAAGCCCTCGCAAAGCAATGAAGACCCAGCACAGACAAAAGTAATTTTAAAAACTATTTTAAAAAAGCCAAGAATACTTCTCCTTGAGTTAACTTGATCTGATACCATTTTTGGTTCAATTCTTGCCTTACTAGAGACAAGCAGTAAGAAAAGCAACCTTTTACAAGCAAATGATACAGTTTTGATCTTGAACTGGGTGGGGTATAACCAATAATGGAGTCTGCCAGATAAATAGTGTCAGAAAGAATGTCAATTGATCAACATTCTTCAAATTTAAGCTGATATACAAGTACAAATCCCACTGTGCATTTTTGGGTCACTTTGATGTAGTGGGTTAGCCAAAAAGTTCATTTGGGTTTTCCCATAACATTTTATGGAAAAACTCGAACAAATTTTTTGCCAACCCAATAGTTTGATTCAGATACTACATTAGGAAATAGTTTAACATTCTCTGAGTGTTTTACTAAGATTTTATTGGGGTGGAGGTGGAGATCTAGTCATTGCTTGAAATGTTTTTTCAGGCTAACACTGATTAAGTTGTAAAGAATACAACTTAAGGAAATCAACTTTTAGTATCTTTAGGAACCAGACTGAATTACAGGGGATTTTTTGGGAAAGTCCTGGGCCCATAAGAACTTCCACTGCTTGCTCAGGACAAGGGGAAATGTGGGCTTATAGTTAGGCCATTTTAGGTTCCTAGGTTGTGATAAAAATGCAAATGTGCTGTGAGAACTGTTAAGACAAAGAGGCCTATATTCAGCCAGCCAAAGAGTACATGTCTGGACCACTGCCCACATTTATCAAGAGATCAATATTCAGAAATAATCAGTTAAAGAACTGATAACCCACTGATTTATCTAGATATTATAAAATGTAACATTAGATCACAGTAAGTTAGCAATCTAGACCACAACTTTCTGCTACTGGTTGTGTCTCCTCAATTTTGGCAAAACTGCTTTTGCTGAAATCTAATTTCATGAAATGCCACCAGGTTATATTGAAGAGTACTATAATTCAGTCAACAAACAACCTGTCTGTTATGAAATGCTATGAAATACAATGTTTCATCCTCTTTCTGAGGGTCTTTCAGTTCAGTTCAGTTGCTCAGTCGTGTCCAACTCTTTGCGACCCCATGAATCACAGCACGCCAGGCCTCCCTGTCCATCACCAACTCCCGGAGTTCACTCAAACTCATGTCCATCGAGTCGGTGATGCCATCCAGCCATCTCATTCTCTGTCGTCCCCGTCTCCTCCCACCCCCAATCCCTCCCAGCATCAGAGTCTTTTCCTGTGAGTCAACTCTTCGCATGAGGTAGCCAAAGTACTGGAGTTTCAGCTTTAGCATCAGTCCTTCCAATGAACATCCAGGACTGATCTCCTTTAGAATGGACTGGTTGGATCTCCTTGCAGTCCAAGGGACTCTCAAGAGTCTTCTCCAGCACCGCAGTTCAAAAGCATCAATTCTTCAGCGATCAGCTTTCTTCACAGTCCAACTCTCACATCCATACATGACCATGAGAAAAACCATAGCCTTGACTAGATGGACCTTGGTTGGCAAAGTAATGTCTCTGCTTTTTAATATGCTATCTAGGTTGGTCATAACTTTCCTTCCAAGGAGTAAGCGTCTTTTAATTTCCTGGCTGCAATCAGCATCTGCAGTGATTTTGGAGCCCAAAAAAATAAAGTCTGATACTGTTTCCACTGTTTCCCCATCTATTTCCCATGACCTATGTCTGATCTTAAAAGCAAGAATAACTGCAATTCACCTGCACAATTTGGTTCTTTTATTCAGGACACTGTAACGTTTTACATTTCTTTCTTCTGAAAGTTGGCTGCTAGAAAGCTTGCTGTGTGTCTGTGGACCACCAGGAGGGGTGTTGGCCGCTATGGTGTGCATTTTTAGACTTATTTTTGGCTCTACTTTGTTTCCACCCATACCTTTTCTTTGTCCCATTCTAATTTACTTTATCTCATCACACCTTGTAAAACTTAATGGTCTGAAATACTTCTGAACAGGGCAGAGTGAAAATAAACAATTGACAATTGCAGGAAGCAAAAGGAAGCTGAGAACACATTTACTGAAAAGTTATACTTGTTCACCTGTTTGAATTCTGATAATGGAATACAATTATGAATACTGAAAAGAAAGGCAAAATGGAATTTTTTATTTTAGTATTTTAAGAATACCATGTTTTTTGATCATTCTAATATTGCAAGGAAGCACAATGAAAGGGAGCGTTCACTTGGTCAAGGTAAACACTATATGGTCAAACTTTGCTGTAAGCTAAATGTGTGCTCCTTGAAAAATTAGAGTGGTTTCTATCAAGGGAACCTTGAAAAAGAAACTGATGAGGCTGTTATATGTATTAAGGAACTTATCCATATGCATTACAATGTACATAACCATTCCCCACACTATCCAATCAATTCAGATTTCTGTAAACGTTTTCTTAAGGTAGGACAGGTTATGAGATGGCAAAAGAACAATTCAAAAGATAAACACATCACACACCAGTGTGCGATAAATACATCATGACATTTGTGAACCATCAGTTCAGTCACTCAGTCATGTCCAACTCTTTGCGACCCCATGGACTGCAGCATGCCAGGCTTCCCTGTCCATCACTAATTCCTGGAGCTTACTCAAACTCATGTCCATTGAATCGGTGATGCCATCCAACCATCTCATCCTCTGTCCCCTTCTCCCGCCTTCAGTCTTTCCCAGCATCAGGGTCTTTTCAAGTGAGTCAGTTCTTCTCATCACATGGCCAAAGGATTAGAGCTTCAGTTTCAGCATCAGTCCTTCCAATGAACATTCAGGACTGATCTCCTTTAGGACTGGTTGGATCTCCTTACAGTCCAAGGGACTCTGCAGAGTCTCTTCCAACACCACAGTTCAAAAGCATCAATTCTTTGGCACTCGGCTTTCTTTATATAGTCCAACTGTCACATCCATACACAACTACTGGAAAAACCAGTAGTTTGACTAGACGGACCTTTGTTGGCAAAGTAATGTCTCTGCTTTTTAATAAGCTGTCTATGATCACAACTTTTCTTCCAAGGAGCAAGAGTCTTTTAATTTCATGGCTGCAGTCACCATCTGCAGTGATTTTGGAGCCCCCCAAAATAAAGTCTGCCACTGTATCTATTGTTTCCCCATCTATTTGCCATGAAGTGATGGGACTGGATGCCATGATCTTAGATTTTTGAATGTTGAGCTTTAAGTCAACTTTTTCAGTCTCTTCTTTCACTTTCATCAAGATGCTCTTTAGTTCTTCTTTGCTTTCTGCCATAAGGGTGGTGTCATCTGCCTATCTGAGGTTACTGGTATTTCTCCCAGCAATCCTGATTCCTGCTTGTGCTTAATCCAGCCCAGCATTTCGCATGATGTACTCTGCATATAAGTTAAATAAGCAGGGTGACAATATACAGCCTTGACGTACTCCTTTTCGTATCTGGAAGCAGTTTGTCGTTCCATGTCCATTTCTAACTGTTGCTTCTTGACCTGCATACATATTTCTCAGGAGGCAGGTCAGGTGGTCTGGTATTCCCATCTCTTTCAGAATTTTCCACAGTTTGTTGAGATCCACACAGTCAAAGGCTTTGGCATAGTCAATGAAGCAGAAATAGATGTTTTTCTGGAACTCTCTTGCTTTTTCCATGATCCAGCGGATGTTGGCAATTTGATCTCTGGTTCCTCTGCCTTTTCTAACACCAGCTTCAACATCTGAAAGTTAACAGTTCGTGTACTGTGAAGCCTGGCTTGGAGAATTTTGATCATTACTTTGCTAGCATGTGAAATTGGAGAAGGCAATGGCACCCCACTTCAGTACTCTTGCCTGGAAAATCCCATGGACGGAGGAGCCTGGTAGGCTGTAGTCCATGGGGTCACAAAGAGTCAGACACGACTGAGCGACTTCATTTTCACTTTTCACTTTCATGCATTGGAGAAGGAAATGGCAACCCACTCCAGTGTTCTCGCCTGGAGAATCCCAGGGACAGGGGAGCCTGGTGGGCTGCTGTCTATGGGGTCGCACAGAGTCGGACAAAACTGAAGTGACTTAGCAGCAGCAGCAGCATGTGAAATGAGTACAACTGTGCGGTAGTTTGAACATTCTTTGCCTTTCTTTGGGATTGCAATGAAAACTGACCTTTTCCAGTCCTGTGGCTGCTGCTCAGTTTTCCAAATTTGCTGGCATATTGAGTGTAGCACTTTCACAGCATCATCTTTTAGGATTTGAAATAGCTCAGCTGAAATTCCATCACCTCCACTAGCTTTGTTTGTAGCTATGCTTCCTAAGGCCCACTTGACTTCGGACTCCAGGATGTCTGGCTCTAAGTGAGTGAGCACACCATCGAGATTATCTGGGTTGTTAAGATCTTTTTTGTACAGCTCTTCTGTGTATTCTTACCACCTCTTCTTGATATTAGATCAAGGATATTAGAAATATCCTTGATATTAGAAATGAATGATATTTCTGTCCTTTATTGTGCCCAGCTTTGCATGAAATGTTCCCTTGCTATCTCTAATTTTCTTGAAGAGATCACTAGGCTTCCCCATTCTATTGTTTTCCTCTATTTCTTTGCACTGATCACTGAGGAAGGCTTTCTTATCTCTCCTTGCTATTCTTTGGATCTCTGCATTCAGATGGGTATATCCTTCCTTTTCTCCTTTGCCTTTTGCTTCTCTCCTCTTCTCAGCTATTTGAAAGGCCTCTTCAGACAATCATTTTGCCTTTTTGCATTTCTTTTTCTTGGGGATGGTCTTGACCCCTGCATCCTGTACAATGTCACAAACCCCCGTCCATAGTTCTTCAGGCAATCTATCAGATCTAATCCCTTGAATCTGTTTGTCACTTCCACTATATAATCGTAAGGGATTTGATTTAGGTCATACCTGAATGGTCTAGTGGTTTTCCCTACTTTCTTCAATTTAAGTCTGAATTCTGCAATAGAGAGTTCATGATCTGAGCCACAGTCAGCTCCCAGTCTTGTTTTTGCTGACTGAATAGTTTCTCCATCTTTGGCTGCAAAGAATATAATCAGTCTGATTTCAGTGTTGACCATCTGGTGATGTGCATGTGTAGAGTCTTCTCTTGTGTTGTTGGAAGAGGGTGTTTGCTATGACCAGTGCGTTCTAAAACTCTGTTAGCCTTTTCCCTGCTTCATTTTGTACTCCGAAGGTCAAACTTGCTTGTTACTCTAAGTATCTCTTGACTTCCTCCTTTTGCATTCCAGTCCCCTATAATGAAAAGGATATCTTTTCGGGTGTTAGTTCCAGAAGGTCTTGTAAGTCTTCATAGAACAGTTCAACTTCAGCTTCTTCAGCATTACTGGTCAGGGCACAAATTTGGATTACTGTGATACTGAATGGTTTGCCTTGGAAATGAACAGAGATCATTCTGTCGTTTTTGAGATTGCATCCAAGAACTGCATTTCGGACTCTTCTGTTGACTATGATGGCTACTCCATTTCTTCTAAGGGATTCCTGCCCACAGTAGTAGATATAATGGTCATCTGAGTTAAATTCACCCATTCTAGTCCATTTTAGTTCGCTGATTCCTAAAATGTTGATGTTCACTCTTGACATCTTCTGTCTGACCACTTCAGATTTGCCTTGATTCATGGACCTGACATTCCAGGTCCTATGAAATACTGCTCTATATAGCATCAGACTTTACTTCCATCACCAGTCACATCCACAGCTAGGTGTTATTTTTGTTTTGGCTCTGTCTCTTCATTCTTTCCGGAGTTACTTCTCTACTGATCTCCAGTAGCATACTGGGCACCTACTGACCTGGGGAGTTCATCTTTCAGTGTCCTATCTTTTTGCCTTTTCATAGTGTTCATGGGATTCTCACGACAAGAATACTGAAGGGATTTGCCATTCCCCTCTCCAGTGGGCCACGTTTTGTCAGAACTCTCCACCATGACCTGTCCATCTTGGGTGGCCCTACACAGCATAGCTCATGGTGAGTTGGTTTGTGAACCACAGTAAGACTTATTTTGGTTAACCCGGTCTAATTTTACAGTTACATGCATTTGGTATGAAGGTCAAAAAAATCATATAAAGTATATTCCTTATCATCTCTGCACTGTCTTCCTAGAGTAGGTTTGGGTATAAGCAAATAAAACTACCCTGGAAATTAAAGAAAGCATGGGGAGGTACTTGCCTTAAAAAAAGATAGTAGTTACTCCATTGTTCCTTTATATAGTAACTTTACATAAAGAGATACATCTGTATTTATGTATTACCTTTTCATCAAGTATGAAGTATATCTTCCTTTTGATTTCCTTTTAAATCTACTTCAAACCTGCTGTTCTTTTGTCTGTTATTCCTGTGGGGACAGAACTCAAGTGTCTTCACAGTAATAAGCTGCCTAAAAAATTCTAAACCATCTCACACTGTGATTCCTGGGTCCCTATGCCCACCTGAGTGGTCCTTTTCACCTCCCCTGCCTCTCCATTAATGTTTTCCTGTTGGTTTGTCAAAGGCTGTGGGGAAATACTTATTACACGAGTAATTATGCTATTTTCTCCCCCTGAGCAGCTGGAAAGATTAAGGAGTTCAGGTATCATCTTTAAGTAACACAGGAAGTCTAGCAAGCAGAGCTAAGCCAAGTGATGGCAAAACGTAAGGGCTCTTAGATTGAGGATTTGTTTTGGGCTTTAAAATCTAGTTTTATTTGGCATAGTTCTCCCCTCTGTACTTAGAAATTTGAAAGCCTGGGGGAAAATAACCAGTACAGTGCACAAACCTTTCATCCTGTGTTTTATGATTTTCTCCATGTCTTCAGAGTTCTCAGTAAAATGTATTATTTAAATGAGCAAATAATGTATTTTTTATGGTCCTAAATCAGAGGAGGTAAGAACATTTGGCTGGGCATTGGGAGAGACAATAGGGATCAGTCAGTTCAGTTCAGCTCAGTCGCTCATTCGTGTCCGACTCTCCGCGACCCCATGAATCACAGCACGCCAGGCCTCCCTGTCCATCACCAACTCCCGGAGTACACTCAAACTCATGTCCACAGAGTCGGTGATGCCATCCAGCCATCTCATTCTCTGTCGTCCCCTTCTCCTCCCGCCCCCAACCTTTCCCAGCATCAGAGTCTTTTCCAGTGAGTCAACTCGTCGCATGAGGTGGCCAAAGTATTGCAGTTTCAGCTTTAGCATCAGTCCCTCCAATGAACATCCAGGATTGATCTCCTTTAGGATGGACTGGTTGGATCTCCTTGCAGTATAAGGGACTCTCAAGAGTCTTCTCCAACACCACAGTTCAAAAGCATCGATTCTTCGGCGATCAGCCTTCTTCACAGTCCAACTCTCACATCCATACATGACCACGGGAAAAACCATTGCCTTGACTAGACGGACCTTGGTTGGCAAAGTAATGTCTCTGCTTTTTAATATACTATCTAGGTTGGTCATAACTTTCCTTCCAAGGAGCAAGCGTCTTTTAATTTCATGGCTGCAATCAGCTTCTGCAGTGATTTTGGAGCCCAAAAAAACAAAGTCTGACACTGTTTCCACTGCTTTTCCATCTATTTCCCATGAAGTGATGGGACCAGATGCCATGATCTTTGTTTTCTGAATGTTGAGCTTCAAACCAACCTTTTCACTCTCCTCTTTCACTTTCATAAAGAGGCTTTTGAGTTCCTCTTCACTTTCTGCCATAAGGGTGGTGTCATCTGCATATCTGAGGTTATTGATATTTCTCCCGGCAATCTTGATTCCAGCTTGTGCTTCTTCCAGCCCAGCGTTCCTCATGATATACTCTGCATATAAGTTAAATAAGCAAGGCGACAATATACAACCTTGACGTACACCTTTTCCTATTTGGAACCAGACAATAGGGATAGGGCTAATCAAATTCAAGAGGCATTTCTTGTGCAAGTCCTATATGGAAGGCAACATGAAAGCAGAGGCCAAGGGAGGAGAAATCTGAAGGAAGAAGTGGTGGTAAAACCATCAAGGCTTAGCAAGGATGAAGACTGAGAGGAAATGTTTTTGACTTAGCAAAAAAACAGACTCTGAGAACTTCAGGGGAGCTTCAATAGAATTGTGAAAGGTTAAAAACATATCAATGAGTGGGTCCATAAAGTGCCACCAGCAATAAGAGCCAACAATGTGCAACAACGGAAAAGAGTTTATCCACTGTGCAGGTCACCTGAATGAGGCCAGAGTACAGGGCTCCCATCCTAAGCCTACCGAACAACCTTCCCCAGGTGATTCTTATGGTCGGAGAACTACTACTGAAGAAAAAACAATCACAAAAAGAGGCTTTTAAGAAACTTCTAATTTCTTCTGACTTTACTATCAGATCAATTTATTCGCTTCACAAATGAAATGTTCTTTTTCTCAATAGCCAGCAGCAGTAGAGTACTGCCCGAGTTTAAATCCCAGCTGCATCCCTTATTACTTGGGTGAGCTACGTAACATTTCTGGGCCCTAATTTCCTCATTTATAAAATGGGAATAACAGTATTTATTCTGTTGAATTGATATAAAGATTAAATGAGACTTTAGGTAAAGCATTTACCACTGTACATGGAACATGAATGCTCAGTAAAACATTAGCTATTTTCTTCATCAGGTTTCTTTAATAAAGTCAGTGTCTAACCAAAAAAATTTCTAGTAGCCAATAACAACCATACATCTCTAAACGACCCCCTCAAAACAAATAGAAGTCACTCACAACATCTGAGAAGCATCTAAACTGGTAGAAACAGCAGAAGCGAGACAGCAAGATAGACTAGTCAGCATAACTTAGCACCCTAGGGTACCCAGAAGAACTATACAAAAAGATCTTAATGACCCAGATAACCGCAATTGTGTGATCACTCACCTAGAGCCAGACATCTGGAGTCTGAAGTCAAGCAGGTCTTAGGAAGCATCGCTACGAACAAAGCTAGTGGAGGTGATGGAATTCCAGCTGAGCTATTTCAAATCCTAAAGGATGATACTGTGAAAGTGCTGCACTCAATATGCCAGTAAATTTGGAAGACTCAGCAGTGGCCACAGGACTGGAAAAGGTCAATTTTCATTCCAATCCCAAAGAAAGGCAATGCCAAAGAATGTTCAAACTATTGCACAATGGCACTCATTTCACACGCTAGCAAAGTAACGCTCAAAATTCTCCAAGCCAGGCTTCAACAGTACATGAACTGAGAACTTCCAGATGTTCAAACTGGATTTAGAAAAGGCAGAGGAACCAGAGATCCACTGGATCATAATTCCAGAAAAACATCTACTTCTGCTTCACTGAGTATTCTAAAGCCTTTGACTGTGTGGATCACACCAAACTGTGGAAAATTCTTAAAGAGATGGGAATACCAGACCACCTGACCTGCCTCCTGAGAAACCTAGAATGCAGGTCAAGAAGCAACAGTTAGAACTGGACATGGAACAAAGGAAAGGAGTACATTAAGGCTATATACTGTCACTCTGCCTGTATAACTTATATACAGAGTACATCATGTGAAATGTCAGGCTGGATGATTCCACAAGCTGTAATCAAGATTTCCAGGAGAAATATGAATATGATATGCAGATGACACCACCCTAGTGGCAGAAAGCCAAGAACTAAAGAGCCTCTTGATGAAAGTGAAAGAGGAGACTGAAAAAGTTGGCTTAAAGCTCAACATTCAGAAAACTAAGATCATGGCATCTGGTCCCATCACTTCATGGCAAATAGGGAAATAATGGAAACAGTGACAGACTTTATTTTCTTGGGCTCCAAAATCACTGCAGATGGTGACTACGGCCATGAAATTAAAAGATGCTTGCTCCTTGGAAGTAAAGTTATGACCAACCTAGACAGCATATTAAAAAGCAGAGACATTACTTTACCAACAAAGGTCCATCTAGTCGAAGCTATGGCTTTTCCAATATTCATGTAGGGATGTGAGAGTTGGGCCATAAAGAAGGCTGAGCGCCAAAGAATTGATGTTTTTGAACTGTGGTGTTGGAGAAGACTCTTGAGAGTCCCTTGGACTGCAAGGAGATCAAACCAGTCAATCCTAAAGAAATCAGTCCTGAATATTCATTGGAAGGACTGATGCTGAAACTGAATTTCCACTGACTTTGGCCACCTGATGCGAAGAACTGACTCACTGGAAAAGACCCTGATGCTGGGAAAGATTGAAGGCGGGAGAAGGGGACGACAGAGGATGAGATGGTTGGATGGCATCACTGACTCAACAGACATTGAGTTTGAGCAAGCTCCAGGAGATGGGGAAGGACAGGGAAGCCTGGCGTGCTGAAACCCATGAGGTTGCAAAGAGTCGGACACAACTGACTGACTGAACAGGGTACCAGCTGGCTGTGCCCTAATGAATTCCCTGTATTTTCATTGAGCAACCCATGTCCAAATAAGTAATAAGCCAGTTCTTCATTCAGCTATCCCTCATTTACATTAAAGCAAGAACCAAGGAAATCACTCTAGCAGTTTTACTCACTGATTACTGCAATTTTTGTTTCTGCTACCATGAAAAGATTTTTTTTCTGGCTGCACTGGGTCATCACTCCCATTATCACCTGAGCTCCGCCTCCTGTCAGGTCAGTGGCGGCATTAGACTCTCATAAGAGTGCAAAACTTACTGTGAACTGTGCATGTGAATGATCCAGGTTGCACGCTCCTTATGAGAATCATCCAGAAACCACTCTCAGCCCCCTCACTCTGCCAAGGTCTGTGGGAAAACTGTCCTCTATGAAACTGGTCCCTGGTGCCAAAGAGGTTGGGGACCGCTGATTTAAACTATAAAAATGTACACAGTATATAAGTACATGCCAAATAAAACGTCATTTGAACTAACGAAAGGAGTTTCAGAGCTGTGAGTCTAAAGTTTTGTTTTGTTTTTTAATTATAAAAACTTTCGAATTGCTATTATATACTCAAAAAGAAAAAAACAAAAATTTGTCTAAAGCATAGAGATACAAAAAATACAGGATCATGCTGATGAGGTTCTAAGCTGCTCTGGTTTGACTGATGCTTCCTAAGGGTGGCTAGGAACCTAGGGTTCTCAGCAGAAGTCTCAATGAATAAAACATTTATCAACTGATACTGGAACTATCAACAGTATTTTACTTGTTTTACTCAATGCTGAGATAAAGTCCAGAAGTCTGTAATTTTACCAGATACTCATTAAAATCCTTAAGCTTGATTATTTCCTTTATCACTGCTGCTCCCTTTCAAGTTCTCAATTTAAAATTTCCCAGGCAGCCTTCATTTTTAAATGTATCCACCACAAAACTATCAGTTATACAACCACTAAGATTTCTCTAAAATAAGAATAGTGAAAAGAAGAAGGGAGTGAGTATCTAGCTTCTTATCTTTGTATTTCTATGGCTGTCTGCTAGGATGGGAACTTCAAGAAGATCCAGTCTCAGCATTCCTAAGGTCAGCAGAGAGAATACCTGGTAAAGGCAACTGTGCACAATTTTCGTAATAGTAGCCTGAACCTTATGAAATTATGTGTGTATGTCAAAAAAGTTGACTATCTATTGGCAATTTCATATATGGCTCAACATAGGTCAACGCCTTTTTTTTTTTTAATTAAGAAGAACATTCTGTCCCTTTGAGACACTGCAGAATCAGTCAAGGACTCTCTCCTTAACTCTCTCAATGAGTACATTTAATGTGAATCATTTTTCCCCCAGAACCAGAATTTAAGCGATTAGTTTTCACTTATTTGCATTAAAATGCCAAAGCCATAGGCAAGACCAAGAAGTGTTTTAACAGCCAACCAAAGAATAAATATCAGAATTATCCTGTTCAACTCAATTCCTGTCAAAGTCATGTTTCTCTTCAAAGAAGCAATAAATTCTGGTCCCAACACCCAGAACAATGCGTCTTCCACCTCCAACAGAAATCAATCCCATTTTGAGAGCATCTTACCTGAAACTACCATAGACTATAAGTAGAATGGAAATCAGAAAAGTAGACACTTGACTGGAATCCACCAGAGAATAGGCCCTAGAGAAAAAAAAGGAAAAAAAAATTTTAATCACATGGCAGCAAACTCATGGAGTTTACAGTCTAATGGAGTTCTATAAACTCCACTAAGTTTTATTTTTGTCTAAGAAGGAAAAAAGGTATAAATTGGCATGAACAAAATATTAACTGAAACAGAGATCTGGTAGTTGAGCATAAAAGTAAAAGTACAGATTCACAGTTTTTATTAGTTAGCCTTCACCAGGTGTTCAATGGTATCAGTGTAAAACTCCCATCTCAGTATAATACACATATGTGCTTCCACTCCCAAGCACCAAAATATCTACCAACTCTGTACTTGTGAATTATCAGTAGTATCTTAGTGATTTTACTCAGTAATAAAGTAAAGCTCATGTCTCCCATGGGTTCTAGTTTTGTTTTTTTTTTTAACTATTGGTTCTCTTCATGTGGATATCCCACAGAAGGTTCTTTAAAGTCAACAGGTTGAAAACTACAGTCATTGTTCTTCCCTTCATACCTGACCCTTTCAAGGCATATCATGATTCCTTCAGCATTCCTGATACCCTCTTCCCTTCCTTTCCACATTATGACGATAGTCAGAAAGTCCCACAACTTCCATGTCCGCAAATAACCTCCCCTTCACGGATCACAGCCTTGTGACGAAGGGGCTTGTGTAACTCAATGAAGCTAAGAGTCATGCTGTGCAGGGCCACCCAAGATGGACGGGTCATAGTAAAGAGTACTGACAAAAAGTGGTCCACTCGAGGAGGGAATGGCAACCCACTCCACAGTATTCTTGCCAAGAGAATCCCAAAATTATATGAAAAGGTAAAAAGATATGACACCAGAAGATGAGCCCCCAAGGTCGGAAGGTGTCCAATATGCTACTGGGAAGAGCAGAGGGTAATTACTAATAGCTCCAGAAAGAATGAAGCAGCTGGGCCAAAACGTAAATGATGCTCAGTTGTGCATGTGTCTGGTGGTGAAAGTAAAGTCCAGTGCTGCAAAGAACAATATTGTCCAGGACATGAATTTGAGCAAACTCCAGGAGACAATGAAGGACAGGGAAGCCTGGCATGCTGTAATCCATGGGGTCACAGAGAGTTGGACACAACTTAGCGACTGAACAACACAAATACACACCCTATTTCTCTTAACTGTGCTGCCAATTCCTTAGCTCCCTTCTATGGCTTCACTATCAGAAGTAAAAAAAAAAAATCTTTGGCCACACCGTGTGGCATGCAGGATCTTAGTTCCCCGACCAGGAGTCAAAGTTGGACGCCCTGCAGTGAAAGCTCGGAGTCCTAACCAATGGACTGTAAGGCAAGTCCCAATGTTTTCAAGTCTGTCTTCAGAAATTCACCCTTCCGAGTACCCATTCATGTTAGGGATTTTCCCAGAACAAATTTTTCCTCTTTTCATTCATCAAATATTTAATGATGATTCTGTGCCTGGCACTCTGCCAGCCCCCAGGGATGGAATAAAAAATAAGGTTGTCTTGATCCTGTCTCTTAAATGTCTTTCTAAAGGAATTTAAAAATTAAAGTTTGGTCTAAAGGAATGAAAACAAAAAGCTAACATAAGCAAGTGAATGTAACTGCTGAAAATGTTATGAAGGGGAGGAAGACAAGTACAGGATACCCTGAGAATGTGTAACAGGTGGAGCCTACCGAACTGGGGGTGGTGGGCTTCCTTAGGGAGGCAGACGAATGAGAGAGACACAAGACTCAATCAAACAGGATCTGATGACTATTTAGGAGAGCTGAGAGAGGATCCTAGGTTTCTGCTAAGCAGCTGGTGGATGGCTGTACCATCTGGCAAAAAAGGCAACAACAATAGGAGGAGCAGAGTCAAAGTTCCCAATGTGCTGAGGAGAAGCTGGCTCTCTGGGTCCATAGCTCAGAAGCAGCTCTACGCTAAGGACACAGACTGGGAGCTCACGACCCTCCACATGGAAACTGAAGCCACAGGTTGCGCAAGAGGACCCAGGATGAAAGCCCGAAAAGCCAGCAATCTAAACATCAGGAAGAAGGAGGTGCTGCAAACAAAACATGGTGAGACTGAGAAAGAGGAAGACCCAGAAGAGCAAGGTGAAGCGTTTCCAAAGAGGCAGGAGGATCAGACGAGATGGTGCCTGAACTTAAAACTGCTCTACCCCTGAGCCACAGCTGATCAGTTACTTACCCTCTCTAAGCTTTAGCTAGGTCCCATCTGTAAAATGAGGATAATGACAACACCTCTCTCAAAGAGCTGTCAAAGGATTAAATGAGGCTTTCCTGGTGGCTCAGTGGTAAAGAATCCGCCTGCCAATGCAGGAGACATGGGTTCGATTCCTGGTCCGGGAATATCCCACATGCTGTGTGGCAATTAAGCTTGCACCACAAGTACTGAGCCTGCGCTCTAGATCCTGCAAGACACGGCTAATGAAGCCCTGCGCCCTAGAGCCCATGCTCTGCAACAAGAGAAGCCACTGCAATGAGAAGCCCGCCCACTGCAGCCCAGAGCGGGCTCTGCATGCCACAACCAGAGAAAGCCCGCATGGCAACCAAGACCTGCGCAGCCCCAAATGAATAAACTTTCACAGAATCAAGATCAAGACAGAGCTCTACAACAGCAAAACAAACTGCTTAAAAAAAGAATGAAATGAGAGTTCACACTCTGAGCTGAACCCAGTAATTACTCAATGTTCAATGCTTGTATTAAGAGGGAGAGGTCATGAGTCCTGAAGGTGGCTGAGATGTCAAGGAAGACGAAAACTGCAGAGTCACTGGGTTTATTTAATGTGTGAGTCACCGACGATTTTAGAAAGAACAGTTTTGATGGAGTGAGCGGTAGGGACAGGAGTCAGGTTGGAAATGGCTGAGAAGTTAAAGGTAAGGAAACAGAGATAGCTTTTTGAAAAGTACAGTTCCAAAGGAAACAGCAGCTACAGCGGAATGAATGTAAGGTAAGGGAAGCACAAGCTGGAATCAAGATTGCCGGGAGAAATATCAATAACCTCAGATATGCAGATGACACCACCCTTATGGCAGAAAGTGAAGAGGAACTCAAAAGCCTCTTGATGAAAGTGAAAAGGTTGGCTTGAAGCTCAACATTCAGAAAACAAAGATCATGGCATCTGGTCCCATCACTTCATGGGAAATAGATGGAAAAACAGTGGAAACAGTGTCAGACTTTATTTTTTGGGCTCCAAAATCACTGCAGATGCTGATTGCAGCCATGAAATTAAAAGACGCTTGCTCCTTGGAAGGAAAGTTATGACCAACCTTGATAATATATTAAAGAGCAGAGACATTACTTTGCCAACCAAGGTCCGTCTAGTCAAGGCAATGGTTTTTCCCGTGGTCATGTATGGATGTGAGAGTTGGACTGTGAAGAAAGCTGATCGCCGAAGAATCGATGCTTTTGAACTGTGGTGTTGGAGAAGACTCTTGAGAGTCCCTTATACTGCAAGGAGATCCAACCAGTCCATTCTAAAGGAGATCAATCCTGGGTGTTCATTGGAAGGACTGATGCTAAAGCTGAAACTCCAATACTTTGGCCACCTCATGCAACGAGTTGACTCACTGGAAAAGACTCTGATGCTGGGAAAGGTTGGGGGCGGGAGGAGAAGGGGACAACGGAGAATGAGATGGCTGGATGGCATCACTGACTCTGTGGACATGAGTTTGAGTGTACTCCGGGATTTGGTGATGGACAGGGAGGCCTGGCGTGCTGTGATTCATGGGGTCGCGGAGAGTCGGACACGACTGAGCGACTGAACTGAACTGAACTGAAGGGAAGTCTTAATTAATTTTTAAAGACAGGAGATACTCAACCTTTCTTGTATGTTGACTGGAAATTATACCAGTGAAGAGGAAAGACACATGAACACAGAGAAGGATGTCTCCTTTAAACTTTCTAAAAAAACCCAGGACATAAAATGAAACTTCATAGTAAGACACTGTGGCCTGTACTGTCAAATTATTTTATCTTTATTAAAGATACATGCTGAAGTATCTCTGGGTAAAATGATATAAGGCTTGCTTTAAAATATTCCAGGAATAAGAAAAGGTAGGAAGGATAGCTTTTTTTTTTTAAAGGTGAAATTGTTTTTAATTATTGAAACTGGAATGACAGGTATATGGGGGTTCCTTATACTCTTCTGCTTTTGCATATTTTCTGAAAACCTCCACAAAAAAAAAAAAAAAGGAAATTTTCTCTTTTTTACAGCAGTCTTTGAGAAGGTGAGACAATGAAAAGCATGAGAGGTGAATGAATACAGCCATTTATCTTCTGGCTCACGAGTTCTGTCCCACAGCACCCCACAGTGGGCACCCACAATTTCCTAAAATTTCAGTCAGCAAGGGGATGCAGAAGCAGGAGACAGTGGATGGCCGCTCTAGCCCCTTCGCTAGCTTCTGTCCAGCTATCAGCTTACCCATAAGAGATACCTGGAACAGTACATTTCCTATATTAGGAAAACTGATTTCAATTTCCCTTTAAAGTTATCTCATGCTCTGCCATAATCTTTGCACACATCTTTCAAAATTCTCAAAACAAATGACCTCTCTTTAGAGGGAGTGTTTTCCAGAAGTTAAAAAATATCTTCAGGGGGAACAGGTCATATATTCACATGGCACAAAACTCAAAACTATGTACAGTACACACTGACAAGTCTCTCTCCCACCTAGCCTCCTCTCCTATTTCCTCTTTACATAACCACTTTTATTAGTTTCTCCAGTGGCCTTCTAAAACATATAATATAAACATACTACTTCTTACCATTTCTTCACACACAAGACAGGCCATTAAATACACTGCTCTGCACTCCCCCACCTTCCCCTTTACCATACAGCCTAGAGATCTTCCCAAATCAGTCTGCTGCTGCTGCTGCTATGTCGCTTCAGTCGTGTCCGACTCTGTGCGACCCCATAGACGGCAGCCCACCAGGCTCCCCCGTCCCTGGGATTCTCCAGGCAAGAACACTGGAGTCGGCTGCCATTTCCTTCTCCAATGCATGAAAGTGAAGAGTGAAAGTGAAGTCACTCAGTCATGTCCAACTCTTAGCGACGCCATGGACTGCAGCCCACCAGGCTCCTCCATCCATGAGATTTTTCCAGGCAAGAGTACTGGAGTGGGGTGCCACTGCCTTCTCCATATCAGTGCCCATATCAGTATATTATTTTTATTTTCTTTAAACATCTGTGTAGTATTGCACTGTGTAGACATACCCTTTTGTTTCTAAAAATTCTACTACAGTTCTGTTATAAAGAGCTTTGTAAGTTATACTCACAGTCACACACAAGAAATAACACATCTACAGAGAATAAAGTTCCTGAAAATAAGGTTGTGGGATGCAGGAGGAAATGTAGCATGATAAATGTGGAGGAAATGCAGCGTGATAAATGTGGTCAAGCTGCCCACCATAGAGGTTTTATCATTTTGCACTATAACCAGTAACAGACCAGAGTCTCTGTCTTCCAAAGTCTTGTCAACAGTGAGTGTTGTCCAACTTTTGAAATTTTTTTTTAACCAATCTAACAGATGAAGATTCATATTTCAATATGGTTTTCATTTGCGTTAATTACTTTTGTGATGTAATTAATTTCAAAGTGAATTAAAGTGAGACTGAGTAGCTTTTCATGATTAAGAGCCTGGTCTACAAAGCATGAAATGAGTGTGCGTGTGTGTAAGTGTAATGTGTGTGTGTGTGTGTGTGTGTGTGTAATGAGCATGTGTGTGTGTGTGCATGCAGCAAAGAGACTTCACTTTTCTTTTGCTAGTGTTTTCCTTGGATGACTTGACTTTTTCGTACACTGCACATTCTGAAGCATATTGTCATTCCCTAAAAGGTACATTACACGTTTAACCTTGCGAACTACACGTCTTAAGTCTAATACTATTGTCTCCTCGCTACAACTGTCAAATCAATACAGACTCTGCAGAGACATCACTTAAGACTTCTGTAAGTCTGGGCTGAAGTTTTGTTAAACCAGCCTTCCCTCCTCCACAGATCCCCTGTGCTCTGCTCTGCATGACTAACTATACTGAGTCACTGATGTTCTTCACAATCTACTTTTCAAGGTGAAGTCTTGGCCATGTGCAAAATATCTTCTGAAGAGGCTGATTAGCACTACCAGTTCTCATCTCCATTTCCTGGCCCTGCACACTACCCACTAGAGAGCTAAATGCATGGTTTCATTTAATGCTTTCTTCTATACTGGACCATTTTATTTTCCAAATAAATCTGTACTAAGGAAATCTGGTTAAAGCTGACTCGTAATATAGTTCATGGCATAATTTATAATAAAACTTAAAAAAACCCTTTTAACAACTTTGCAAACTGTACCAAATTTCACATAACTAGAAGTTATGATTTATTTCACAGTGTTATTTGAAATTTCATATACTTTCAACTCAACCTACAACTATGGCAGTTTTACAAAAAGCCTTTAACAAAAAGTATTATAAAATACAGAAAATGAATTAAAATAGAAGCCCAGTGGTCTACCTTACTGTACAGCCTATCCTATACTTCGGACTCCACCAAAGCATCAGCAGGCATGTATCATTTCTCAGGCCCTACAACAAGGTGTCTGTTTCCAGGGACTCTGGACTCACATTAAAGACAGGAATTACTCTACACTATGAAGTAAAAGGAATTCTTACAGAAATGCAAATAAAAACTAAATACACGCATCTGAGACACACTGAAATCAGGTTAGCCAAACGTACTAAAAACAGACTCAAAGACTTGGCCAAATGAGGTAGGAGTATTGGTCAGCTGTTGAGCTGCAATATTTTATATGGTTATTACGAAAAACAATTAATTCTTTAACTGCATTCCCCCAAGTCTTAATAGACAAAGACAGAGAAATACCAGAAAGTTCTTGCATATGTAAGGTTATATTCCACACCCTAAGATTTTTAGAACCATACTGGATTTTAGTAGCTGCTCTACAGTCAAGCATCTATTTCTAGCTGCTTTACCAGCAAGTGCTTAGACACATATCCTGCTAAAAATCATGCCAAACCAAGACACAGAGAGTACTGTTCTATAATGTGTCCTGTGTGTCAGCCTTCCAGCTATACAATGAAAGCATTCTTGTCCACCCAACAAACCAAGTCACTACTATTCCAACCCTGCACATTGACTGAGAATAGCACTTGGCAAATTTTTTGGTCTTGAGACCATCTACACTCGTAAAATTAAGGACCCTGAGAATTTCTGTTCCTATAGGTTACATCTACTGATATTTATGACACTAGAAATTAAAAGTGAGAAAAGTTTTAAATGTTTATTTAGTAATTCATTTAAATATAATAAAACCATTGCAACACGAGCACATAAATTACATTTCTAAAGGAAAGATAACAGTTTTCCAAAACAAAAAATATAGATGAGGGGCATCCTTCTACGTTTTCATAAACCTCTTTAATGTCTGACTTAAGCAGAAGTCAGCCAGATTCTCATAATTGCTTCTACATTCAATTTGTTGCTGTATGTTACTTTAGTTGAACTTTATGGGGGGAAAAATCTGGCCTCACATAGACAGGTAGCTGGAAAATGGAAGAACACTGAAATAATCTTTTCAGATAACTAAGGATACTCTACGATACTACCCTAAAATTCAACAAGTCGTCATTTCTTACAGGTTACTTGAAATGTGAAATCTGAAACCTTGTCTGAATTTAAAAAAAAAACAACAAAAAACTATTACATTAAAATCTCATGGACTATGCTATCAAATGGTTCTTTTATCCATGGGTGATTCTGTAACATCACACACTGGTCACTAAGTCATGCAGCTCCTCCAGATGTTGTCACATTTCATTCCACAATATCTGAAAAACCTCATTTGTTAATTTCACTCTTGAGGCTAATGATAATGGGGGCAAACATGTCCAAAATGCCTATTTTCATGCAAATTTTATCACTGGCAAAAATATCCCCCCACCCCCTTGAAGTGACAGGCTCACTTTATCCATTTGTGAGAAACTCAGCCACACACTGAAGTGTGAATAACTCCATAGTTTGTCTACTATTTATTCTTCAAGCAAAAATGGTGTCCCAAGAAAACAGTAGTTAGTTCAGCTAGCATTTTAAATGACCACACAAGTTTTTTTGTCTTTTTTTTTTTTTTTTAAGAAAACTGTTGCACTCATCTCACACAGTAGTAAAGTCATGCTCAAAATTCTCCAAGCCAGGCTTCAGCAATATGTGAACCGTGAACTTCCAGATGTTCAAGCTGGTTTTAGAAAAGGCAGAGGAACCAGAGATCAAATGGCCAACATCCACTGGATCATGGAGAAAGCAAGAGAGTTCCAGAAAAACATCTATTTCTGCTTCATTGACTATGCCAAAGCCTTTGACTGTGTGGATCACAATAAACTGTGCAACATTCTGAAAGAGATGGGAATACCAGACCACCTAACCTGCCTCTTGAGAAACCTATATGCAGGTCAGGAAGTAACAGTTAGAAATGGACATGGAACAACAGAATGATTCCAAATAAGAAAAGGAGTACGTCAAGGTTGTATATTGTCACCCTGCTTATTTAACTTGTATGCAGAGTACATCATAAGGAATGCTGGGCTGGAAGAAGCACAAGCTGGAATCAAGATTGCCGGGAGAAATATCAATAACCTTAGATAGGCAGATGACACCACCCTTATGGCAGAAAGTGAAGAGGAACTAAAGAGCCTCTTGATGAAAGTGAAAGAGGAGAGTGAAAAGGTTGGCTTGAAGCTCAACATTCAGAAAACAAAGATCATGGCATCTGGTCCCATCACTTCATGGGAAATAGATGGGGAAACAGTGGAAACAGTGTCAGACTTTATTTTTTTGGGTTCCAAAATCACTGCAAATGCTGATTGCAGCCATGAAATTAAAAGACGCTTACTCCTTGGAAGGAAGGTTATGACCAACCTGGATAGTGTATTAAAAAGCAGAGACATTACTTTGCTAACAAAGGTCCGTCTAGTCAAGGCTATGGTTTTTCCAGTGGTCATGTATGGATGTGAGAGTTGGACTGTGAAGAAAGCTGATCGCCGAAGAATTGATGCTTTTGAACTGTGGTGCTGGAGAAGACTCTTGAGAGTCCCTTGGACTGCGAGGAGATCCAACCAGTCCATCCTAAAGGAGACCAGTCCTGGGTGTTCACTGGAAGGACTGATGCTAAAGTTGAAACTCCAATAGTTTGGCCACCTCATGTGAAGAGCTGACTCATTGGAAAAGACCCTGATGCTGGGAGGGATTGAGGGCGGGAGGAGAAGGGGACAACAGAGGATGAGATGGCTGGATGGCGTCACTGACTTGATGCACATGAGTTTGGGTGCACTCTGGGAGTTGGTGATGGACAGGGAGGCCTGGTGTGCTGAGATTCATGGGGTCGCAAAGAGTCGGACATGCCTGAGCAACTGAACTGAACTGCATATCCCACAGTTTGTGGGTAGGTATGTATACACAGATTCCCACATCCTCTTTATCCATTTTCTATCAATAGGCACTTAGGTTACTTCCCTATGTTGACTATTGTTAATAAGGCTGCTATGAGCATTAGGGTGCATTACCTCCTCAAATTAGTTTTTTTGTTTTCTTTGGATAAACAGCCAGAAATGGAACCGTTGGTTCAAACGGTAGTTCTATTTTTAATTTTTTGAGGAACTTCCATACTGTTTTCCATGGTGGCTGCATCGATTTACATTCCCACCAGCAGTGCAAGAGGGTTCCATTTGCTCTACATCCTTGCCAACTCTTGTTATTTCTTGTCTTTTTGACGACAGTGATGCTGACAGGGGTGAGTGGTATCTCACCATGGTTTTGATTTATATTTTCCTGATGACTACTCTCAATAAGCATCTTCTCATGTGCCTATTGACCATCTGTATACCTTTTTTGGAAAAGAAGGTCCTCTGCCCATTTTTTTTAATAAGGGGAAATTTTGCATTTTATTAGAGAAAAAACAAGTGTGCTCAAGCGCTGAGATTTAACAAAAGTAATTTTAACTGCTTTACCCTAAATGAAACTTTACTTTTTTTTAAAGCAGTATGTGCAGAGTGGTGAAGAATACAATTAGTTCAGCTTGATTCATCTTACAGCATCGCAGTGATTTTTTTTCTCTTTTAACCCACCACTGCTTTTTACCATAAGAAAAAAAAATGTCAAAATGAAAAAGACAAATAGGTAGCATTATGAAAACAGTCTGACCCTGTGGATTTCCTGATATGGTCTGAGTAAACCCCAGTGATCCACTATTCACAGTCTGAGAACTGTTGGCTATATAAACTACTGCTTTTTCTTACATGCAATTCTAACAGATCACAAGACAGCAGGGTAGCTACAATTTGTTTCTGCTTTGCAAAACATCCGACTTCAAACAAAATATGCAAACTATGACTTATATTCCAGGCCTAAGAAATGGTACAATCTTTCCCTTAACGGTGAAATACACTGAAATAGAATTAAATTTGTATTTTTATCTAAAAATACTGTCTACCACAATGTTCACAGTAATGGTCTTTCACATTTTTTTCTTATTTTCAGGGGAAAAAAAGCCAAGTATATATTCTAAACATAGTAATGGAATAAGTATCTTATCAGATGAAATTTTAACAAATCTTCATGTGTAAGATACAAAACAAAGAACAAAGCTAGTGGAGGTGATGGAATTCTAGCTGAGCTATTGCAAATTCTAAAAGATGATGCTGTGAAAGTGCTGCACTCAATATGCCATCAAATCTCGAAAACTCAGCAGTGGCGACAGGATTGGAAATGGTCAGTTTTCATCCCAATCCCAAAGAAAGGCAATGCCAAAGAATGTTCAAACTACTGCATAATTTCACTCATCTCACATGCTAGCAAAGTAATGCTCAAAATTCTCCAAGCCAGGCTTCAATAGTACATGAACCAAGAACTTCCAGATGTTCAAGCTGGATTTAGAAAAGGCAGAGGAACCAGAGACCAAATTGCCAACAACCCACTGGATCATGGAAAAAGCAAGAGAGTTCCAGGAAAACATCTACTACTGCTTTATTGATTATGCCAAAGCCTTTGACTGTGTGGATCACAATTAACTGTGGAAAATTCTTAAAGAGATGGGAATACAAGACCACCTTACCTCCCTCCTTAGAAATCTGTATGCAGGTCAAGACTAACAGTTAGAACTGGACATGGAACAACAAGCTGATTCCAAATTGGGAAAGCTGTACATCAAGGTTGGATATTGTCACCCTGCTTATCTAACTCATAGGCAGAGTACATCATGCGAAATGTTGGGCTGGAGGAAGCACAAGCTGGAATCAAGACTGCCGGGAGAAATATCAATAACCTTAGATATGCAGATGACAACACCCTTATGGCATAAAGTGAAGAGGAACTAAAGAGTCTCTTGATGAAAGTGAAAGAGGAGAGTGAAAAGGTTGGCTTAAAGCTCAACATTCAGAAAACTAAGATCATGGCATCTGGTCCCATCACTTCATGGCAAATAGATGGGGAAATAATGCAAACAGTGACAGACTATTTTGGGGGGCTCCAAAATCACTGCAGATGGTGACTGCAGCCATGAAATTAAAAGATGCTTGCTCCCTGGAAGAAAAGCTATGACCAACCTAGACAGCATATTAAAAAGCAGAGACATTACTTTGCCAACAAAGGTCCATCTAGTCAAAGCTATGGTTTTTCCAGTAGTCGTGTATGGACGTGAGAGTTGGACCATAAAGAAAGTTGAGCGCTGAAGAGTTGATGCTTTTGAACAGTAGTGTTGGAGAAGACTGTTGAGAGTCTCTTGGATTGCAAGGAGATCAAACCAGTCAATCCTAAAGGAAATCAGTCCTGAATATTCACTGGAAGGACTAATGCTGAAGCTGAAACTCCAATACTTTGGCTACCTAATGCGAAGAACTGACTCATTGAAAAAGACCCTGATTCTGGGAAAGATTGAAGGTGGGAGGAGAAGGGGATGACAAAGCATGAGCTGGTTGGTTGGCTGGCATCACTGACTCGATGGACATAAGTTTGAGCGAGCTCCGGGAGTTAGTGATGGACTCTGGAGAGAAGCCTGGCATGCTACAGTGCATGGGGTTGCAAACAGTCGGACGCAACTGAACTGAAGATACAGAAAATAAGACAGTCATTTAAGACGGTTACAATCTAGTAAGGAGACACTGTATAAAGGCAAGGTGGAAGAATGTAACATTTAATAGAGAAATTTGGAAAGTTGGGTTACTTTCCGAAAGAGGGTGAGATGGGGTTTGGGGAGACTGGAATCCAAATATGACCTGTATTTTTTTAGCTTTCCTTTCAGATGAATTGACTTCCCTGGTGGCTCAGACGGTAAAGCATCTGCCTACAACGTGGGAGACCGGGGTTCGATCCCTGGGTTGGGAAGATTCCCTGGAGCAAGGAATGGCAAACCACTCCAGTACTCTTGCCTGGAAAATCCCATGGATGGAGGAGCCTGGTAGGCTACAGTCCATGGGGCTGCAAAAGGTCGAACATGACTGAGCGACTTCACTTCAGATGAATTAAGGTATGGAAGTTAGCTGCTGTTTCCTATATGAAAAGCAGTATTAGTAACCAGAATAGCAGTACTTACCTGCAATAGTGTTTAGTGCTGAATCAAGATTCTCAATTGATGTGATGTGTCTAAATAAATCTTAAAATATATATATGTAATTGCAATGTTGTTGATGCTTAGTTTTAGAAAAGTTTCATCTTTAATTGTGGTTCTTTGAAATAAAATTCTACTATAAAGGAATGCTATGTTTAATTGTAAAACATAAGCTTCTAGCATTTGGTTAAAAATAAAAAAGTAAAGCCAAATCAGAAATCACAAAAACTTCTTTGTCCTTTTCTTAACGTGTACACCACGATCTTAAACACAATTTTTAAAAAACTCAGTGTTATTTTAAAAATTCAAATAATAAAGAAATGTGAAATGGTGAGTCCCATTTTTAACAAAAGGAGGATTATGTGATATATTGGTCTTCAGCATGCTTCTTCCTGTAACAGTTTTCCAAGTTGTTCTTTTAAACTTCTTCACAGCAGAATGAATTATATGTGCATGTTTACAGCAGCTTTATCCAAAATTGACAAAAACTGGAAACAATCCAAATACCATCAACCAGTGAAAGGATAACCTGTGGTGCCTTTACACAGTGGAGAAGCGTTAGCAATAAAAAGCCACCAACTCCTGAGCGATCCACTGTGGATGAATCTCTAACGCATTATGTTTCATGAAAGAACCCAGACTCAAAGCACTGCAAATATACCCCATTTACATGACATTCTAGAAAAAAATCTCATGGGAGAAAAGAGACTAATTTCCAGTGGCTGGGAGGAAGGGACGATTATAAAGGGGCATAAGGGAACTTTTGGGGGCAATGGAATCATTCTATTTCTTGACTATGATGGTTGGGCCAAGACTGCGTGTTGTGAAAATCCACAGAATTCTACAGCTACAAAAAAGTGACTTTTAACTGTTTGTAAATTGTACCTTAAGAAATCTGACTTTAAGGCTTCGAAGTAGGGGGAAAAGGGATGACTGGTCGATGTATTAAGAATAGATTACAGAAGCAATCTAAGGGTTTGTCAACAGATGAATGGATAAAGAAAATGTGGAAAAAATATATTTTATATAAAAATATATAAACAAAATAACTATTCAAACATAGAATGAAATTTTTTTCATTTGTAACAACATGAATGGACCTGTATTATGCTAAGTGCAGTAAGTCAGACAGAGAAAAATAAATACTGTAATGATATGTAAGTGCACATGTGGAATCAAAAAAATACAGCTAGTAAATAAAATATAAGAAAAAAGAAACACAGATATAGAGAACTAGTGGTTAACAGTAGGGAGAGGGACGGGGGAAGGAGAAGATGGTAGAGGATTACAAGGTACAAACTAGTACGTGTAAAGTAAATAAACTCCAAGGATACACAGTGCAACACAGGGAATACAGTCAATTTACAGTCGGTGGAATGTAACCTTTAAAACTGTGAATCACTATGTTGTACACCTAAAACTTACATAAATATTGTACATCAACTATATGAAAATAAATAAATACATATCAACCTGGAGGGTGGGGGAACAGGTTCTAGTGGGGTAAGGCAGAAGCAGAGAGAATGGGCTACTGTGGTAATCAAGGCACAAGGTGACAGAAGGTGGCTGGCACAGGAGTAAAAGTCACGGTACTGATGAGAAGTGATCTGATTCCAGTTCTATGTTGAAGACAAAGCTCTGCAGAATTTCCTGATAAGAGTGAACATGGAGCAGGAGAGAAAGAGGAGCAAAGGATTTGATTACTATGGTTTTAGCCCGGTCAAGGGGAAAGATGAAGCCACCATCAAGGGAGATGGGAAGGCTACAGATGGAACAAGTGTGTGTGTGTCTGTGAGGGAAAGGCAAGGAGGTCGGGGAGCAGGGATCAGGAACTCAATTCTAAGTTCTAGTCTGCTATAAAACAGACATAATGCCATTATTTAAGCTCACCATTTGTTTTTTCTGTAAACACCACTGCATTCTCCATTTCAGTTGGAAGTCCTACTATGTAGACTTTGTTGTGACTCTAGAGGGAAGCCCAGCCACCATACAGTTCTGCTCACTGCAGCTTGAAGAATTTACCAGTTTTCATCCCCAAGTTAAACCTGCTTCTCTTACAAAAGGGAAAAATGGGTTCACAAACTTTGTTTCCTTTAATCAGGTTCCACTCACGCCCCTGTAGAAGAAATTCCTCCATGTTACTATTTCTGTATTTCACTCCTTATGTTAAATGTTTACCCCACCAGTTTATGTGAAGGAGAGGTTGTATACTTTGGGAGTTCATATCCGAATCACTTATATTTCTCATACAGCTTTTCCTTCCTATCATGGAGTTTTTCATTTCCACTAATAAAGTGCATGCTTAACAGAAACAAAAACAGCTTCTCATTTCTGCCATCTCTTAGCAGTTCCTCTGAAGTTCTGTAGCTCCCGATCCTTTCTGCAGGGGCTCTCTAGTCTCTCCCTTACACTGACTATCATTTTAACCTGAGAGTTGAAATGACAGAAAAAGCTACTATACAGTCCTACTGAAAGATTTCTTCTCTGAAGGGATGCCAGTACTGTCTCTGATGGTAGCACTGTCACCTAGAAACCAAAATTCTCAGCTGACATAACATTTCCAAGCTAATCTAATTCCTAGGAAACTACTTGGCACACTTCACTCAATAAAAACCAGCAGTACACTTGCCTTTATACCACCACCAATCTTAACTCTCAAACTGTAAATTCCTAATCGTAATTATAGCTGCTTGGTTTCACTGACCATTTAGTATGTGTAGGGTGCTGTGCTATGTGTTTTAAATAAATCAGTCCATGTAACACTCAAAATAATTCTGTGACAAAGTTATCATTTCTGTTACACATGCCAAATTAGCTTTCAATTTACAGTAATATTCATAAAAATAGGAGGTATTACGTCAACCTTAGAAATAAAATAAGCAAATAAAATTTGGTCTGAATGTCCAATATTTAGGCCGTATACTAAGGAGTAGAGTGCGGCATTTAATTAATCCCCAAAGGATCATGAAAGATCAGTCTGTGCCTTAGACTATTATTTCCTGGCTCTAATGCTTGAAAGAAAAAAGAAAAATAGAGGTATGCTCCCTCTTAGAGAAAACGGGTTGTTTGAAAATGTCCAGTTGCTCTCACAGCAGTTCAGGGCTCACTATACCGTACAGGCAACTTGTTTCCACACTATTGCTTAATATAAGAGATCTGACTGCAAGGAAGACTCTTCAAAAAACAGGGGTTTCAGACGGATGTTTTACTGAGCCCTTCCAAAGTATAAGGGGTACTTTATGCACTACATCAGCCCTGTGGCAATATGGTGATAACTCTCAGCTGGTGACCTCAAGACTACCAGCTAAGTGTGAAGAGAAAACACACATAAACAACTCTAAGTGACCCAGCAAGAGAGCTAAAATTCAATAAAAGGAACAATACACAAACGACAGGAGAGGAGGAAGAGACTACTTCCAACAGCAGAGTTCAATTTAGCCTCTTTTAAAGAAGTAATATTTGAGTTGTTCTTGGAAGATGAGTGGGCCCTGGATATGCAGAAACCAATGGGGAGAACATTCAGAAGCAAAGGCTACAAGAGGAATGTGGCAAAATCGACAAGGAAGTGTGGGGTGTGCTAAGTACTTGGGGGTAACGTGGAGCACAGGGACCAGAGGGGAGACAGTGGGAAACAAGATCGTTAGGTGAGGCTGAGGGCAGACAGGCAACAGGCCTTACAAAAGGGGGAGTGACCAGCAGACAGCCCAGACAGGAAGACGATCTTCAGAGGTAGAAGAGGTAGAAGACAGGCCGAATGGACAGCACTTGGCAGCTGACTTGATACAGTGGAGTTAGAAATAGGAGCAAAGCCGGTAAATGAGAAGGTACAGTAACAAAAACAAGCATGAAGCAAAGGAAGAGAAACAGAAACATGCGAGAAGGACAGGGAAAAAGGGAGTTTTTCTTTATATACTGAGCCTCAAGTGACAGAGAGCTCTGGAAGTGGTGAGATCCACTTCTGTTTGTTTTATATAACTCAAGTGGGCTGCCAATGTGGTGCTAGAGCTCAAAATTGAGATTTCATCTTAACATACACATATGAAAGGTGATTATAAATTTGCAGAGCCCTGAACTATGAAGGATGAGATGGTTAGAGAGCATCACAGAGTCAATGGACATGAATCTGGGCCAACTCCAGGATGCAGTGGAGGACGGCTAAGCCTGGAGTGCTGCAGTCCCTAGGTTGCAAAGAGTCAGATGTGACTCAGCAACTAAACGACAACAACCTTTGTAGACTCAAAACAAATGTGTGTCAAGGATTAGACACTTTCATTTACATTCTCCTTTAATCCTAATGAGATAATACCTATCTCACAAGATTACTTATCACTGTTCCCTGAAATTTTAATACTTGGCCTATCAATTCTTCCTAGCTTGTGAGTTCACAGTTAGAACTGGTTTATGCTCCCCACAGTCTGGAATGCAGAAACAAAGCAAACCTCATCAGGCTGAGTTTTAAAAGTATTCAGTTCATAACAGGCAGACAAGCTAGTACATGAGAATCTTTTAGTTCATTTTTATTCCTCCAAGCTCCCTGATCTCTTTAGCACCATCACATGCGCTACCCAATTTCTACCCAATTTCAAGCCAAGTGTGCCACGCACGGTTAATAAGGGGCCACAGTAGGGAGAGGGGCTCAACGGTCCAGAAGTTGGCCTGATGATCTCCTACAGCGGTGGTGAGCAGGCGGGGGGCGCGCCACCCTCTGCAGTACCCTTTGAGACACTGCGGAAAAGATCGGAGGCGGGGCCATGACAGCACCCACCTGGACACCTAACATTCAGGAGGTGGGCAGCAAAAGAGGACCATGGGTGTTGCCACAGATGGAGAAGTTAGCAAAGTCTACCACAACAAAGGAAGATATTTTTCCAGATGGCCTATGTGACACTGCCTTCTGCAATTTTAAAATTCTCTTTTCCTACTAGAGTGAACAGGGATCAGTTGCACTATTCTCACCATTATGAATGGTATGAAAAGCACTAAATGAAGGTCTTAAACTACTCTGGTTTAACCAAAGATAAAAACCACCTTCTGGGTCTTTCTTTTCATAATTCTGTGTTTCATTAATGAATAATAAAACAAGTATTCATCTGTGTACACAGTGGGTAAAACATGACAAAAATACACAGTAATGAATCTTCCACATCATCACATGGAATCTGATATGTCTTGGAAAAAAAGTACAAGCCTCCAATAATTGAATCATACATTTCAGAATTACAATACTTTAGAGATGGAAGAGAACTGGTCTACAATTATTTTATAGCAATGAAAAATGAAGTTCAGACAGCTTACTTAGACTGTTGCTTTAATATTTTCTCCTGGTTTTGAATTTCAGTGTTATCACCACAGGGGTGTTATATACCAGCTATTAGTGAACATCTTTCCTGTTCTGTTGGACCACAATATCCTGGAAAATAGGGACCCTGTTCTAATTTTCTTTTAATGATATCCAACAGAGTGTTCTATGCATACAGAAAGAAAGTGAAAGTGAAGTCACTCAGTCCTGTCCGACTCTTTGCGACCCCATGGACTGTAACCTACCACGCTCCTCCATCCATGGGATTTTCCAGGCAAGAGTACTGGAGTGGGCTGCCATTTCCTTCTCCAGGGGATCTTCCCGACCCAGGGATCATACCCAAGTCTCCCACGTTATAGGCAGACGTTTTACCATCTGAGCCACCAGGGAAGTACAGTGCATAGTAAATGTCTGAAATCAGTCATCACTCAGAAAGGAAGGAAGGAAGGAAACTCTTAGCCAAATAACATATTGTTCTAAAGCTCAGAGTGAAAAACTCCTTTCTATAAGGGCAACCACACTGTACTTAACCATGCTCCTGATTCACAAAGGCTAAGCATGTAGTCCTCACTGAGCAGTAGCTCTGGTTATCTATCGTTTCACAAATTCTATGAAAGCTTATTCCTTCCAGTTGAATAGATGATCGAGAATTCTTCCAGCAAAGTCCACAATCTCTAACCTTTAACTTACTCTGCTGCCACTCTCACAACAAAAAAAAAGGAAATGTAACATTTGACAGTCAAAAAAATATCTTAAGAGAAAACGCTTTTCTGGTTTCAAATCCTTTGCTGAAATGAGGGTCTCTTTCCTTCTACAATATTATTTCCTCTTAAAAGATCTTTTATATGAAGTTGAAAACACCTTGAAAAAAAAAATATCCTTACGTCCTACCGAAAAAGCTTAATGAAAAAACAAAATTCTGTATGGTCTCTTAAAGTTAGTAATAGAGAAAGCTGGAACGATGTATACAAAAAGGCCCTGGTATTGTAAGATCACGAGAAAACAGCTAGCCTGGGAAAATAAAGACAGGTGAACCATTCCTAACATCTTAACAGCCACTTCAAGCAACCACTTGTTCTGCAAATACCACAGGCCCCCCGGGAATTCTTAGATCTGGTTGGTAACCTGAACTTAGCAACTTGTCTTGCAAAGGAACTGTTCTATTTGAAACAGGCATTAATGGAAGAATATTATGTAATCTTACCATATTCTTTGCACTTTTTATGGAATTCAAACGAATTCACGACTCAAAATGAAGATAACATTTACAACAGATCCAAGCAGACACATGTGCCATCACTTCTATAATGCAACTGTCTTATCTGGAGCATGCAAAGCTTGCCACGAGCAATGCTGCTCATCTCTGCACAAGCCTGCGGTTCCTCCCATCAAGAGGCAGAGCAGATTTCCCCTCCCCTTGAGTCCTGCTTACCCCTGTGATCACTCCACCAACAGACTGCCACAGAAGTAAGGCTGTGCCAATTTTGGGCCTAGCTCAAAACAGACTTGGCAGCTTTCATTTTTGATCTCTTGGAGCCCGAAGCTGGCAAGTAAAGAAGTCCAGGCTCTACTGCTAGAAGCAAGAGGCCATGTGGAGAGAGGCCCTGTAGCAGAACAGACTACACGAGAGGCTGTAGGGAGGAGCATTTGACATCTTAACGGAAAGCCAGCACCGAGGCTCCAGGCATGTGGCTAAGCCCACTCTGGATTCTCCAGTCCCAATAGAGGCCAGCAGATATTACATGGAGCAAAGACAAACCAACTCAACTGAGATCAGACTTAACTGCAAATCCACAGAGCAAACCCACTCCTTCTGAAAGGACAGAATTTAGAAATGGTGGACAGTGGTTGCCAGCAGTTAGGAATGGAAGTGAGGGTAGCAGATCAGCATCAAGGAGGAGGTGGGTGTGCAGTATGCTCATAAAAGGGCAACATGAGGGGCACTTTTTAATTTTTTAAACTGTTTAAAAAATATTTATTTGGTTGCTTCAGATCTTAGTTGTGGCAGGCAAGATCTTCAGTTGCTGCCTGGGAGATCTAGTTCCCTGACCAGGGATCGAACCCCTGAGCTCACGGTGTTAGCCACTGGTCCACCAGGGACGTTCCTCAAGGGTACTTTTCTAGTGTCAGTCTTGCTCAGAACCTTGGCTTGGTGGTGGCTATACAGACACAGGAGGTCAAGCTGTGCAGACCTTCACCATAGACATGCATGCACATACCTGTGCAGATAAAAGTGATAAAATCTGAGCAAGATCAGTGGCCTGTATCAATGCCAATATCCTGACTGTGAAACTACACTACAGTTCTGCAAAACTTACCAATGGGAGAAACTGGGCAAAGGAGACATGGGATCTATGTTATTTTTTTTTTTTAATTTTTTGAACAACTGTATGTTAATCTACAATTATCTCAAATTTAATGCCAATTAAAAATGGCTATTTTAAGCTATGAGATTTTGAAATGGTTATACAGTAATAGATAAGTGACACAAAGCAGTAAACTTTAAAATAACTAACAGCTCAGCTTTATAAGAGAAAACTTAAGGGTGTGCTCAGTCTGACCCTTTGCAACTTGCAACTCTTTGCGAGCCTATGGACTGTAGCCTGCCAGGGATTCTCTATCCATGGGATTTTCCCATGGATTGGGTTGCCATTCCTTCTCCAAGGGATCTTGCCAACCCAGGGATCAAACCCTCATCTCCTGCATTGGTAGGTCCTGCACTGGCATGTGTATTCTTTACCACTGCCACCAGGGAAGCCCCAAGAGATTTACTGGGTATAAAACTAACGTTACCACGTGCTATTAGTAGTAGTAGTAGTATCGTGCATTATGTTTACCTAGTTTATTTGCCTTTGACCAAACAGCTTTCAATTACACACAGTAATGATCCCTCCATCTCGTTAAAGAGACATGGGAACAGACAAAAGTCACACATGAAAATGTTTAATACTGTCAATAACACACTTTCCCCACATTTTAACATCTCTGAAGTTGAAGTGTTTTAAAATTGACAGTTTAAAAAAATTTTTTTAAGTATTTATTTATTTGGCTGCTCCAGGTCTCAGTTGTGGCATGCGGGATCTTTAGTTGCGGCATGTGGGATGTAGTTCCCTCATCAGGGATTGAAACTTGGCCCCCTGCATTGGAAGCTTGAAGTCTTAACCACTGAATCACCACGGGAAGTCCCCCCCTCCACCTTTTTTCTTTTTTTAGTGGCACAAACATAATGGGGTCATTTTAAATTAGCAGTCTTAGGTTAGCTGAAATACATTAAAATATGAGCTTTTTTGAAGTTCAAATATGTATTTAGCTGCATTTTAAACACAAAACATTTGTGTTTTTTATAGCTGTTTCCTGTTTTCTAAGTCACTATTATCTTGAGTTTGTATTACATATGTTGTTCAGTGGCCCAGTCGAGTCTGACTCTTTGCAGCCCCCTGGGCTGCAGCACATCAGGCCTCCCTGTCCTTCACCATCTCCTGGAGTTCGTCCAACTTCGTGTTCATTGCATCAGTGATGCCATCCAGTCATCTCATCCTCTGATACCCTTTTCTCCTTCTGCCCTCTATCTTCCCCAGCATCAGGGACTTTTCCAATGAGTCGTCTGTTTGCGTCAGACAGCATCAGTCTTTCCAGTGAACATTCAGGGTTGATCTCCCTTAAGACTGACTGGTTTGATCTCCCTGCTGTCCAAGGGACTTTCAGGAGTCTTCTCCAGCACCACAATAGGAAGGCATAAATTCTTTGGTGTTCTGCGTTCTTTACAGTCCAGCTCTCACAAATGTACATGACCACTGGGAAGACCATGGGTCTTATTACATATTACTTGGGATCTTCAGTTCAGTTCAGTTGCTCAGTCGTGTCCGACTCTTTGAGACCCCATGAATCACAGCACGCTAGGCCTCCCTGTTCATCACCAATCCCGGAGTCTGCTCAAACTCATGTCCATCGAGTCGGTGATGCCATCCAGCCATCTCATTCTCTGTCATCCCCTTCTCCTCTTGCCCCCAATCCCTCCCAGCACCAGAGTCTTTTCCAGTGAGTCAACTTGTCGCATGAGGTGGCCAAAGTATTGGAGTTTCAGCTTTAGCATCAGTCCTTCCAGTGAACACCCAGGACTGATCTCCTTTAGAATGGACTGGTTGGATCTCCTTGCAGTCCAAGGGACTCTCAAGAGTCTTCTCCAGCACCACAGTTCAAAAGCATCAATTCTTCGGCGATCAGCTTTCTTCACAGTCCAACTCTCACATCCATACACATATAGTTAAACTTATGTATTACATAAATATGGTCTACAACAGTATAATCCAAAATGTATCTCATGGAATTGTAGTTTTTCAAAATATCCTTTTCTTGTGGAAAAGGGTTCCGTAGTTCAGTTAGTAGGGAAAATACTGTCCTAGCCATTAAAATCTAGATTTCTCTTAAGTCTACAAAAGTCACTCCTCTGCCAGCACTGGAACCAGAAACTCTCAAAAAAGACAAAAACAAATTTATAATTCTCTCTACGGGAACTGCATACAACATTCCCGAAATGTTCCTCAGATGACCTGGATGTTTCTAAATATAATTTTAAATGCCCCATCTTTTCATTGACTCTATATTCTAGCAGTTACGAAAGTCTTATAACAACTGATGTATTAATATAAACTGGGGCTTCCCTGGTGGTTCAGTAGTAAAGAATCTGCCTGCCAATCAATGCATGAGACACAGGTTCGATCCCTGGGTCGGGAAGTTCCTGGAGAAGGAAATGGCAACCCATTCCAGTATTCTTGCCTGGGAAATCCCTTGGCCAGAGGAGCCTGGAGGGCTACAGACCACGGTGTTGCAGAGTCAGACACAACTGAGCAACTAAGCAACAACAGAAGCAATTTAGTAAAGGTCTTCAGACACCAAGGTGAGGAACTGGAACACAGTACCACCATGACTGCTTTCTCAGAGGCAGCAGTAAATAAAACATCATTTAATAATTTAGTCTGAGTATTACTAATGGTTTTAATCACACTATTAAAATGTACCCAAATATATTCTTCAGTTCAGTTGCTCAGTCATGTCCGACTCTTTGCGACCCCATGAATCGCAGCACACCAGGCCTCCCTGTCCATCACCAACTCCCGGAGTTTACCCAAACTCATGTCCTTCGAGTCGGTGATGCCATCCAGCCATCTAAGTCTCTGTCGTCCCCTTCTCTTCCTGCCCTCAATCCCTCCCAGCATCAGGATCTTTTCCAATGAGTCAACTCTTCCCATGAGGTGGCCAAAGTATTGGAGTTTCAGCTTCAGCATCAATCCTCCCAATGAACACCCAGGACTGATCTCCTTTAGGATGGACTGGTTGGATCTCCTTGCCTGAGGAGGCCTTACAAATAGCTGTGAAAAGAAGAGAAGCAAAAAGAAAAGGAGAAAAGGAAAGATATAAGCATCTGAATGCAGAATTCCAAAGAATAGCAAGGAGAGATAAGAAAGCCTTCCACAGCGATCAATGCAAAGAAATAGAGGGAAACAACAGAATGGGAAGACTAGAGATCTCTTCAAGAAAATTAGAGATTCCAAGGGAACATTTCATGCAAAGATGGGCTTGATAAAGGACAGAAATGGTATGGACCTAACAGAAGCAGAAGATATTAAGAAGAGGTGGCAAGAATACACAGAAGAACTATACAAAAAAGATCTTCACGACCCAGATAGTCACGATGGTGTGATCACTCACCTAGAGCCAGACATCCTGGAAGGTGAAGTCAAGTGGGCCTTAGAAAGTATCACTATGAACAAAGCTAGTGGAGGTGATGGAATAACAGTTGAGCTATTTCAAATCCTGAAAGATGATGCTGTGAAAGTGCTGCACTCAGTATGCCAGCAAATTTGGAAAACTCAGCAGTGGAAAAGGTCTGTCTTCATTCCAATCCCAAAGAAAGGCAATGCCAAAGAATTCTCAAACTACCGCACAATTGCACTCATCTCACATGCTAGTAAATATATTCTTACATAATCCTAATCTACTCACTCTACAGAGAAATCTGTTTTTGTCACAGTTTTACATACCTTTATTCCTAAAACAATACCTGCGACTAAACAGCTTACAGTTCTCAGTTCTTCACTCCATCCTTATTAGAATTATACACCTGTGTTCACTGTCATGTGACTTTGCAATCTCACTCTGCGGAAACAAGTGTATTCCTGGCCCCACTGATGCTGGGCGGGGCCATATAATTTACTTTGGCTACTAAAACTAGGAGAAGTTATCAGTGTGCCAGTTTCCAGATGAAGTCTTAAGAGACAATGCATGTTTCTAGTCACCATCTTAAACTCCTGCAACCCTATGTAAGAAGAAAGAGAAAGTGAAGTCGCTCAGTCGTTTCTGACTCTTTGCAACCCCATGGGCTGCAGCCCACCAGGCTCCTCCGTCCATGGGATTCTCCAGGCAAGAATACTAGAGTGTGTTGCCATTTCCTTCTCCAGGGGATCTTCCCGACTCAGGGATAGAACCCAGGTCTCCCACATTGCAGGCAGATGCTTTAACCTCTGAGCCACCAGGGAAGCCCCTGGTGAGAAGAACATGTAGCCATATGCCCAGGGAGCTACTTCTCTCAGCCTAGGCTCCAAAGCACAAACTAAGGAAAGTGACCTGAACCTGGCCAGAAGTTCAAGCCCAGCCTGGCCTAGACAAGCAAAGCCTAGATCAGCAGAACTACACCAACCTGAATACCCATAAACAAAAATAAAAGTTGTTGGTTGTAATACACTGAGGTTTTGAGGCTGTTACCCAGCAAGGGGGAAAAAGGCCACCAGAGCTATACCAGGAAATTAACTTGGATACAATTCACATGAAATGCTGAAACCCACTCAATGCTTATCTCATTCTCTCCACTGATGCCCACAGGAGGATGTTTAAGCCACCTTATTCACTTCTTTGTCCTGTTACTTATCAGAACTAACTGGAAGTGTCATAGAGATGATGTTTCAGACAAAACTCAAGTTACCTTGGTCACTAAAAGCCCAACCCTTGTGTCAAATAAGACTATCACTGAGAAAAAGTAAAAACATTCTTCACCATCTCTTTAGAATGAAAACTCAGACAGTGATTATGAATAAGGCCCACGCTTATTATTTAAAACAAAGGAGTCAGTTTTGCTTTAAAAAAGCTACAAAATATTTTACCAACAGAAATACTTAAGAATAAAAAGGCATAGGGTTTTCCTGGTGGCTCATTGGTAAAGAATCTGCCTGCTAAGGCAGGAGACATGGGTTCAATCCCCAGTCCGGGACGATCCCACACGCTGCAAAGCAACTAAGCCCATGAGCCACAGCTATTGTGCCTGTGCTCTAGAGCCCGTTCTCCACAACAAGAGAACCCACCTCAATGAGAAGCCTGCATATTGCAACTATAGAAGAGCCCACTCAGCAACGAAAACCCAGCACAGCCAAAAATAGATAGATAAAATTATTTTTAAAAAAATAAATAAAAGGACATAGACATCCAAAGGATCTGCAGGAAAGGCCAGAAAAAGAATAGGGTTGGTCTTTTGAGGAAAGATGGGCTTTCTGAACTCAGCAGGTCACCAGACGCAGACTCACATGTGGGGAATACAAATTTATTTTTTCCTTAACAGCTCTACAGAGAGAGGGGTGACTCTGCAGTGGGCCCTTGTTGGTATCTCTTCAGCACATGCTTCCTTTCCTAACAGAACGCTGACCTGGGTTATACCCAAGAAGCTCCAGCTCATACCAAATCCTGACCAAAGATAAGCACACAACCCAAGACAGATCAACAGGATCAGTAAGATTCAACTGGGCCTTCTGTTTAAACCACCAAGGAACTCTAAGAGTGAAGAAACAAATCTTGCCCAAAGGCAGTGTTACCTGGACTTTTCAATTACTGTTCTAGAAAAGCCTCAGTACTGCTTAAGCCACTGGGCTTTCTATTTTATTATTTGCTTCCAAACATTCAACTGATAAGACTTTTAGAGTTACAAGGAGCACATGAGTACAAAAGTACTATACTAAAGCGGGCAGACTCAAAGCATTCAATTAGCTACCTTCAACTCTTTAAGAGTCCTTCTCTTTCAATAACCAAAGGTGGAAAATAGCATACTACTACTCCTAACTCCACGGCTACATTATATGTAGATACATGTGATGATTCCATTCAATGAACTAGTCAACAACTATATTACCTAACAATAAGATTATGAAACGGGGCAATTCTATTCCTAGGCATATACTCAAGAAAACTGAAAACACATGTTCACACACAGAAAGAACGTGTACACAGATAATTCATAATCACTCAGGAACAGATAAACAAATGGTGGTAGTCACGCTATGGGCTAACGTGGACCGTAACCAGGGATGAAACACTGACGTATGCTGCTGCTGCTAAGTCACTTCAGTCGTGTCCGACTCTGTGTGACCCCACAGACGGAAGCCCACCAGGCTCCCCCATCCCTGGGATTTTATGCTGCTACCTGGAAGAATCTTGAAAACACTACGCTAAGTGAAAGAATCAATTCTTTGGTGATCAGCTTTCTTCACAGTCCAACTCTCACATCCATACAAGACCACTGGAAAAACCATAGCCTTGACTAGACGGACCTTTGTTGACAAAGTCATGTCTCTGCTTTTTAATATGCTATCTAGGTTGGTCATAACTTTCCTTCCAAGGAGTAAGCGTCTTTTAATTTCCTGGCTGCAATAAGCATCTGCAGTGATTTTGGAGCCCCCCAAAATAAAGTCTGACACTGTTTCCCCATCTATTTCCCATGAAGTGATGGGACCAGATGCCATGATCTTTGTTTTCTGAATGTTGATGTACAAGCCAAACTTTTCACTCGCCTCTTTCACTTTCATCAAGAGGCCTTTGAGTTCCTCTTCACTTTCTGCCATAAGGGTGGTGTCATCTGCATATCTGAGGTTATTGATATTTCTCCCGGCAATCTTGATTCCAGCTTGTGCTTCTTCCAGCCCAGCGTTCCTCATGATGTACTCTGCATGTAAGTTAAACAAACAGGGTGACAATATATAACCTTGACGTACTCCTTTTCCTATTTGGAACCAGTCTGTTGTTCCATGTCCAGTTCTAACTGTTGCTTCCTGACCTGCATACAGGTTTCTCAAGAGGCAGGTCAGGTGGTCTGGTATTCCCATCTCTTTCAGAATTTTCCACAGTTTATTGTGATCCACACAGTCAAAGGCTTTGGCATAGTCAATGAAGCAGAAATAGATGTTTTTCTGGAACTCTCTTGCTTTCTCCATGATCCAGCGATGTTGGCCATTTGATCTCTGGTTCCTCTGCCTTTTCTAAAACCAGCTTGAACATCTGGAAGTTCACGGTTCACATATTGCTGAAGCCTGGCTTGGAGAATTTTGAGCATGACTTTACTAGTGTGTGAGATGAGTGCAATTGAACTGTGGTGCTGGAGAAGACTCTTGAGAGTCCCTTGGACTGCAAGGAGATCCAACCAGTCCATTCTAAAGGAGATCAATCCTGGGTGTTCAATGGAAGGACTGATGCTAAAGCTGAAACTGCAATACTTTGGCCACCTCATGTGACGAGTTGACTCACTGGAAAAGACTCTGATGCTGGGAGGGATTGGGGGTGGGAGGAGACGGGGACGACAGAGAATGAGATGGCTGGATGGCATCACCGACTCGATGGACATGAGTTTGAGTGAACTCCAGGAGCTGGTGATGGACAGGGAGGCCTGGCGTGCTGTGATTCATGGGGTCGCAAAGAGTCGGACACGACTGAGCGACTGAACTGAAGTGAAAGAAGCTCGGTACATAAGGCCACATGTTGTGTGATTTCAATCACATGACATGTCAGAAGAGTCAAATCAACAGAGACTGAGAGTAGATTAGTGGCTTCTTAGGGCCAGGGTGGGGGATAGGGGCATGGAGTGACTGTATATGCGAGTTTCTTATGGGAGGAATAAAAATTAGATCATGATGGTGGCGTAACTAAAAACCAGAGAACTATGCACTATGAAAGGATGAATTTTACGTTAATTGCATCTCAATAAAGCTGTTATTTTAAAAAACAATAAAAGCTTTGAACTGTTCATATCTTTATTATTCACTGGTTTTCTTGGCTATGCACTTTTAAGTAAAAAGAATAGATTACTTATATGCAAAACATCTGGGCTGTCTCCTTCCTGCAACTCAGTTTTTTATTATTATAGGTTCCTGAAACCTTGTTGCGAGAGGATAAATAAAAGGCCACATTACATATTTTCCTTAAAAGAGTGAAAACAGAAACTGCCTCATTTGTTCCTTCATGTGAATTAGGTTAAATTACTTGACTGTATAAGTCAGAAGTTCTGGAATATGAAACAAAATGTGTTAATTGGGCAAGTCCCAGTCTGTGCTTTATACAATTAGCCCAATGTTACAAAAACAACTACCCCTTGTTATCTAAATCTATTCCGTTTCTGAGTTTGGAAAGTGAAAGGTCAGACACAGAGTGATAACTTAATTTTCCTTCGGTTGCAGAGTCTCAGTATCTGACTGCCTCACAATTACAACTTCTTTCTTCAGAGCAAAATAAGCATCAACGTAACTTCTCTTTCTCCTCTGACTGCTAATCAATAAATAGCCTGAATCACAGAACTATCGGCTTGCACATTTAAATATGCACCAGTACTATTAGGCATTTAAGGAAAACATAACATAGTAACTATGACATCCTAAGCTTCTACCACACCACAGTACTAGCTTACTATCTGGAATGGCAAAGCTAAGGATCTGCAGGCTGGATTTATTT